>NC_051158.1:176804796-177104796 GCF_013339745.2 Dermacentor silvarum | reverse complement strand
ACGAATGATTAAGCGTTAGCTGTGGTGCGGGCTATGCTATTTCGCTTCCAATCTCGAGCTCGTCGAATCGCTTGGGGTCTCAAATTCGTTCTTCCTCCATAACAATTGAGTGTAAAGGAAGTTTCACAGAGATTAGGGTTAAACGACTACGCTCGTGTCTGATGCTCGAGTGCTCGCCATTCTTCTAAGCATACACTGGCGCAGCCACGTGCGATTGCAAACGGCCGCGTGACCGCGCCGCGGCTTAACTTAGACGACACTGCAGGCGAAATCAGCAAGTTTCGCCGCCAGGCTGATAGTGATGATTTATTGGCACCCCCTTTGAAACGGGAGGGGGGGGGGTGACAAATGCTCACCTGGCCTTCTGGATTTCATTAGGCATGCGATAGATGTTTATCATTCTAGCATTTTTGTATACATATCCTCATTTTCCCCCCTCACAACTTCTCAATCTACCTTGCACTGTCGTATATGTCTATATAGATCTGGTCGTGTCAATCTCTTCCCTTTTTAGGGGCGAAGCTCCTTATAGCGGCACCCGTTCGTCCCCGTCGTAGTAGGTAGCCACGTCTAGTTTTATGAATTGCTCAATAGATGGCGTTGTGTGTCCCTACATGTATGTATACCCATATATACATATATATGTATATGTATAGTATAACCGGAAGCCGACTTCCGCTTCCGGTCCCACTTCCGGTTCCGCTTCCACTTCCGGTTCTGCTTCCGGTTCCGGAAGCCAGCTTCCGGCTTCCGGAGAACGCTTCCGGCGTTTTAGGGGCGAAGCTCCTTATAGCGGCACCCGTTCGTCCCCGTCGTAGTGTGTAACCAGTCTTAACGCTAGTACCAGATGTCGGTATAAACTAAACGTATTTGAAGTGTTCACTAGATGGCGTTCCGGTTCCGCTTCCACTTCCGGTTCCGGTTCCACTTTGCGCGCGTTCGGTGCGAACGCGGGCAAAACGTCCACGGCGTCGACAACAGTTCTGCGCGTTGCTGGTGCTGCTGCATGTCCAAGTTTATACAGCTGATAAAACTACCTTGAGTCTCTCGTTCCCGACGCGCGCTCTCTTTATCTCTCGTCCGTAGCTGTGGTTTACCCGAATGATCCCCCGGTGCTTCGCCCACTCATCATCATTCACTTCGTGGATATGCTGTGATTTTTTTTTCCACCAACACACTCTAAACGCCTCTGGATTATTTCGACTGCAGGCCGGTTGATTCTTGCATCCAATTTAAATCCAAGTGCTTCTGGAAGGTGTACGTCACCTACGGTTCAAACAGGGTCAATCCCTTCACATTTCATTAGGATGTGCTGAGTGGTCTCCGGATCATTGCTGCGGCATACACATGCCTCATGTTGCTGTGAATATTTGCTCCGGTACGTTTTTGTCCTTAGGCAACCGGCTTGAGCTTCAAATAGCAAGGTGCTACCCTTTATGTTATCGTACAGATTATCCCTCCTAATTTATTTATTTCGAGTTTCGTAATTCTACATGGTCTTTTTTTTTGTTTCCATTGTTTGCATCCAATTCACTATATCCGTTTCTTTCACTTATTTTGTGATGACTTCTTTTTGTCTATTTACATTTTCAATTACCCTGTACTTGGTTGCCGACTTTCTCGACCTCTTCTTCTATTCTGTGCCCACGCTTTTCAGGCACAGATAACTGTACGTTTGAGCCGCCCATTTATTATTGCGATAGCAATTATATGGACACTTCAACCGGATTTCTACCGTCGGCGTCGCCATCGCCGTGAGGTTCCGTATAGATTCCAAGGGCGATAAAATCCTCGCCGCACGCCGTATGCGCGAGCGAAAGCGCGCGGGGGACGCGCGCTATCACGGAGGGCAAACGCACGACGGAAAGAAAACGCGACCGTCGCGCGAAAGGCCGTGGGGGTATGGGAGAGAGGGAGGCGGAGCGGCGCTGTGCTCCGGCACCAAAGGCGTGTCTTGCCACTAAACCTCCCACGCGAAAGCAAGAAACGGGAAGAGGGAGGGAAGGCGGGGGGGGGGGGGGCAGCTACTCCTCTGCCAACAACTTCTCCGCTGCTCTTTGCCCGGCGGTGCCGGTCGCCCGCACCGTCTCTTATCTCCACACAGCTCTGAGCTCTGTATGCGCTGTGCATTCGCCGCTCAGTTTCCGTTGAAGCGACAGACCGCGCGAACCTGCGCTTGCTGCCAGCGCTTTGACAGTCGTTGGCTGCGGTCATTCAGTGTGATCTATTCATGTTTGTTTGTGCGCGCTGACACCACGATTGTTAATTCAGTTAGTAAGCCAATGTGTCCAAGTTAATGCAGCCGATAAAACTACTATCCCTACGCCGAATAGCTCTCTACTAATTTGCTATCGCAATCGATGCTTCGCTTTTCGGGCGAAACTGCGACATTTTTTTTTCATCCATGTTCCTGAGCCTTTCTTCAAAACTAATTTCGTTCTGCGCTTCTCTTACTTAAAATGAGGCCCTACCCTTATCACCCTGCACGTGACACCATGCTTGTTAAATCAGTTAGTCAGCGAATGTTTACAAGTTTATACGGCTGATAAATCTACTATGCTTACTAGCTGTCTACTAATTCGCTATTGCAATAAATGCTTCGCCTTTCGGGCGAGACTGCGACTTTTGTTAGGCTATTTTTGTGGCGGTGTGGACAAACTCTCGTTCCTTGTCGTCTAACATCGCCTGTTTTAAAGGGAATAGTCTTTTTTGCCTTTCTCGCCAGAAAAAGTTTCTTCTTTCGACGGTATGTGTTGGTGGCGGTTTCACAAAAGCACCCCGCTTAGTGTGTATGCTTTCGCGCAACTGAATTGCGAGGCGTGTTCGTGGTCTGGGGTGTCACATGCTCCGGCCCGGCTCTGTCGGTGGGCACAGCGGGAAAGAAAGAGGCAAGTCGCCTTCAACGCCGGAGCTCGTGACGCTGAAGTTTATTTAACATTCATGTCAAATGTAGAGTGGTGTTTCCCTGCCGGGTAGGCGACTGCTTTTTCTGGGGCTGACACTAAAGTCCGTGTGGTCTAACATAACGTCTCCAACAGTGATCTAGGACTGCATTTGGAGCTCACAGCTGTGATCGGACACCCAAATGGCGCTCAGTGTAGCCTTCAGAGCCAGTGGAGTGTTGATGAAAGAACCTGTATCACTTATGGCAAGTCGAGGAATACGGGACATTTATTACTGCGGTGAAGCCAACACTGTGACAAAGCGGATGGCGTAGCTTTAGGCTCAGCAGTGCCTCGCTTTTCACAAACTGCATTTTAGGTACTCCCGACAACGCTTTCACGCTCAGTGTCACCTGGTGTGTAATTCCGTTTGCTGGGTTTTTTTCTTCGTTTCTTTTTCTGGGACAGTTTTGTAGACCCGTTCAAAATACATGGGGTGAACTTTTTTTTATCTGCTGGAAGCGCCGTGGCCACTCATCCATGCACTCTATAGTGGCATATACTCAAAGGCTCCTTCTCTGTGTGGATTCAGTTTGGGTTCATTCCGCTGGCTCGATTTCTTTGTTGTTCCTGGAACGCTTTTGATTAGGTACTTTGCAGCGAAGCAGCATAGCACAAAAGGTTTGCCCGTCATTGAATTAACGGCAAAGAGCTCGTCGAGATTGTTAAAACTCGGGTACAGTGTGCAGCTGTGATGTACATTCGCGCCCTTACGTATAAGCAAAGATTCTGCAAGAAGCAACAGACCGAATGGCTTTATTGAGTGACATCCAAGCACTAAGTCCGGGTGCGCGCGCCTGCTTAAGCAAATCGCTTAATTGCTTAACAACTTTGCGCCCGCTCGTCTTTAGAGGGCAAATGAAAAGAAAATAGTGATTTTGAGTGTCATTTGTAAAAAGCAAACAGTACATAACAGTAAGTAAACACATAACAATTGGTATTTCGTGCACATCAATAAAATATAGTTCTTATGACTCTTGTTGGTCTCAGTAGTTCAGTAGTTAAACCACGCACTGGTGTGCAAGGAAATTGCGACCTTCTTTGATTATTATTAAAATAAAGCTATGTTCAGCGCCCTGAGGAACAAGATCCGTTGACTTAGTTCACTGTGCTATCGATTGCGTTGCGATGTAGCTCTAGCGCTTTGCTGGAAGGCGTGCTCGTAAAGTTCGTCTGCTAAGACATACGCCCACACATCATTTGGTGCTCCGCGCCTCTGTAAGTTCTCAGTATTTCTGTAGCGCGAGTACTTTACTCTTTGAGGGCGTGCGCTAAGGCGTGTCTCACATTATGCATATACGTGTTCACCACGGCGACCCAAGCGCTCGTCGTTCCACGGGGCGATGCGACCAGCGCTGGACGCCGATACTTGGCGATTGTGGGCGCGCATTCGACTGGGCCTTAGAGCTTCGAAACCAACCATAATTTAAGGCATCTATTGAGTGTACGTTTCCATTGCCAGTGTCGAGTCGAAAGCAGACTAGTGTTTAGTTCGAGGGCATTGATAAATACTGCCACGATCACACTCCTGCCACATACAAAAAAAAGTGATGCAAACACCAAAAAGGAGAATGTCGTTCCTCTTTCTACTATAGGCATGACACCAATTGTTTTTCCTCCCGTAGTGTCGCTCAAGTAAGAGCGAGGCCACTGAGAGTTGATGCGAAAGCGGTCCGGTCGCCCACGCAGCAAGACAACGGCAACACGAGGTCCCGCACACTCCCAAGTTCAACAAACCACCACAGAGGGTGAACAAATCGCCAGAGCCACTGCTAAGAAAACAAGCATAGTACTTCCGCTGGAAAACTAATGCCGCCATTAGCACATTATCTCCCGCTATAGGTAGGTGCTTGCTTCAATCTTTGTGGGCGTAGCTCGGCGAGCGTCTCTGCTGCAAGCCCTCTTTGTCCGGATCACGCCGCAGTCTTCATCAAGCGCCACCGTCGATGAGCAAGCTATAAAGTAGTGGAAATCGAGGCCTACTTTCACATTGGCGGCAGCGGCAGCATCAACGAAGCATCGTCCAAGTAACAACCTGCCTTTTTGAAGGTTAGTATTTCTATACTTCGTACTTTTTTCCCCTATTGCTGGTGCTGCTGCTGCTGCCAAATTGTGACCATGTCCTGCAATGTGATATGTGCCACTTGTGAGCTAACGCTTACTGTTTTAGACTCTACCATTGAATGTAGTGACTGTACTTCTAAATTTCACACCGGAAAATGCTCAGGAATCTCAGACACGACAATTAGGTCAAAAGGAGATGCATACCGCCTGGCTTGGCGCTGCACGTCTTGTAGAAGACAGAAATTACGTGTGCAACCCAACAAATCTAGTGATGATTCTGACGCGCAGGACGTGCGGCAGTTGTTAATGACAATTAACGGAAAGCTTGACCAGCTGCTGCCACTCCGAGAGGTAGTTGAAGGCATTGAAGATACTTTACAATTTCTGAGCGAACAGTACGATGAACTGAAACAACGAACAGAGCGAAATGAAAATGAGATCAAGGAACTAAAACGCAGAACCGAAAGGCTTGAAGGAAACGAGTGACGTCAATCAGCTGCAAGCTGAAATTGACCAACTTGAATGGAGGAGCCGTCGCTTAAACCTGGAATTTCATGGGCTTCAGTACTCTGAAAAAGAAAACCTGCTCGAAAAGCTAAACAAAGTAGCCATGAAGCTCGAACTTCCACAGCTCTCAGAAAATGACGTTGTTTCAGTTCACCGGCTGCCGTCAAAAAAAGAAAAGATACCGGGTATAATCTGTCGCTTCGCGAAATAAGCCGATAGGGCCCGCTGGTGGAAAAGCAGAAAGAAGTTGCGTGAATCGAAAGACAATGTATTCCTGCTTGAAAATGTGACAAAAAGGACCAATGATTTACTCTTTGCGACAAAGATATGGGCGAAGCGAGCGAACTACAAATATGTGTGGCATAGCAACAGCCGTGTTCTTGTCCGAAAAACAGACGGTGAACGCGCAGTGGCTGTTTCTACCGCGAGGGATTTTTATAAGCTCGTTTAAAACCAGTTCTTGATAACGATGACTTGTGCAAGTGGGGAGACTTACATATTGCCACAAGTATTCAGTCAGCATTTAGGTAAAAAAATTTCTGCAGTCCTTTAAATGCTTTGATCTGAACATCCGCTCAGTCTCAAATAAAAAAACGACTTCTACTTGTTTTTTGAACAGCTAGGGCAATCATTTGATACGATACTGTTAACAGAAACATGGTCGATGAACGATACAGATATTTTCCGTATCCCAAATTACAGTACCTTCTACTTAAATCGGTCATACTCTCGCGGAGGCGGAGTATGCATCCTGGTAAAGGAAGTATTCGAGTGCGAATTACTGCCCGAACTCTCTGCAATAACTGACTATGAAGTTCTAGCAATAAAAACGCATAACACCGTTATTATACTATGTTATCGCCCTCCCAGTGGCAGTGTTAGCAATTGTTTTGATAAATTAGAAGAAATCTTTGAGTTTGTTAATAAAAATCGGCTTGATTTAATTTACGGCGGGGAAATCAATATGATGAAAAACGATTCCGAAACTTTACAATTAGATATTTTACTGAAAATGAATGATTTAGTGAATGTAATTAACTTACCCACTAGAGTTATCACCCCTGAAAAAGTTAAGGCGGGTGTATTTGCCTATGACCTCAGCGACCACATTTATTTGCGCCAAAGGGCATCTACGGGAAAAGGTAACGCAGCCAATGCAGCAGATGCAAAAAAAATAACCCCACGCAGTTTGTCCATATTTCGGGAACAAATAGAAAATGTTTGTTGGGAAGATGTATATAAATTCAACGAAGCAAGTGGGGTCTACGAAAAATTTCTTCACATTGTCAAATCTATATATGAATCTAGCTTCCCCTCAGTGCGCGTTAAGCCAAGCAAAAAAATTCGGAAGCCATGAATGAACTCTGAGCTTCGCAGACGAATCGCACATAAAAGTGTTCTCTATGGCAAATTTATTTCAACTAAAGATATCGAATTATTCCGCCAATTCAAAATGTACCGTAATCGCCCGATAAAGATATAAAAAAAGCTAGACGAGAATATTTTGCAAATTTCTTTGCAACTGCTGCTGCATGCTCTGAGATTATATGGAAAACTCTGTATTAAGGCATCATCCGCCTATCAGTAAACTTCTTAAATTAGATATTACTGGCATAGAATTATCTGGGAAGCGGCTTGCAGATACATTTAATACATATTTCGCAAGTGCAGGTAATATGCCTATGCTACCAAATTATCTTAGCAATATTCCGGTTCACAGCAACACTATTTTCCTTAAACCTGTGGATGAAAACGAAATAAGCCACATAGTTCAAAATCTAAACAACAGCAGTGCGAAAGATATTGACGGGTTACAGATAAAACCTTTAAACTACGTTGTTGATATTCTGGCTCCATGCGTTGCATATATTTTCAACCTTTGTCTCAATCAGGCTATCTTTCCTAGTAAAATGCAATTAAGAAGCTTGCATTAGTGTCCTATATAAAAAAGGTGACAAAAATGACATAAGCAACTATCGTCCAATATCAAACCTCCCTATGTTCTCGAAGGTACTTGAAAAAGTAATTTTAGATCGGTTTATGGATTTTGAGCAAAAACATAACCTTCTAAATGAATGCCAATTTGGCTTTCGCAAAGGTCTCAGCACGGAGTGTGCCTTACTTTCTCAGAAACAGTTAATTTCAAGGGTAATTAATTGATGAGGGAGCTGGATCTGGGGTTGTTTGTAGATTTTACAAAAGCATTTGATTGTGTCAATCATTCACTTCTTATTAGGAAACTCCTACGCTATGGCTACCGCGGGAAGGCTGCATCCCTCATCACACGTTATTTAGAACACCGCAAGCAAAGGGTCGGTATTAATGATCTAGTCCACTGCCCGTTTCTTGTGGCGTGCCACAAGGCAGTATTTTGGGACCTTTCCTCTTTAAGTTATATATTAATGATATCATTAGTATCAGTGTCAAGGCAAACTATATAATTTACGCCGACGATACTAGCATATTTTTGATAAGAAAGTCGGCGGATGAATTAGTTGAGGAAGCAAACCTAATCCTTCAAAGATTACATGAATGGACATGTAAAAATTGTCTTAAAATAAACACAAACAAAACAAAACGAATAGTTTTCCGGAGCAAAAATAAAAACGTAATAATTAATACGACTATATTGCTAAATTTAACGCCTATCAATATTGTTCCATGCTTTAAAACTTTAGACGTTATTTTCCAGGAAAACTTATCATGGGATATGCATGCCTTGGCGACAAAGTTATCTCAAACAATCGGCTTGTTTACCGTAACCGTCATATACTGCCAACAAAAATAATGATGCTGATTTTCAACACACTGTTTCTTTCTAGTCTAAACTACTGTCACTTAGTTTGGGCAACTACCACACAGGGAAATTTGGAAAAACTTTATGTACTGCAAAAAAAAAATTCTTACGAGTCGTAGAAAACGTTCCAAAATATGTTCATATACGTGATTTTTTCATAAAATATAATATAATGCCAATTGCCAATATGTACGATTATCGACTCCGTAGAGCACACAAACAAGAAATAAAAAATGGAGTCGGCTTTCTAAGAACACTAGCGGATCTAAAAATCAACATTACAGCATATACGACAAGGACGAGAGAGTTTTGGAAAGTGGAAACTGTTAGAACGACATACGGACAACAAACTCTTCGTAACAGTCTGCCAAGGCTACTGAATAAATTGCACAACGAAACCAATGGATTGGAAAATACCTCTTTGAAAGCTCTGTATAGTTATTTCTGCCTGCACTAGATTTTTTTTCCCCTGGCTTTCGCAAATTTTTTTTTCCTTAACGGAACTAACTAGTCCCATTGTATATATTATATTCTTGGTTCTTTCGTTCGTTTAGTCTGTATGAGAAATGTTATTGTTACGGCTTGTGTTTTTTTTTATTATATCTTTCTCGCCCTCGTGTTTTTTCGAACAGTTGCGACACCGTTATGCATACAATTCCTTATTTGTCCTTATTGGTTGGAGATGCTTTTTTCTTTTTCCTTTTATTATGCCCTGTTGTTAGGACACAATTTTTTTTGTTCTTCATTTGCTCTGCATGGTTTGCGATGGTTAATTTTGTGCAAATGGCATTTGCAAAAAATGATGTACTGCTTCTGTGTGTACTAACGTCGCGCAAACGCCAATGCGGGGGCCTGCGGCTTCGTCAAGCTGTCCATGTGGCAGCTTTTTCTGCATGCCCCTCGCGTCATGTACTGATGCGTCATGTACTGATGCAAATAAACATCTTCTTGATATACGCGCGAAGAAGACACGGACGGAGGCGGAAGAAGACAGGACGAGCGCTAACTCGCAACTAAATTTTTGTTTTTGTTTAATTTTTTGTTTAACATTTTTTTCTTGCTTAAATTTTAGCGGCTTCACCATTTCCTGATTAGATTTGTCTGGTAACTGCTATCCTTTTGACCATGTGGTGTTTTCTTTGCTACGGTTTTTGCAATCACTTATATATATGTTTGTTATTCCCAATAAAGATTTAGTTGTGAGTTAGCGCTCGTCCTGTCTTCTTCCGCCTCCGTCCGTGTCTTCTTCGCGCGTATATCAAGAATATGTTACCGTACCAACTCGCCCAACTATCCATTCTTATGCAGTAAATAAACATCATTGTCATAAGCGCAAACTTAACCAACTTTCCCCCACCCTTAATATAGCATAATTCTCCTACTGAACTAATGAGATCAAATGGCATGCCGTTACTTGAATTGCCTAGGAAAAAATTACCGCAGCAATTTATTTCCCAATTTTTGGATGCCAAACTGGCGCTCGACCCACGAATGTATATAGGACCACTAGTAGTAAACTCGTCACAATCATCAAAATGCTCTAACCCCTTATTTTGCACGGAATAATATATTTGAGTAGAATTTTTTTTCTGCGCTCTATTGATAACTGTAATAGCTTGGCTTTGCGGTGACTGCACTCGCCATTTGGTGCATTTCGAGCGCAGCTCTTAAGCGACAACCGCATGCACGCGCTATTCAAGCGCCACGACATGTCGTGCTGTCGTGTCGCGGCGTGGAGCAACCACATGAATGCGACATCGCGAAAATGAGTATTGGTAGGTTTGTAACGTTGCGCGAGTAAATTGTATCGTGCGCTCGTAAAGACATTTCAAACATACTAAGAGGTCAACGTTTTATCTACATCTAGCTTTATCATGCTATCACCATCAGCGGAAATGCGTCCCATGACGCCAGCGTAAACTACCGTGGTGCCATCTGGTGAGCAAACTTAAAACATTTTCACGGCTTTCGGTGGCATTTCAGGCCTTGCAGCGTCAGAACAAACAGCCGGTCTCAATAATAACGGCAACAGAGCGCCGATGTATACTTTGGCCTCAGCTTGATGATATGGGACGAATCGATGACTGATTTCACTATTTCTTGTGGTCATGGCAGATAGCAAGTTGCGAGAGCGCATTCAGATCGAAGCGAGCGGACCAGGATGGACTGGTTGCCGCCATGTTGTTGCGCAATCACGCTGTCCCCAGCGGATGTCGCCGCGCTGACGTCCGAGCGATAAACGATGTTTTCTGACTGGCCAAAAACCGGCGACGCGCCAAGCAACAGATCGCCCTCCGCGACGGGAAAGCCTGTCGCTCGTCGCTCGAAAAACGCATGTATGCAGTTGAAAATTTAGGCACTCGTTTCTGTGGCGAGCGTCGGCGTCATACCTCGCAACCGAGCGAACGAGCACAACGAAAGAGGAGAGTGAACGCGGAGCGCAGCGGGCGATGAACGACGGCGAGAGCGAAGATGAAAGCGAGGACGAAAGCGGAGGATGATGGTGCAGGTGAAGCATGAGGCGGAAATTGGAGCAGGAGGGTATGGCGAAAGCGTGAAAAGAAAAGCGTAGTGCCACGCAAGACGGGCTATGGTGACGACGGGTATGAGATGGCGCCGGAGTTGTGCGCATCACTAGGGTGCACTTAACGCATCCTCTGTTTGCCAAAGCACTGCATGAGCGCAGGTCTGTCTTCGGCGGCTGCTGTAAATCGCGCCCACGTGTCAGCCCGCGGTGCGTCCCGCGATCTCCCGATTAGCGAGGCAGTCGCGCCACACTTCAATCCGCTTGGATCGTGCCGCACGAGACAGATTGCCCGCGCCAGCCAATATATCGCGAAATGAAAACATGTCTAAGCTGCGCTTAAATTTGGCATAAGTAATATCGTAATCGTCGGTTAATTATTTTGTGTTCACATGTTTTGTTAATTGCTTTCTCTTGCTTACTTTTGCCCTCCCTGCATGAACATCGTGTCCCCAAAATGTAATACATAAATAAATACCGGCCGCAACAGCTAGAACCCTAGGTGGCTCAAATTATTCCGGAGTCCGCCACTACGGCGTACCTAATAATCAGATCGTGGTTTTGGCACGTAAAACCGAATATTAATTAGTTAATTGTTTTTTAACCCATGACCTCCTCCAACGTAACCGACCATCACAACCACTGAGCCAACGCCGTTGGTGTAGCGAGCTTTAGATTGGTCGTATAGATCAGTCTGTTCGGTTTCATTACGGTTTCGGTAACCCTTAGCAAAGAGGCAGGGGCGCGTTGCATAACATGTCATAATTATCAAGAAATAATTTCCGACATCTGCCTTTAATGTGAGCGTGCGTAAAATACAATATTGCAAGTTTGCAAGCTATTGCACCGTACTTGAAGCCCTTCAGTGAAGCAGGTCGGCCCATTGACCAGTTGCACCTGGATTTCTGCCATTACTCTGACGCTTACGGAGCTCTCAGAAAAAAGTTTTCGACAGGGAAAAACCGTCTGGCAGCGAACATAATGCGACCTGGGAGGGGTTGTAAGAGGCCACGTAGTGGACATGGCCATTTCGTCTGCTGTTGAATTTCTGATTGGCTGGGGGCGCCTGCCTCCTTTTCACATGTTCCACAGATCGAGCTGCTAATCAGAACTTATGCAGCAGTCGCAATGTACTATCGACCAAAAAAGTTTACGGACCACGGGATCTCAGAAAACGCTAAATATCTGGGCAGCCGTTAAAGGTAGCCAGTAAAACCGTACAGCACGATGTTGTTAGCATATACCAGTAGAGGCTGGAAATGGGAATACCAGGCGGCGTTTTGGGGCTGCGGCGATATTCAGCTTTTTGTCAGATCCCTTGGTCCGTAAACTTTTTTGGTCGATAGGACATGCCCACAAGGTGGACACTTACAAAATACCATGTCACCCCCCCCTCCCCCCCGCCAAACTGACTCGTAAACAGAGGCGCACCGAGAACAGGACGCGTCAGGGCTGCGGATGCATATCTTGAAACCTGCGTCCGTCAACATCATTTAACAAGTTTGCATTATTCTTTGAAATCAGCGTTTCAGATTAGAAGACCGGCAACGACAAACGGACGTTTTTTTTTTCTTTCTTTCTGCGGATTCACCACAACCGGTGAATCCGCACGACAATCCTATCGAACAAAAATAATTCAGCCATTTTCGCCATTGAGATGCGAGGACTGATAAAACAGTGGAGCTGGTGGTCTTCATTAGCTTTAACTTGGGTTTTCTATAGCAGTGGATTGCGTCGTATTGTTGATCGGCAGCGACTTTCCTGGCCCGCAACTCGGGATGTTCAGCCCTCATTTGCCTATTAGCTTCGGCAGCTCTCGCCCTGAATTCCGGGTCTTCTCGACGCCGCTTGACAGGCTCACGATCGGCTTCCCACTTCCTTCGCCGACACTCCTCTTGTTCCTCGGGAGAGAGCACTTTCTTAGGTCTGCCCATCTTATCGGTAGATCGGACACTGATGCCGAACATCTCCGCCGCGACGCGCACTCCCCATTGGCTATCCTCCTCACTCCTCTAAGCCGCGCCCCAACACCTACTCCTTGGCTCCTCGTTTCCTCGCCACTTCCCCTCTGACTTCTTGGCGTAGCATTTTCAGCCTCTCCACTTTGGTTCTCCGAGTTAGGAGCGACCAAGGAGGTTATAAAAAAAACTTCTGGAGTGGAGATCCCCTATGCGCCCCCATGTGACCGGCTGAAGCCTGGGAAACCGGTTGGCGGCCATCTTGCTCCAGGCAAGAGCGAGCGCTGCTTGCGCGCTGGTAGCGTAACCAGTGCGCTTTCGTGGTGTCGTTTTATGATGAAAGCAGTAGAATTACTATGATTTATTTAGCGCAGATGTTTTTTTAATGCGGCAGCCTTTTATGCATACCTCATGGTGGGGTGCCCGTCTCAAGGCCGTTTCAAAACTGTGTTGTTTACACGAAATGATCCTCTTTGGATAAGAGGCGATAGCGCGCGCAATACCACTGTTAAGTATACAATATTAATTCAGCATGTGAACTGAAGTAACAATGAATATAGAGAGGTAAATGACGTGTATTAAGGCTGTAATAATGTTGAATTAGGAGTAAATAATGGTGGATTAAAGGGGTTTAGCTGGGTGCTAGGAGTTTAACGAAAGGTAATGTAGAAGAACACGCGGTGCTGGGCTAGTTGATGACGATGAGAAAGCCACATTTAACAGTCTGAAAGTGATTACGCAATTGAACTGAGGCAATAATGCGTGCACAGAGAGGTGAATTAGGCGAATTTAGAGTGACTTTTTGCACAAAAAATTGTGACGAAATAAAGTGACGAAGACTCCGTAAAAGAAGTGGAAAGCGGTCGTCGTATGATTAAGTTAGCGACGCTAGGGCTTTCATGTCGCCTAGTTGTATCATTAGGAATCCCCAGTAATCTTTGTCATGCCAGGTTAATGACAAATGCACAAGGCAGTTGTTAATGCAAGAATACGTAGGCTGAAGCTGTAACGCCTTTTATGCTCTTGCCACATTACCGAAGTTACGCGAAGTACAAGGTGAAATCAGTTAAGTGGTACATAAATTTTTATTATGTCCTGGCTATTTGATAAAAATAAGCATAAAACAACATGGTGAAAAAAATAAATAAAATATTGCATAACTACCTGGTGCATCACAGTGTGCACTATAGGAAAACAATACCAAACAGACATACATAAAATGCAAACACATCAAAACAAACATATTTTTGGCTGCGCAAAAACAAAAATTGCCACAATGCCCAAAATTAAAGGCATGCTGATAATGTCACTTCTTAAGGCGCACGGTTCAGTAACTACGAATAATGGCTTTTAAATATTGTAAAGATCGTGAGTCCGCAATAGACGAATTTGTATGAACTCTGATTTGTGTAGAACTTTACACGACCACATGCAACCGCAGCTTGATCTCAGAAAACAGTAATATTCGCGATCCAGCCTAAGTTAAATTACGCCGAGATAGGATAACTATGGCTGCACAAGAACTGTTGTTGCTCCAGGCACATATCGTATTGGTAAACACACGATATGTGACTGGCAATACTACTTATTTACCAGTTAGGTCAGTTATTTTCTTGTTTTGATGCGAAACAGTTGCGTGCAGATATTTATGCGCGCTTATAAACAGTCAACTTGTGATACTCAGCTACGACGTCCACCAGGTCTGAGAGCTGCATCATTTTATATCAATAAGTAGTAAATAATTCCTCTCGACAAGCGGAATCTCATATGCAAGCGCACCGAAAATATATACGAACAGGAAGCATTTCTTACGAACTCGCTTTTTTATGCAGATGTACGGGGAACGCTGAAAAAATGGTTGGAATGCTGCCCTGTCGTAGCCTTGTCGTTTGACCAGACCTGTCAAAACAACCCTCTTCAATGTGCACCCAGCAAAGAACATCCGAATCTTTAGGCGCCCAGCCATCTCTGTGAACAGCGGGCTGCCATGCATCACGCAGCGTTTTCTCTACATACGCAGAAAAAAAAGCTTGTTTCAGCCTATATTCGTCAGTTAAAAGGCAGATTTCAGGCACAACAGCGATCCTCGACGGAGATAGTGCACAGCAATGGTCGAGCGATTGAAGGCTTTTTCGCGCTGCTTACACGTGAAACGTTACTCCAGACTTTTGCTTCGCACGATTCGTGCAGCCGAACGCGACGCAGGCGTTTACCATCCCGTTCAGCGGAACTTGGATGTTCCCTTACAAACGCAGAACTACCACTCAGCAGACCGTAACTAAGCACCAAGAGTGGATAAATGCCGCAACTGCCGAACTACCGCAAGGGCCCAAGCGGCGCAGCTACGTTTTCTGCCCGGAGCAATATGGCGGTCGCCGGCGTCAGCCGCGGCGCGGCATCTCCACTCCAGAAGTTTTTTTATAACCTCCTTGGGAGCGACGCCCGGCACGGCTGGACTCAAGCTGAAACAGTTCCGCTGTTCACAAGTTGGAAGAGGTAGGCAGACTGCCCTTTCGAGATTCCGCCCTCGCCTTCCGGAAGCACGACCACGCCTGTTGTATGAATTGCAGTAAATTGCTGATTCACAGTCGAGCAGCCGGCCGCGGTTATCACACCGGCGAATACCGATTCGCGCTCGGCGGTGAAAGCTGCTGTCGTCGTCTTGCTTCCTAATTCTTCAGAGTGCAGTTCTTAGGCGGCCGTTCGTGCGCTTAACGGCGTCGGGCCGTAACCGAGCGAACGATCCAGGGGAGGATGAAAGAGAGCGAACGCGGAGCGCAGCGGAGAATGCATGACAGTGAGAGCAAAGAGAGCGAGAGGAGGAGAGCAGAGGTGGAGAGTAGCGACTGAGGAAACAGCGCTGCATGAGCGGACGTGTGTCCGGGGCGGCTAAGATGTGGCGCCAGAGTAGCCCCCCGTCTTCCGTTCACCGATGACTTCATCGGTCATGTGTGCAGTCAGCGCATCCGCCGACACCATAGCTGGAAACAAAGCGATGCATGACCGGATTTCTGTTTACGGCGACTGCTGTGAAACGCGCCCATGCATCAAGGCAATGGGCCGTACAACACATTGTTAAAAGAACGCTACTCACAGCACTCTCTTAACAATGAGCGACACAACCAGTGTAAGTGCTTCGTCTGCCGCTGCTGCTAAACAACCTGCCCGAGCCTAGGCTCAGCGACGCTGACGCCAGAATCCACAAGTTCGCGCCGCCTAAGCAGAGGCAAGGCGCCGCTACCGAGAAGACCCTGACGTTCGCACCACCGAAGTTCATATATCGCAAACTCAAAACATTTACAGAGTGGCACTCAAATGTTGTATTACGGAGTATCGTAATCGTCTGTATTTTCGTCCACTTCACTCAGCACGTCATAACTTGAATTTTTAATCTAAGTCCGCACCTGGTTAGCTGGCCACGTGGTGTAAAAAAACGTGAACTAGAAGCGATGTCCGAAGTTGTTTGGGATGCTTGACACATCAGCTCTCGGATTGTAGGCACCTGTGTTCTTCCACAAGTGTTCAATGACGCACAGTGTACTTGCTTCGTCTTAATCCGCATTTGCATCAATGAAACCAGTACTGATGCCACCTGTCAAGATGCAGTCGAAACCGTAATCGGTAAACCAATGGACATTGAGTAAGTAAACGATCTGCACATGAATAATTGTACATACTCTAAAAATGTCAAATTGTAGGTAATCATCATTTCTATCGATTAACATATGAAATTTCCATACTGTGACAATATATCTTTCCAACCTGCAGTGTACATTTTGCTTTAGAAAATTCCCGCGGTTCATGAATGTCCTTGTACTATACCAAACCCAAGAATGTTTAAAATTATGTAGATAAGAAATAGAGTTTGTCTGCGAAAAGTTTTTCAGAGAACAAAACATTATCGCTGTGCTTCAACGGGCATCATGAGTTAGCTGCAATGTACAGCCACCTAGACTATACCATTACATATGTGCTGGTTAACAGCTCTGTTCTCTCATACAATGTCGCAGTGAAAGAAGACCTACTTAAACATTCTCACTGCAACAAATATACGCCAAGTGCATATCTTCTTTAATAAAGTGAATAGCTACCTAGAAGCCTTTAGGGGGGGGGCGGGGGGCTATTCGCTTACGTTGGCAATCATTGTCGATGGCTGGTAAACATTTATTTTCAAATGCGAAGCATTTCTTGCCGGCGGCTTTGTCCATCCCTCCCGCGGCGTCTCACACCCCCACAGCGCATGCGCGTCCCCTCCCCCTCTCTCTCCTCTCCTACGCTCCCCCTTTCTCTCCTCTAGGAAACCGGAGCGGCGCGCACGACCGGTGGTGCGACAGCTGCATACTCCGCTGGGGGCGCCACGGTAGTTCCGCGGTCTGAAAATGACGGAGCGCGCGCGCCTCATTCTCTCTCCTGTGCAGCGCCGCGATGAGCGAGCGCTCGGGCCGCTGCCGCGAAACCATCTCCCGCTCAAGCTGCCTACTCCGCTGGAGGCGCCACGGTAGTTCCGCGGTCTGAAAATGACGGAGCGCGCGCGCCTCATTCTCTCTCATGTGCAGCGCCGCGATGAGCGCTCTGGCCGCTGCCGCGAAACCATCTCCCGCTCAAGCTGCCTACTCCGCTGGGGGCGCCACGGTAGTTCCGCGGTCTGAAAATGACGGAGCGCGCGCGCCTCATTCTCTCTCATGTGCAGCGCCGCGATGAGCGCTCGGGCCGCTGCCGCGAAACCATCTCCCGCTCAAGCTGCCTACTCCGCTGGGGGCGCCACGGTAGTTCCGCGGTCTGAAAATGACAGAGCGCGCGCGCCTCATTCTCTCTCATGTGCAGCGCCGCGATGAGCGCTCGGGCCGCTGCCGCGAAACCATCTCCCGCTCAAGCTGCCTACTCCGCTGGGGGCGCCACGGTAGTTCCGCGGTCTGAAAATGACGGAGCGCGCGCGCCTCATTCTCTCTCCTGTGCAGCGCCGCGATGAGCGCTCGGGCCGCTGCCGCGAAACCATCTCCCGCTCAAGCTGCCTACTCCGCTGGGGGCGCCACGGTAGTTCCGCGGTCTGAAAATGACGGAGCGCGCGCGCCTCATTCTCTCTCCTGTAGAGCGCCGCGATGAGCGCTCGGGCCGCTGCCGCGAAACCATCTCCCGCTCAAGCTGCCTACTCCGCTGGGGGCGCCACGGTAGTTCCGCGGTCTGAAAATGACGGAGCGCGCGCGCCTCATTCTCTCTCCTGTAGAAGCGCCGCGATGAGCGCTCGGGCCGCTGCCGCGAAACCATCTCCCGCTCAAGCTGCCTACTCCGCTGGGGGCGCCACGGTAGTTCCGCGGTCTGAAAATGACGGAGCGCGCGCGCCTCATTCTCTCTCATGTGCAGCGCCGCGATGAGCGCTCGGGCCGCTGCCGCGAAACCATCTCCCGCTCAAGCTGCCTACTCCGCTGGGGGCGCCACGGTAGTTCCGCGGTCTGAAAATGACGGAGCGCGCGCGCCTCATTCTCTCTCATGTGCAGCGCCGCGATGAGCGCTCGGGCCGCTGCCGCGAAACCATCTCCCGCTCAAGCTGCCTACTCCGCTGGGGGCGCCACGGTAGTTCCGCGGTCTGAAAATGACGGAGCGCGCGCGCCTCATTCTCTCTCCTGTAGAGCGCCGCGATGAGCGCTCGGGCCGCTGCCGCGAAACCATCTCCCGCTCAAGCTGCCTACTCCGCTGGGGGCGCCACGGTAGTTCCGCGGTCTGAAAATGACGGAGCGCGCGCGCCTCATTCTCTCTCCTGTAAGCGCCGCGATGAGCGCTCGGGCCGCTGCCGCGAAACCATCTCCCGCTCAAGCTGCCTACTCCGCTGGGGGCGCCACGGTAGTTCCGCGGTCTGAAAATGACGGAGCGCGCGCGCCTCATTCTCTCTCCTGTAGAGCGCCGCGATGAGCGCTCGGGCCGCTGCCGCGAAACCATCTCCCGCTCAAGCTGCCTACTCCGCTGGGGGCGCCACGGTAGTTCCGCGGTCTGAAAATGACGGAGCGCGCGCGCCTCATTCTCTCTCCTGTAGAGCGCCGCGATGAGCGCTCGGGCCGCTGCCGCGAAACCATCTCCCGCTCAAGCTAACCATCTCCCCGCTGCTTCGCATCCACACATGGTTCTCTTTAGTGGGAGATGGAGTAATTTTTTCATTAAGCGTCCAACGCGCATCTCAGAGGTTGCGAGCTTCTGCTCACGCATGTCGCTGCGTTTTGCTCCATAAGAATTTATCCCCTCTTCCGTGAAACGCTTCTCGTGGGCCTCTTCCTACATGCGCTAACACTCGCTTTGGTCCCACCTCTGTGAGATTACTATTTCCTCCTCTTTCACGCCTGGTATCAAAGACCAGAATTTCCAGTGCCTGTGGTCTTTGTCCTCTCTGAATGCCGGCAACAGTGTCATCTTTAATGCGGATATATAAAGCCAACAGACAATGATGCCAAGGAAAACATTGGTTACATTAGCTCTGGCTGAGATCAAAATGTAAATAAAGAACAAGGAAATTAAAGTGAACGAAATGATAATGTGTCGCCGGTGGGAGATGAACCTACAACATCCGCATTGCGCGGGCGTTACACTACCAATTGTGCTACGGCACGAAATACCACTCAGACACTGATTGGCAGAGGTACACCCATCACACGCAATCAGCAAAGGCACAACTTATCACAGGTACTCATCAGCAGTGGCAACGTGCTGAAATGTGCCTCATTTCTGAATGTTAGTTTACATTTACTGTAGTTACATCCAATTACGCCCGTCGTTTCCGATGCTATTGAGTTTACGCGAAGGTAGCTGAGGCTACCTTCGCATTTTGTTTTATTGCCACTCACAAGTCATTTCACGATGAAAATCCGTGCTTGATGTGCTTCGGAGGCAAATTTACTTACCATGTCGAAAATTATGCTGGGGTGACACTAACTGCGTACCGAAAAGGACAGGTGCCACTTTCCAAACCTGGAAATGCAACCTGTAGATCATTAACGGCACGGGGCACTCATAGCACCATACAAAACGACGAAGTAACTGAATCTGACCTTTCCCACGCAATTAGAGAAATCGCTGTGCTGCTTTAAATGGAAGCGAAAGTAGATGCACTAAGTGAAATTAAGGAAACTGTAGACAGAGTAGACCAATCAATACAAGGAACTGCCAAGAAATATAATGAAGTCATTGCGCAGATGCAACTGCAAAATGCAATATAGACATATTTCAGAACTACGAAAGCATATGGAAAAATTTGAGGTCAAGGTCAAAGAACATGAAATTGGAAACCCTAAACACAATCTAAACGACTTGGATCATTACAGCAGACCGCGACATATAGAAATACATGGTAATTTGAGAATGAGAATTAAAATTCCTTTCAAAAAGTCAACAAGTTTGCTGATTGCCTCGACGCTCTACACCTTTCTTAACAGGGTGTTGAAGCAGCTCATCCACTTCCATCCAAGAACAGAATGATGCAGACAAAACAGAAACGGCGGCACCAATTTTATTCCCTTTACATCGCGCAAAATCAGAGATAACTGGCCTACGAAAAAAAAGTCGGCAGATCACACGCCTAGTGGGAATTCATGTTACGCGAAGCAGTGTGTGAGGAGCCTACCAAGTTAACGAAACGACCATGAGAACACCAAGACGTAGGCGGCTGTCTCATGACCTACATGACACGCATGTCATAACATTCATGTCATGAGTCCTCAGGAATCCCTTTAGCTGTGCCTAAGAGACCTTAAGGCGAAAGTCTTAGTCATGCTCATGACTATGACTTCGTCCATCAACCTTTAGCCTTTTCCTTCCCTTTGTACCACATCCGAACCAGTCCATTGCTTTATGGATGTTCATCTTTCTTCGCTGAGTCATTGTCAGTTTGCTGAGTCATGCTCATGACTACGACTTCTACCATGATCCTTTAGTGTTTACTTCACTTAGTTCCCACGTCCGAACCCATTTCAGTGATTTTTGAGTGTTAATCTTTTTCGCTGGGTCATTGTCATGACCTACATAACACGCATGTTATGACATTTATGTCATGACATATCACTTAGGCGCGTCATACACTCGCGTCATACTATGCCAATTTTGGTACCTACCAAGGTAACGAAACTACCATGAGAGCACCAAGACGTAGGCGGCTGTTTTCTGGCCTACATGACACGCATGTCATAACATTCATGTCATGACCAATCATTTGTGTTTGTCATACACGCTTGTCATACTATGCCAATTTTGCTACATACAAGGTTAACGAAACGGCCATGAGCGCACCAAGACGTAGGCGGCTAGATATATACTGTGAAAGTGCCAAATGTTCCCCAAGAAATGCTTGGCATTTAAGAAATGGCGCAGTTTCGCCCGAAATGAAAAACATCGATTGACATAGCAAATTAGTAGACAACTATACGAACTAAGGATAGTAATTTTATCGCACGTATAAACTTGTAAACATTCGCTTACTAACTAAATCAACAAGCATAGCGTAACGCGTGTACAGGTAAACCTGAAAACATCTCGATTGATGACCGTGGTAAGTCGCAGTCAATACTCTTTAGCGAGGAAGCGCGGCAGCAGCAGCGAGAGAATTAACCTTCGTGCCGACTCTCACTTCAACACGAACTAAACGTCGAAAGCACCGCGCACACGAAGCTACCGGCACTAGTCGCACTTTGTTCACATCGCAGATCGCTTTGAAGATGAAGCCCGTGCGGGCGCGCACTTTTTCCACGTCGCAGACGGCTTCAAAGATACAGCAGCCGGACAGTCGCGCGCTTCGTGGAACGCCCCTCCCTACCCTACCCTCGCCCCGGAGGCTTGAGGAGCCTTGCTTGCCGGCGGGCGCGCACGGCCGCTCGGTTGGCCAGGAATAGAATAAATTCTAATGCATCACGAGCAATTCAATCTGCCGCCTCATTTCCTGCTACGCATTGGTGCGAATGAAGTCATTGCAATTTTGTAGTTGAATCGAAGATATGGAGTTCTTTGAAAAGGCCTAAGGAAACAATGTCCTAAGCAAACAATGTAACGCCTGTAAAGTGGGATTGCTGTCCGACAGGATTAAAACAGGCTGCGCCCGGCAGCACTTCCACTTCATCAGGCTACCTCATTGGCAGCACTGTCGCATATTCACTAACGCATAGCGATTATATTATCGCAGCCTTTTGGAAATTTTAAGCATGAAGTGCGTTTAGCTCTAGTGATCGGCGTCCTTTATGGGACCTTGGGTGAAAATTCAGAGGCGTTATCCGGGCACTCAAGACGAGAACGGGCGCAGGAACGAAACGAGAGCCTGCGAGAAAATACGGGTATCGTTGCGAGAACAAAACGAGATCATCCGGGCAACCAGAGAAAAGTGAAAAAAAGCGGTCTCTTGCCTGCAACCCTTTGTACAGGACCACATTAAATATGCTAGTTACTGCCCAAACAAATTTAAAAACAGTGTAATGACGAAGTTAGCACAAGCGTCGCTGTGGTCGCATGGCTGCTGAAGTGAGGAAGAGAAAGACGAACGGATCGGTGTCGCTGGTTTTGCCTCGCGCTGGCGTTTGGCTGGAACTGCTCGGGTGCTCTTTGAGCTGGACCTAACGCCAATAAACCCCATATCATTTGGTGGAAGTGCTGGGTATGCTAACTATCCTACCAACTCGCCCTGGAACTCCGCAGGCGCACTCTGCCCTCCGCTACCCCCACGACCATGCCAGACGACGCCGGTGAGCGACCCCCTTCGTCAACTGTGCAAGTCACCTGTGGTGCCGTTCGGGAACGAGACCCGGCTGTGTTCAGTGGCACCGCTGATACCGACGTCGATGACTGGCTTTCGTCGTACGAACGGGTGAGCAACAACAACAAATGGGACGATCGGACAAAGCTCACCAAGGTTATTTTTTATCTTGCGGGTGTCGCCCACCTCTGGGTCCGCAACCATGAAACAACCATTGCGACATGGAATGACTTTAAGACTGCATTCGCGGAAGTATTTGGCCGTCCTGCGGTGCGAAAGCTTCGCGCTGAACAGCGCCTTCGCCACCGAGCGCAACAGCCGGGCGAGACTTTCACTAGTTACATCGAGGACGTCATAGATCTCTGCAACCGCGTGAGCCGAACGATGACTGAGGAAGATAAGATTAAAGAACTCCTCAAGGGCATTGAAGACGATGCTTTTCAGATGCTCATGGCCAAGAATCCTACCACCGTTGCAGCCGTAGTCACATATTGCCAAAGCTTCGATGAATTACGCCGGCAACGAGCGCTCGCCCGCCAAACTGTTCCTCAAGTGGCCTCCCTTTCCAGTTTGGTGACTGCTCACGGACAGGCTGATGACGGGTCTCTCCTGCCTCAGATCAAAGCCTTCATTCGTGAAGAGGTGGCCCGCCAGCTCTCGCTGCTCCCTCTCACCCAGGAGCCTGTCCAACCCTCGGCCGTGCAGCAGGCCATCCGCGAGCAGGTTGCAGAGGCCCTTCCACCAGTCCAACAGATTGCTGCACCAGCTCAGATTGCTGCACCTTTGACGTACGCTGAAGTTGTGTCGCGTCCTAGACCAACGACACTCCCCTACTCGGCGCCGCCACCGCGCCCAGCGCTTCTCCCTGTCCCTCAAATGCCCCCTCAGTACTTCCGGCCACAAGATCCCTGGCGCACGCGGGACAATCGGCCGATATGCTTCTCGTGCGGTATCGCGGGACATGTGGCGCGCTTTTGTCGCCGTCGCCTGCCGCGTCAGGACGTCGTCGTTGAGCCACAGGTACCTGCATCCCACCAGCATGCTGATTCGAACCCATCGCCGAACTTCTGGACCGGTCGTCAGAACTTCAGCCCCCGTCGTTCACCATCACCGCGTCGCCGTTCGATATCGCCGATGCGTGGTCGCCCGCCTTCCAACGAGGGAAACTAAATGCTGCAGCTTCGGAGGCAAGAGCTGCACGCTTGTCGAAATGCCCAAGACCTCCGCTATCGCCGCAAAACATTATAGAAATACAGGTTGAAGCAGCCGCTACATTCGCACTCATCGACACGGGCGCTGCGGTTTCCGTCATACGTGAGACTCTTTGCCGTAAGATTAGGAAGGTCACCACATCACTTTCTGGCCTTGTACTTCGTACTGCCACCACGGAGCCCATCGAACCTTCAGCCGCATGCACCGCTAGGATCGTTATTCAGGACGTAGTTTACACAATTGAGTTCCTTGTTCTGCCTTCCTGCTCCCATGATGTCATCCTGGGATGGGACTTTCTGTCGCGCCACCGTGCCGTCATTGACTGTGCCCGTGCCGAAGTTGCTCTGTCTGTCGTTAACACCACTCTGCCTCCCGCCTCTCCCGCCCCCTTAAAGATTATTGTCGCCGCCGATACTGATCTGCCACCAAGCACTTCTACACCAGTCGCTTTGTTGTGTCCATCGGCGCCCGACGCCTCGGTACTGTTCACGCCTTCATCTGTTTTTCTTCACCGCAAATCTCTACCACTTCCATTCGCCGTTCTTGACGTAGCCGCTGGTACAACAATTATGCTAGTGGACAACCCGTTCCAATACCCGCTGACTCTGCTTCGCGACGAGTGCCTCGGCTGTGTCGAACCTATTGACATGTCGGAGTGTTTGGACGTGCCTGGCTCCTCTTCTGGCCTTTCGCTCGACGCCATGACACCATTTCCGAAAAGCTCCCGATTGGCTACCGAAGTCTTTGATTCATGCGTTGACGCCAACCTTTCCCTCGAGCACCGCGAGCAACTCCTGTCTCTCCTAGATACTTTCCGTTCTTCGTTCGACTGCACGGAACACGCCTTGGGTCGTACGAACAGTGTTTCCCACCACATCGACACCGGGTCCCACTCTCCCCTCAGACAACGCCCCTATCGCGTTTCAGCGGCGGAGCGTCGTATAATCAGCGACCAAGTGAATGACATGCTCGAGCGTGGCGTCGTTCAACCATCCCAGAGTCCGTGGTCTTCTCCAGTTGTGCTAGTGCGAAAAAAAGATGGTTCTATTCGTTTCTGTGTCGATTACCGCCGCCTCAACAAAGTCACACGGAAGGACGTCTACCCTTTACCCCGCATTGACGACGCACTCGATTGTTTACAAGGCGCTGAGTACTTCTCGTCATTGGACCTACGATCTGGCTACTGGCAGGTTCCCATGGCCGAATGCGATCGACCGAAGACAGCGTTTGTCACCCCTGATGGGCTATATGAATTTACCGTCATGCCATTCGGGCTCTGTAATGCGCCCGCAACTTTCGAGCGCATGATGGACAACATACTTCGTGGTCACAAATGGAACATTTGCCTATGGTACCTGGATGACATCGTCGTGTTTTCTTCAGACTTCTCAACGCACCTCTCACGTCTCCACCAAGTTTTGACATGTCTTAAGAACGCTGGTCTTCAGCTGAATATCAAAAAGTGTCGCTTGGCAGCTCGCACCTTGACTATCTTGGGCCACGTTGTGTCCAAAGAAGACGGCGTCGTCCCTGATCCTGCGAAACTTCGAGCTGTCGCCGACTTCCCTAAGCCGACGTCACTGAAGACCCTCCGGAGCTTCATCGGCCTTTGTTCTTATTTTCGTCGCTTTGTGCGCAATTTCGCGACCGTTATCGCACCTTTGACGCGACTTCTCACCGTTGGCACCGACATGTCTCACTGGTCTCGTGAATGTGATGACGCATTTCAGACGCTACGCCAGCTGCTCACAGCTCCTCCGATTCTCCGGCACTACGATCCCCGGGCGCCTACGGAGGTGCACACTGATGCAAGCGGCGTGGGCCTTGGTGTGGTGCTCGCGCAACGGAAGCCTGGCTATCACGAGTATGTTGTCGCCTACGCGAGCCGAACCCTCACAAAGGCCGAGGCCAACTATTCAACCACTGAGAAAGAGTGCCTGGCTATAGTCTGGGCTCTTGCCAAGTTCCGACCCTACCTTTATGGCCAACCGTTTTATGTCGTCACGGACCACCACGCTCTTTGCTGGTTGTCGACTTTGAAAGATCCCTCGGGCCGCCTCGGTCGGTGGGCCCTGCGGCTTCAAGAGTATGATATCCAAGTGGTCTACAGGTCTGGCCGCAAGCATTCTGACGCGGACGCCCTTTCTCGCTCTCCTCTACCCCCCGATACAGCGTCTCTCTCGGCACAGTACACCGCTATCTCAGCGCTCAACGTCGAGTCCATGCATTCGGAGCAACGGAAGGATCCGTGGATTGTTGCCCTTCTCAACCTTCTGTCGGATTCCACCGCCAATCAGCCCTCCCGCGCGCTCCGCCGTCAAGCCTCTCATTTTACCGTGCGAGACAACCTGCTCTACCGCCGCAACTATATACCGGGTGGTCGCAAGTGGCTTCTCGTAATACCTCGTCACATGCGCTCTGACATCTGCGCTGCTTTTCATGCCGACCCACAGAGTGCTCACGCAGGCGTGCTGAAAACTTACGCAAGGTTGCGCCAACGCTTCTACTGGCGCGGTATGTACAGCTTTGTCCTAAAGTATATCCGTGCTTGCGAAGCATGCCAACAACGCAAGATTCCTCCGCAACGCTCGACCGGCGCTCTTCAGCCTTTACCTTGCCCTGCGCGGCCTTTCGATAGGGTCGGCATCGACCTTTACGGCCCACTCCCATGCTCTACGTCTGGAAGCCGGTGGATAATCGTTGGTGTTGACCATCTCACCCGGTATGCTGAGACTGCCGCCCTTCCTGCCACTACAGCACGTGAGGTTGCTTTCTTCATCCTGCGCAATTTCGTGCTTCGACATGGCGCTCCTCGAGAACTTCTCAGTGACAGAGGACATGTCTTTCTTTCCCAAGTGGTCGAAGCTCTGCTTGCCGAGTGCCACGTCATCCACCGTACATCAACCGCGTACCAACCGCAAACCAATGGATTAACTGAGCGCTTCAATCGCACTCTTGGCGACATGCTCACTGCATACGTCGCGTCGGACCACTCCAATTGGGACATGATTCTCCCTTTTGTCACCTACGCTTACAATACCGCGACTCAAGCAACCACAGGCTTTTCACCATTCTTTTTATTGTATGGACGAGAACCCTCGTGCACGCTCGATACAGTATTGCCATACCACCCTGACGCCTCTGAATATCGACCCATATCAGAAGTAGCCAGGTACGCTGAAGAATGCCGCCAACTTGCCCGTACCTTCACGACGGAAGGTCAAGCCCACCAGCGGAATCGACATGACACCGACCTGAGTCCTACCACTTTCCGTGTCGGCTCCCTCGTCTGGTTGTGGATTCCGCCTCACGTTCCCGGTCTTTCGTCTAAGCTGCTGGCTCAATACCACGGACCCTACCGGATCGTCGCCTGTACATCTGCTGTAAACTATGTGGTCGAACCTCTCACGCTGTCTGACGACCTGCGGCGTCGTGGTCGCGAGACTGTGCACGTCAGCCGGCTTAAACCGTATTACGATCCCTCTATCGTGTCGTCACCGTGAGTCGCCAGGATGGCTAGTCTTCTCTCGTGGGGCCATTGTAATGACGAAGTTAGCACAAGCGTCGCTGTGGTCGCATGGCTGCTGAAGTGAGGAAGAGAAAGACGAACGGATCGGTGTCGCTGGTTTTGCCTCACGCTGGCGTTTGGCTGGAACTGCTCGGGTGCTCTTTGAGCTGGACCTAACGCCAATAAACCCCATATCAACAGAAACAAAAAACACTACTTCCGATTTATTCCTAATGTTTGTTGACAATACCACTCAAGCTGTAACTTCTAGTACGCTGCAGCTGAATTTGTCGTTTCCAATATCGGCTCACTAAGCTTTCAGACCTGCGTCGCGGCATCAGTCGGCTTTTCCGGTAGCCATTTTAGGCTTACATCTACTTTCGACTACGGGAGAGCCAGCAGTTTTTTCGCCGTGCTCTCAGCCTCCGCTCACATCCTTTCCTCTTCGTGGCTTTCCAAGGTACTCTCCTCCCATTTTTCACGCCCTAGCAGCTGGCGCCTAATATGCGCGCCGCTCAAGTCGTGAGAGGAACGTGTCGAGAACCCTTTCAGCTGTCAAAACATTAAGTGGCTGGATTGCGCGCCTTCGCTGTTGTTGCCGCTTGAAGCCGTATATCATTGCGGTGCGCTTTTCAATTGCGACTGCAGCGAATCAAGATGCAATCAGACAGTTTCCATTAGTGAAAATTTATAATTGTGTCGCCGAAGTTGGCCATCGCAGTTATACTAGTGGAGATAAAGTCGATAACGGCGTGCTGTTGGGCGGCGCAGTAGCGGCATTTTGGCTCGTGATGGTGCTCGGGGGAACTAAGCTACTCTACGTAGAAAACAATATGAAATGCGGCCAACAGTGAAAATGCGCTTATCTCTACAACAAACGGATTAGTGAAAAAGCAGAAAGCGCACTATGGCCTCGCTACACGCCACGTCGCACTTGGGCCCTTGCAGGCAGCGCAGCTCTGGGTGCCAGTACCAAGCTTTCGCGCCATCTATGATTTGCGTCACAAGGCAGCTGGTGCGCTGGAACATAAGTTGGAAAGCTTTATCAGGTGAGTCCACGCTCCTGTTTATCTTACTCCGTGGTCGTGGCCCTCGTTATCCGAGTAATTAGAATAATCATGGTGGATGACCCCGAAAAGATAATATACGGCTTTTATACATGAGGTCTTACATTGCCACGTGATGTCTGTAAATGGCAAGCAAATTTTCAAGACAATATTATCATAAGGCAACTTTCACAAGGCAAATTTCAATAAAACTACCGCACAACGTCATAGGAACCAGTTTTCTACACTGCATTTTCATGCGCGAAGTTTAAAAGTGAAGATGATAGTGCTCGCATGCTTATTCATTAGTTAGAATATAATTTCGTCTTGTTTAGCTTTTCTGAAACGTGATTTACCGACGAAAATAAAGTCGAACTCCCAGGATGCAGGTGTACGTAAGTATCTAGGAAAGAAAAATCAAGGGGGAGTGGAGTAGCTTATGTAAAAAAAAAAAAGTTGCATTTTGAAACAGTCACCGAGTTTTTTGTTGTAAATAGGTACTGCGAATCCCTCATAATAAAGTGTCACAGCAGTGTAAGTGTGGTAATTTAGAGACCACCTCCTTCTTGCATCATAAATATATTTCTTAGTTTCAATGTAAGTTGCTATACTGTGTTAAATTTGGCGTAGCTGTTGTTGTTACGGGTGATTTTAATGTTGATATTTGATCTATAGAACGCAATAAGCAAGTACATATACACCTGTTTTTTTTTTCTTTTTTGCTTACAAAATGTAATCAGTGTACGAACAAGAGTAAGAGTACTTTCTGAAACACTCCTTGACTTCATGGCACACACGAACATAATAACAGCCGGTATTTTAATATTTCACGTTAGTGATCACATGTCCATTGTTGTATTCTTAACACATCAATCAAAAGTACATCGACCACATGCTGATCATGCTCATAAATTTAGAGTGATTAACAAAAGCAGAATTGGAGCTTCTGAAAGATGTGTCAGCGAAATGACATGGGCAGGGATTTATCGCTAGACAAACCCCGCTGCGGTTAACAATTATTTTGTGAACGTCAGTAAAGAATGTTACTTTGAAGCATTTCCGGTAATGATAACTAAAGGAAGCAAGAAATGTAGAAAGCCATGGATTAATATCGCTCTTCGAGGGTGAATTAAAGAAAGAGACAGGCTTTTTTCATCCTTCATACATAGAACACCACCCGAGTTTTTAACCTGATATAAAGAGATTAGGAACAAATTAGGTAATATGGTTCTAAAGAAACTTGAAATCATTATTACGAAATTAAGTTTGAAAGTATTCTTAATGATCCGGACCACGCGTTGAAAGCATTGAACGACCTGTTGCGACAAAATGAGCAAATCACTGCGTTGCTGAATTTGTAAGTCATGGCACATTATATTCAAGGATTTCGCTGGTTAATATATTTCATGAGCGCTTTCAGAAATCCTGAACATCATATTCGCAGGTCATATATCACGGAAAGCACACTAAAATCACTTCTCATCGCGCCAACTACACAACTTGATATTACAACCCTACAACTAAAATTAAAGAATTCGTGCACATATGGCGAAGACGAGATAAAAGCCGAGCCAATAAAAGCAGTTGTCCGACATATTGCCACGGGGATGAGAGTAGCCAAAAGGGATAGGAAAATTTTATTTACAAACTATATATAGAGAGAGACCGCTGCAGGCAAGATGGCAGAACCACAACACGAGCACTACTCTGAACGTCGTCTTCACCGTCTTTCTGGCGCAGTCTTCCATGCTCGGCAGGATGCGTGCTTCAGTGCGCGGGAATAGCGCGTAACATAGAACCGCCGCCGTGGAGAGCGCCGTCTCGGCGCTTACGGAGCAGTAGGATCGTGTCCGGTAACATAAGGCTCAAGTCGGGAGACGTGCACGATATCAGTGGCGGACGCGGCAGATGATCGACTGTCCAATGGAGCGATCTCGTACGTGACGTCAATGATCTGGCGTAGGACCTTGTAAGGTCCGGAGTACCGGGAAAGAAGCTTTGACGACAAGCCAACGTGGCGGCAAGGCGTCCAGAGGAGGACCAAAGACCTCGGAGAGTAATTAACGACTCTGTGACGGCTATCGAAGCGGGCCTTCTGGGACAGCTGGGAGGCATAAAGACGATCCCTTGCAATCTGGTGAGCAGTGGCAGCCCGAAAAGCTGCATCGTGGGCGTAGTCTGTAACAGGGTTCACATGGTGATGGTAAAATAATCTCGAAGGGCAATGTAGGATGGCAGCAAAACAAGAGATAAAAATAGGAAAAGCCAGCGGTGTCATGGCGTGACGAGTTGTAGTTAAATGTCACATAAGGCAAGGTGCTGTCCCAATCAGGGCGGTCTGAGGAAACGTACATGGAGAGCATTGTGGTCAGCGTGCGGTTGAGGCGCTCGGTAAGGCGCCTCAACCGCAAGTAAGGTTTGTGGATGGTAGGCAGTGGTGAGCTTGTGACGTATGGAACACGAACAAAGAATGTCATCGACGACTTTGCACAGAAATGAGCGACCATGGTTGGTCAGCAGCTGTCGAGGAGCGCCGTGGTAAAGAATAACGTCGTAAAGGAGAAATTCCGGAACGTCAGTGGCACAGCTTATCGGTAGTGCCCGCGTGATAGCGTATCGTGTCGCGTAGTCTGTAGCTACGGCAATCGACTTGTTCCCAGTCAGAGATGTTGGCAATGGCCCGATGAAATCAAGGCCGACTTGGTAGAATGGGACACCGGGAATGTCTATGGGCCGAAAAGGACCGGTCGGAGATAAGGATGGATGCTTGTTGCGCTGGCAGGACTCACAAGCAACAACGTACGTATCGGCGCACAGAGCGGTGGAGGCCTGGCCAGAAGAACCTACGCCGAACGAGATCGTACGTGAAAGTTGCTCCGTTGTGTCCAGCGGTTGATGCGTCATTAAGCTATTCGAGAGCAGTGGACCGGAGTGGTTCGGGAACAACCAGTAGAAGCTCAGGACCATCGGAGCTGGTGTTGCGTCTGTATAAGATTCCGTCACGAAGCACGAATAATTGTAGGGACGGGGCAGAGTTATGAGAGCGCAGACGATGGATAACTGACCGCAAATTGGCATCGTTGAGCTGTTCGCTGCGTATGTCGATTAACTCAGATATCGCGAAGACAGAGGCGTCCGAGTCATGTGCTGACAAGTTGGGAGGTTCCACTGGATAACGGGATAGACAGTCCCCATCCTGGTGCAGTCTGCCAGACTTAAGTGACGTCAAAGCTGTATTCTTGCAGTTTCAGTGCCCAGCGACCAAGTCGTCCAGCCGAATCTTTGAGGGAAGACAACAAGCAAAGCGCTTGGTGGTCTGTGATGACCGAAAAGGTGCGGCCGAACAAGTATGGTCGAAACTTTCCGACAGCCCAAAATAGTGCGAGGCACTCGCGCTCAGTGATCGAAAATTTGCACTCTGAAGGGGAAAGAAGGCGACTGGCATAAGCGATGGCGCGGTCTTGTCCTTGTTGCTGCTGGACGAGAACAGCGCCGATGCCATGTGCACTGGCATCGGTGCAAAGTTTAGTGGGGTCTGACCGGTCAAAATTGCCCAAGATAGGTGGTGACGCAAGTAAAGTCGTGAGCGTGTGAAACGCAGTGGCCTATTCAGGATTCTAAGAAGAAAATGACGTTGCCTTCTTCAGGAGTTGCGTGAATGGTCCAGCAATGTCGGCGAAGTTCTTCACAAAACTTCGAAAATATAAGCACAAGCCGACAAAGCTCCGTTCGTGTTTAGTAGAACGCTGGCATAGGGAAGTGTTTGACAACGCGAACTTTTTCTGGTAAGGTTTCACACCTACAGCTCTCTCAAGGCGGCCAAGCACAGTGATTTCGTGGTGGCCAAAACGGCATTTGGCAGAGTTGAGCTGAAGGCCTGCTCACCTGAAAACATCAAGAACTGCCGACAAGCGGCTAAGGTGACTTCCAAATGTGGGTGAGAACACGATGACATCGTCAAGGTAACAAAGGCATGTTCGACATTTGTATCCACGAAGGAGGGAGTCCATCATCCTTTCAAATGTGGCTGGGGCATTACACAGTCCAAACGGCATTACGTTAAACTGGTAAAGTCTATCGAGCATTACAAATGCAGTCTTTTCACAGTAAAAGTGCCTTGCTTTTAGGTTCGTTGTAAGGGAACAAGACCTTGAAGATATTGGTTATGTGTTGTGAATGTGAAAATCATGCCGTGTATATGCATTACCAAGGTGAATGTCATATAGCAGGCTAGACAGAATTTATGCTCCATTAACCTTTGTACATTTACTCTAAAATTATCAGGTGATACATGTTAGCTTTAGCGATCGTTGCCTGGTTATGTCAACGATAGGAAAGAAACAAAGAGCATCAAAATTCAACTGGGATTTATGGAAGCTAAATGATAAGCTTTTGCAAGAGTTTTTAGAAAGGCAGTTCAAGATAAGCTCGCACATTTGCTCAGCACTACTACGTCAGCGTTTTTCATTGCATAATGGAACTCAAGACAGACGTTAAATTCACAGCAATTGAGAGAGCATGTGTAGTCCAGCATAAAGAAAAAGAGCGTGAAAAGGAATTGCATCTCAGGTTAAAATTCATGGACTGCGCAGAAAGCTATTCGCCGGGCTTATTTACGACAGAAATCAGACAAGTCAAGTCTGAGCTTGAAGTTATAGATGAAGAAAAGTAAGTTTACACTAAAGTACTAGTGAGACGATTGCAAACTGTGATAAAAGAACTTGTGGGCTCCCATCAAACCTGCGGTATCAAAGGAAGATCAGTACTGTTACGCGAACGAAGGGTTATGTACTGGAGACTATTTACACAGTATATTTACAAAGGATAGCTGCAGTGCTGGCCAGTTCAGCCGACAGCTCGAGAGCAAAGAACAGTTCGTCTTCTTCGTCTGGGCACCCGCGCGCATCGTCCAGAAGAAACACGCAGTATGCATGTATCCTTATCCCCGGCGGCAGAAGCACCATCCCGGTGCGTCTAAATATCAGTGGGAACAGGAGGGTAATACGGTTTTAGGCGTGCGACATGCACAACGTCCGTGAAAGTCGGGGCAGATGAGACACTGGTACTGACTGGCGCAATTTCATACGTAACTGGAGTCACGGCACACAGCACTCGACATGGGCCTGTGTGCTGAGACAGGAGTTCTTTAGACAGGCCAACGTGACGAGTCGGTGACCACGGAGTACCAGAGATCCAGGCGAAAAGTGAATGTCTCTGTGATGTCAATCGTACAAATGCCGTTACTTCTCTTGGGAGGTCAGGAGGCAAGCTCGGGCAATTTCGCGAGTTGGGCTGCCCTGGTGATGGCGTCAAGTGTATATTCGCTCGTCTCTGTGGCGGCAGATGGAAGGGATGTGTCCAGTGGCAATATGGGTTCTCGGCCAAACAACAGAAAGAACGGGGAATAGCCGGCAGTGTCGTAACGCGAAGAGTTATATGCAAATATGACATACGGTAGGTCAAGGTCCCAATCAGTATGGTCAGACGAGACATACTTTGCAAGCATGTCTGTCAGGGTTCGATTGAGACGCTCCGTGAGACGATTAGTACATGGATGGTGTGGATGGTAAGACGTAGTCAGCTTGTGCCTGGTTGAGCAGGACTGCAGGATGTCGGCGATGACTTTAGAAATGAATGTCCCACCATGGTCAGTGAGCAGTTGTTGTGGAGCTCCATGCTGCAGAATCACATCGCGTAAAAGAAAATCGGCGACATCTGTGGCGCAGCCTGATGGAAGCGCTCTGGTGATGACGTAGCGCGTGGCGTAAATTGTCGCCACCGCAACCCACTTGTTGCCAGACGTTGATAGAGGGAAAGGGCCAAGTAAGTCCAAGCCAACGCGAAAGAACGGCTCCGAAGTAATGTCGAGCGGTTGAAGGCACCCGTCAGGGAGCGTTGATGGTGTTTTTCGGCGCTGTCATTTATCACACGCCGCAACGTATTCCCGGACGGAGCGGGCAAGGCCTGGCCAAAAGAAGCGTCTGCGAATCCGGTCGTAGGTGCGGGAGACACCGAGGTGACCTGCCGTTGGTAAGTCGTGAATTTCTTGGAGAACAGCTGACCGGAGGTGCCGAGCAATGACGAGGCGTAGGGCAGGACCGTCGGGGCGGACGTTGTGGCAGTATATTACACCATCCCTGAGAACAAACACATGAAGGGACGAATCAGAAGGCGAAGATTCCAAACGGTCAATGATAGCGCGCACGGTGGCATCACGGCGTTGCTCGTCGGCGACGTGTAGCAGCTGAGAAACCGAGAAAACGCAAGCGTCGGCATTGGTGTCAGGGTCGGCGGGTGGTTCACCCACTGGATAGCGTGATAAGCAGTCTGCGTCTTGATGTAGGTGACCCGACTTGTAGACTACGGCAGAGGAATATTCTTGTAGCCGCAGAGCCCAGCGATAAAGCCAGCCCGTAGGTTCCTTGAGCATAGGTCGGCGCACTCACTCATGAGTGCACTCACTCATATTCACTTGCACTCATTTCAAAGGAGTGAGTGCGAGTGCGAGTGAGTGCCAGTGAGTGTGAGTGCACGTTAGTGCGAGTGCGAGTGAGTGCCAGTGAGTGTGAGTGGAAGTGAGTGGGAGTGAGAGTAAGTGCCAGTGAGTGCGAGTACAGGTGAGTGCGAGTGTGAGTGAGTGCCAGTGCGCGTGAGTGCCAGTGAGTGTGAGTGCGAGTCAGTGCGAGTGAGAGTGAGTGCCAGTGAGTGTGAGTGCGAGTGAGTGCCGGTGAGTGTGAGTGGAGGTGAGTGAGGGCCAGTGAGTGTGAGGGCAGGTGAGTGTGAGTGTGTGGAGGTGAATACCAGTGAGTGTGAGTGAGTGCCAGTGAGCGTTAGTGGAGCTGAATGCCAGTGACTGTGAGTGGAGGTGAGAGCCAATGAGTGTGAGTGGAAGTGAGTGTGAACGTGGTGAGTGCTTGTGAGTGTGAGTGGAGATGAGTGTGAACGTGACTTAGTGCTGTGAGAGTGGAGCTGAGTGTGAACGTGACTGAGTTCTGTGAGTGTGAACGTGGTGAGTGCTTCTTGGTGTATAGAGGTGAGTGTGAACGTGTGTGAGTGCAGGTGAGTATGAACGTGAGTGAGTGCTTGTGAGTGGAAGTGAGTGTGAATTTGGTGAGTGCTTGAACGATAAGCCGAGGTGATATCGGTTCACCTTGCTTGCAGAAAAATGGAGGCACGTTGTCTGTACAAGCTCACTTGCGGTGATGACTTATTGCGCTAGCAGATTGTGCACGCCAAGATAGAAACCACTCACTAAGGTCGTAATAATCCAAGGTTCAGGCATGAGTGAGACAATGTATAATGAAATGAGCGGATATATTATATTGCAATAGCAATTATATGGACACTCCAAGCGAACTTCTGCCGTGGTCGTGGACGTCGTTGTGAGGTTCCGTATAATGTCGAAACACGCTAAAAGCGTCACCGCGTGCCGGCGGTACGCTGTGTGTGCGAGTGCAAGCTTGTGAGGGTCAGCCAACACTTGCTGCGCAATCTCGCGCACGCGAGGGAAAAGGCGGGGCGGAAGCGCGCTGCTTCTGTCGCGCGTCAGGCATGGGGGGAGGAGGGGGAGGGTTGTCTTGCTCCGGCGGTGGGCGCGTGGGTGTCGTATCTCGAAAGCGATCTGCGACATGGAAAAAGTGCGCGCCCTCGCGGGCCTCCTCTTCAAAGCGATTTGCGACGCGAACAATGTTCAACTAGAGCCGGTAACTTCGTATGTGCTGTGTTTTCGACGTTTAGTTCGCTTTGGAGCGAGAGGCGGCACGAAGGTCAATTCGCTCGCGGCTATAGCTGCGCCTCCTTACTCCAGCGTTCTGACAGCGAGTTTCCGCGGCCATCCTGCAAGATGCGTTCATGTTTACCTGTGCGTGCGTGACACCGTGCTTGTCTATTTAGTTAGTAGGCGAATGTTTACAAGTTTATACGGCCCATTAAACTACTATCCTTGCTTCGTATAGCTCTCTACTGATTTGCTATGGCAATCGAAGCTTCGCCTTTCGGGCGAAACTATGACATTTTCATTAATACGCCAGGGAATATCTATGGGCTGGAGCGCTGATGGCAGATATATACAAATCATGACCGGCAAATTTTGCCATGACTTCCACTGAGTGAAGACGCTAGTATCATGTGATTTGCTACACCTTCGCTGGTCACCGCCTTCAGAGGGTGGAATGGCTCCTCATTTTCTTCCTGCTTCCCTCTTAAACGTACACGTACAGGCTCCTTATATAAACAGGCAGAGCGCAAGAGGGACTGGCCAAGTTAGCCCAGAGTAACAGACACGCACGCTCGCATACATGGAGAAAAAGCGAAGATTCAATGATAGATACCGCGTTGTTCTCCCTTTTGTGTTTGTTTCGGCGTTAAGTGGTTGACTAAGTATACGGACAGTCAATCTCTCCCTCTATTTCCCGCTCTCGTGACTTAATCCGACCGAAGCATGGGCGGCAAGCATGCACACGTCTAATGTCAATGACAGAGAGATGGACAGAGAGAGGTTGGAGCTGACGTTATTGTTTATGTCACCATCAAAAAATTGAAACGAAAACTTTAGTCGTGCTTGTTTTGCTCTACTTTGCAGTGTTAATAAACTAGCTCTGTTTAATAATTCAGTCAATGAATCCGTTAACTTGTACTTAATATAACAGAACCTTATTGCCTTCCTCTGTACCCTTTCCATTCTTGCAATGAGTTCTTTTGTGTACGGAAACCAAACAATATTGGCGTGCTCCAGAAATGTTCGAACAAGCATTTTGTACGCCAGCAAATTTTATCTAGGAGCGCAAGACGAAGGTGTCTTCTCAGAAAGAAGAGTCGCTTTAGTGCTCAGCATGTACATTGATTTCGGCTTGAGGTTATTTTGTTAACATAGCTTTCACATCGGCGAGCGTATCTTAAAACGACACCTAAACATTTACGCTGAAATGCACAAGTGAGAGGTGTGTCATTAATAATGTAAGTAAGCTCATATATCTGTTACTTTCTTACTGTTAGCGTTACAGATTTTTGGGCATTTACAGTCATTTGCTACTCCTGACACCAAGAACAGGCAGAATTTTGTATATGGTGATTATAACTGTGAATAATTTCGTGGTACGAAATACAATAGTCAGAGAATAGACGGATGTTACCATGTAATCGGGAAAGCAAATCTTCTATGTATATTAAAAATAAAACAAAGCATCGTTATGAATATACACGAATTGTGAGCGGTATAGATCGGCACAGTAACTCATGAGTACACTCACTCACACTCGCACTCATTTCAAAGGGGTGAATGCGAGTGAGTGGTAGTGAGTGTGAGTGCGAGTGAGTGCCAGTGGATGTGAGTGCCAGTGAATGTGAGTGGAAGTGAGTGCGAGTGAGTGCCAGTGAGTGTGAGTGCAGGTGAGTGCGAGTGAGTGCCAGTGATTGTGAGTGCAGGTGAGTGCGAGTGCGAGTGAGTGCAGATGAGTGTGAGTGGAGATGAGTGCGAGTGAGCGCCAGTGAGTGTGAGTGGAGGTGAGTGCGAGTGCGAGTGAGCGCCAGTGAGTGTGAGTGGAAGTGAGTGTGAGTGCGAGTGAGTGCCAGTGAATGTGAGTGGAAGTGAGTGCGAGTGCGAGTGAGCGCCAGTGAGTGCGAGTGCGAGTGAGTACCAGTGAGTGTGAGTGCAGGTGAGTGCGAGTGCGAGTGAGTGCCTGTGAGTGTGAGTGGAGATGAGTGTGAGTGCGAGTGAGTGTCTGTGAGTGTGAGTGGAGGTGAGTGCGAGTGTGAGTGAGCGCCAGTGAGTGTGAGTGGAGGTGAGTGCGCGTGCTAGTGAGCGCCAGTGTGTGTGAGTGGAAGTGAGCGCGAGTGAGTGCTGTGTGAGTGGAGGTGAGTGTGAACGTGATTGAGTGCGGGGCCTGGAAAAAATTACGGTGAGTGAGTGTGAGTATTCTCCCACATTGCCGACCTATGTCCATGAGTGAGGAAAGCCAGCAGAGCGTGTGGTGGTCCGTGATTACAGAGAAATGCGTGCCATACAAGTATGGGCGGAGTTTAGAAACCGCGCAGACGAGAGCCAGGCATTCACGGTATGTAATCGAATAGTTTCGCTCCGCTGCTGTGAGGAGGCGGCTGGCGTAGGCGATAACGCGATGACGTCCCTGTTGGCGTCGGGCTAAGACGGCTCCGATTCCGTGACCACTGGTATCGGTACGGACCTTTGTAGAGGAGGACGGGTCAAAGTGGGCCAGAATATGTGGCGTGGTGAGAATGTTGGTCAGGTGGGCAACCGCGGCAGTTTGAGCGGGACGCCACGTAAACAGCACGTCCTTTTTCAGAAGATCAGTAAGTGGTCGGGCAATCGCTGCGAAGTCTTTAACGAACCGTTGGAAGTAGGAGCAGAGTCCTACAAAACTTCGAACGTCTTTGACAGACTGAGGTACAGGAAAAGACGTGACAGCAAGAATTTTCTCCGGCTCTGGTTGAATACCGTAAGCGTCGACGAGATGGCCCACCACTGTAATCTGCCGACGACCGAAATGACACTTCGATGCATTTAGTTGGAGCCCAGCCTCGCGGAAGACTTCAAGAACAGCTGATAAGCGCTCAAGGTGTGTCCCAAATGTAGGGGGAAATACAAGAACGTCGTCTAGGTAGCAAAGGCATGTTGACCATTTGAAACCTTGAAGCAAAGAGTCCATCATACGGTCGAATGTGGCTGGAGCGTTGCATAGACCGAATGGCATAACTTTGAATTGATATAGACCATCAGGGGTGACAAACGCGGTGTTTTCTCGGTCCCTGTCATATACAGAAATTTCACAATAACCTGACCGAAGTGTATTGATGAGAAGTAGTTGGCACCGTGGATACAAACGAGGACGTCGTCAATGCAAGGCAAGGGGTAGACGTCTTTTTAGGTAATTCGGTTTCGATGACGATAATCTACGTAGAAACACCACATTCCATCTTTCTTTTTAACAAGCACAATTGGCGACGCCCGGAAGCTCGACGAGGGTTCAACAAGTTTGGCAAGCATTTTTTTCACTTCATCTTCAATAACCTTACACTCTGAAGGAGAAACTCGATATGGTCGGCGATGAATAGGACTCGCATCATCAGTGTTTATGTTATGCTGATCAATTGAAGTCTGGCCCAGTTGTCGATTCTTGAGGTCGAAGATGTCGTGGTAGGAAACCAAAAGGCAACACAGAGCTGCTGCTTGTTCAGGCAATATGTCTGCAGCAATCATGGGACTAAATGTTGCGTCAGGGCAAATAGCATCCTCTGCACATGGTGAAGATTCGGAGCAGCCGTCTACTGAAAACGCCATGATGTGGTTGGTCATCTCCTAAAGCACGCAGCGTTGCAACCGATATGCCTTGGGGTAGAACTTGCTTTGTTAGACCAAAATTGACGACGGGGAGGCATGTCCGGTTATCGGCGATGGTTACGACGGAGGGGGCACAGTGATATCGCGCATCAAAAGGACATCAGGAAAAGGTGTAGCGACGTAATCACCATCGGGCACAGGGAAAGATGATACCAAATCGCCGAAAGTCAAGGTTTTAGGCGGCAGGTGGACGAAGGCGGTCGTTCTAAAGTTGTTCGGCAGTTCAGCACGAATGTGTGCTAGTAGAGGGCGTTCGAGGCAAAGGATACTGGTAGAACAGTCGATCAAAGCTGAATGAAGCTTAATGAAAGCTGCAGTAAGAACTAGTCCGAGGATTAGGTCATGGGGACAATTGGGCAGCACTGTAAAAAATTGGCGCAGTTTCACCAGAAAGGCGAAGCATCAATTGCGATAGGAAATTAGTAGAGAGCTATACGGAGTAAGGATAGTAGTTTTATCAGCTGTATAAACGTGGACTTGCAGCAGCACCAGCAACGCGCAGAACTGTTCGCGCATGCCACGTGTCCCTCACTGTGCGGGCGCTTCGTGCGGCACGTGTTTGCGCTACGCGGGTGCACACTGCGCTTCCAGCCTGTGCTGCCCACGTTTGTTTTTGTTTTTTTTTTTGAGCTCCACGCGAGCGCCAGCCTCCCCCACGTGCGCGTGCTTGTGCAGTGCCCGTGCGGCGAGCGATAGCCCGTCCCTGTGCCCGCAAGTACCCACGCGCCATGGAGAACTTCGTGTCCCCCTCCGCCCGAGCTCCCCGCAAGGGGCACCGACGCTCGGCCAGTGCGACGGCGCCTTTACCGCAGTCCTTGGGCCTGGAGCTTCAGCTACGCTATGACGCCCAGGCAAGGGCTGTGGAAATCGTCGACCAGTGGATCGCCAAGCAGGCCGCGGCCACCCAGTGCCAATCCGGCACGACCGACACTGCCACCGACGTTCCGGCTCCTTCGGGAGAGGCCACAGACCATCTCCCCGCGGCCACACCACCTCCCGCGGCACTGCAGCCCTCGGATACCATGGAGCCAACCATGGTAGAGCTCCCCGTGACCTCCGATGAGGAGGATATGGATGAAACAACCACCCGGAAGCGCGGCCGAGACAGCGAGGATGAGGACGAACTTCCCAAGGAGTCAAAGGGCCTCGGGGCCCACTCCGACTCTAAGCGGAAGTCACTGACACCATCATCCACCCCTGCTGCTACCGAACTAGTTCCGGCCGCGGCTACCAGTGCAGAGGGGCCTGCAGCCAGCACCCCTACTGCAAAAAAGACCTCTCCACCTGCTGCTTCTGGCAAGCCAGCTTCTACCACCCCGGGAGTTGCTGCTTCCCAGAAGACGGCAGAACCACAACAGCCTGAGCCGCGCTGAAAGGCACCGCCTCATATCGCCGCCGACTTCCTGAAAAGGGACCAGCGGCCAGCCACTAATGTGGCTACTAAAAAGCAGCTGAAGAAAACGGCCAAGGGCAAGCGCTCCCAACCGGCTGGCACCCCCCAGGCCAGTTCCAGCTCGTCGCAGGGCGCCCCACCGGCGATCCCAGCAACCCCCCCACAGCAGGCTGGCCCCAGACAGCGGAACCCTGAAGCCTCCACCAACCTGGCGGGAGCCAGTGAACCTGCAGGCAGTACCCCAGAGGTTCCTGACGACTTCCGTCTGGTGATGTCCCGCGCTGCCCGCCGCCGCAACAGAGCCACCGTGGCCCTGCCTGCAGATCCCGCCGTGGCAGGTACGGCCCTGTTCCGGCCCTCCGAGAAGGGCGGCTCCTTTGCCAAGGAATCGCGCCTTGCACTGGCCAGTGCCCTAGCGACCATCGAGGGAGTGACGGCGGTGCGTGTGAACGCCAAACGAAACGTGGTCGCCGCAGATGCAGCAATGCAAAGCTGCCTCGAGGTGCTGCTGGCCACCACCGAGCTCCGTGGCATCCCTGTGGCTGCCCGCCTGCCCGCGGACCGCACGAGGAGCACAGGGTTTGTCCACGGAGTTGATGGAAGCCACAGCGATGCAGAGCTACTGGAGGGAATCCAGAGTAGCATCCCCGTCCTGGCTGCCACTCATCAGGAGAGCACAGTGGTCCTCCGGTTCGCAGGCCCTCTTCCTCCTGAGAGTGTCAGCATCTTCCGGCTTCGCTTCACCGTGCGGCCAGCCCGCCCTCGTCCACTCCAGTGCCAGCAGTGCGGACGCCTTGGCCACGTAGCAGCCGCGTGCAGATGGCCCAACAGCTGCAAGAACTGCAGCCGCACGCACCCGGCTGCAGAACCCTGCAGCAGCCAGGCCCGCTGCACCAACTGCGGAGGAAACCACCCTGCCTGTACTCCTGCCTGCCCCAGATGGCAGGAGGAACGCAAGATGGCCACCATCCTGGCTACCTCCTCAGTGCCATTGTCCAGACATGCAGTCCGGACAATGGTGCGAGAGGGCAACTCTACGGCTACACCAGTCAGCACTTACGCCCAAGTTGCTGCTGGCCACCGGACACCAGCCCCCCAGGCACCCCAGTCTTCCACGGCCCCCGGCGGGCAGCCAGCCACTCCCGCTGCCCAACCAGCAGCCAAGGCGACCCGGCCCCCGGCGACTCCTCCTGCTGCTGACCCCAGGGACGCCATCATTGCCTCCCTGCAGCTCACCCTCCGAGCGGTGGGCGAGCTCCTCCCAGCGGGCAGCCCGCTGAAATCCCTCTGCCTCCAGGCTGGGGGACTGCAGGGAAACAAGGCCAACCATGGCTAGAGACCGAGGAAGCAGTCGGCGTCCACGGGTGCTGCAGTGGAACGCGAATTCACTGCGGCGGCGGCAGGCGGAGCTGTGCTTACATCTCCTCCAGGAGGAGTACGACGTGCTCGCACTGCAGGAGGTGTACGTGACGGCAGGAACCCTACGCTTGCCAGGCTACGTGGAACACCTGAGCACCACCTCCTGCACTCTCGACACGTGCACTGCGGCACCCTGCCGGACGGCCGGCCACGACGAGGGAGCAGCCCGATGTGCCGTGTTCGTGCGCACGAGCATCCCCCACGCTGCAGTTCCTGTGGATGACCTGCCCGGGGGCGCGATGGAGTGCTGCGCGGTCACTGTTCGCATAGGCTCGTGCGACACGACCGTGGCCAGCATATACATCCGCCCCCGCCTCGCCTGGGATGCCACCAGCCTCCTGCAGCTGGCAAGCCGCCTGGGGAAAGATTCCCTCCTGTGTGGAGACGTCAATGCCCACCACACAGCCTGGGGAGGACGACGCTGCTGTACTCGTGACCGTGCCATCGCGGACATCTGCCTTCGCGCAGGCCTCCTGATCCTCAACAGCGGAGAGGCAACCTACGTTCGCCGAGGTGTGCGCACGGCCATAGACCTCAGTCTTGCGACTGAACGCTGTGCGTACACCTGGACAGTCTGCCCTGACACATGGGGGTCTGACCACTTCCCTGTCATCCTCTGCCATGACACTGGCCGGACCCCCCGGAGCAGGGTCTGCTCCACGGTGAACTGGGCCCACTTCAGGAGACGCTGCGCAGGCGATCCTGCGGATGGCGATTTCTTTAGCCACATAAAGAACAGTGCCACGGCCGCCACCGTAGTGTCACGAGTGCAGCAAGGACGTCCCGTTCCTGACCTCCGGCAGCTGAACCTCTGGGCCGCAAGGAGGAGGGCAGAACGCCGGGCCATCTGCACGGCTGACCAGGGAGACTGGACCACCTACCGGAGGCTGGATGCTGTATGCAGACGTCACGCCAACCAGCGCCGTCGGCAGAGCTGGGCGGGAGTCTGCAACTCCATCTCCTCCGCGACAAGCAGCTCAACGGCGGGGCGTGTGCTACGGGCACTCCAGCAGGGCCCAAGCATCCTACAACCCATCCTGGCCGTTGCTGTATCTATGGGGATGACAGAGACGGCTCTGGCTGACCTCCTGGCCAGCCACTTTGCCACCCGGCCACCTGTACCGACCACTGATCCAGCCAGCATGGTGAGAGCCGCACCAATGTACACCACCCACCACCCGGACTGGACGATGGAGTGCGTGGCGGCCCTATGCAATGAGCCTTTCCAGCTCCATGAGCTAACCAAGGCCCTCGACCGTTCCAGGCGGCGAAGCGCCCCGGGAGCAGACGGGATAACCTTCCAGATGCTCCGCAACCTGGCGGACGCTGAGAAGGCCCGGCTCCTGGACTGCCTCAACGCTGTCTGGAACAACGGCCAGCTCCCCGACTCGTGGCTCACTGCCATAGTCGTGCCCATACTGAAGGCACGAAAGCCAGCCACTGCTCCATCGTCCTACAGGCCTGTCTCCCTTACATCTGCGGTCTGCAAGATCATGGAGACCATGGTCCTGGTGCGCCTGCAGTGGATAGCCAGGCTGCTGGAGTTCTTTCCGGAGCAGCAGACTGGCTTCCGGAGTCGCCGCTGCACAGCTGACTCCATCGGCGACGTCGTGTCAACACTGGAGCAGGCCAGGAGCGAAGGTGAGGCAGCCCTGCTGGTCCTCCTGGATGTGCAGAGTGCCTTCGACGGCCTGCCCCACCAAGTGGTGATACACGCCCTCGATGCACTGGGAGTGTCTGGACGCATGGAGCAATTCGTGCGTGCCTTCCTGACCGGTCGCTCGTTCCGAGTGCGCGTGGGCACCGCACAGAGCTCCCCGCAACCGGTCACGGCAGGCGTGCCTCAGGGGTCGGTGCTGAGCCCCTTCCTTTTCAACGTGGCCCTGGCACGCCTGCCCTCATCCATCCCAAAGGGCCGGCGCTTCCCAGTGCACTGCTCAGTGTACGCGGACGACATCGCCCTGTGGACCAGCGGACCACGACGCAGCCTTCCTGCAGTCCGGACCTGCCTCCAGGAGGCCCTAGACGCCTCGGTGGGCCACCTGGCTTCCGTGGGCCTCACGGTGTCCTCTGCCAAGACTAAGGCTCTCCTGGTGCATCCTCGTTCGGCCACCCGACGGAGCGCTGCCTGTCTCAGCGTAGGAGGCACCAGGATACCATGGCAGAAGACAGTCATGTACCTGGGACTGCAGATCAACCACCTGCTGACCTGGCCTCCCGCTGTAAAGGCTGCCGTGGCCCAGGTCCATAGGGTCCAGAAAGCAGTGAGCCGCATCTTCTTGAGGGGGCGAGGATGCTCGACATCCTGGGCGCTGCGTCTGCATTCTGCAGCCGCCACCTCCAGGCTGCTCTACGCCCTGCCACTCGTCACGCTGTCAGCAACCCGGCTGAGACGTCTGGAGCAGCTACACAGAGGCTTCATCAGGACCGTGCTGGGGCTCCCCCGGACCTCTCAGATAGCAGCAACGCTCGCAGAGGCGGGGGCGTGGCCTCTGTCCCTCCTGCTGCAGCAACGTGGCCTGCTGCACATCGACAGGCTGGCCCACGCTCCTGACGGAGAACGCCTGCTCGCCCGCCTGGCGAGCCGTCCCTTCTCCAGGATGGGGAGCCTCGTCGACACTTACCAGGCAGTGGTCGGCCAGGTACCCCCAGCACCAAGACTCCCGCCACCACACGATAGGCCCCTGGTCATCACCACCTCGCTTGAAGGACACAGCAAGCGCCGATCGTCCAGCTGCGTACTCCTCCAGGTGGCTACCTCCAAGCTGGAGGAAGAGCTGGCGGGGAGACTGCTTGTATTCACGGATGGCTCCGTCCTCCCCGACAGCGGCTCAGCCACTGCGGCCTGTGTGGCCCCCGCGCTCAGCAGGGCATCGACCTGTCGACTCCCCTTCTCGGCCAGCTCCACTGCTGCTGAGATGGCGGGCCTCCACCTGGCCGCAGACCTGCTGGCAGCCGAATCCCCTGGTGTACCGGTCGCAGTGGCCAGCGACTCGCGAGCTGCTCTCCAGGCTGTGTGCCTCCCGGAGAGGGCTGGCTTCAGTGCAGCCCTCCTGGTGACAAAGCTTCACGCTCTCCGCGCCAGTGGTACTGACGTCTCTTTGCACTGGGTACCTGCCCACGTGGGAATCCCAGGCAATGAAGAGGCAGATGCCTTGGCAAAGGAGGCACACGGCACTGGACACGGCTCCCAGCCAGGCGGTCGTGTCGTCGTACTACTCAAGGAGCACCATTCAACGACTGCTGCTGAGCTGCCACCCCGACGCACGCGTGGCAAGGCGGAGCCCTCCGACACGGCTGCCTGACAGGGGACTGACCAGAAGGGAGAGATCCCTCCTACTACGCCTTCGGATTGGCTGCTGCTGGACAGCCGCCCGAAGCTTCCGCCTGGGCAGAGCAGACTCCCCAGCCTGCTCTCAGTGCGGGGCAGACGAAACACTGGAGCACCTCCTATGTTCCTGCCCCGCACTCGACCAACACCACAACACCATGGTGGCTCAACTCCGCCGCATGGGTCTACCTTCTGCTGCCAGCACGGACCTGCTGCATCCAGCCCGCAACCCCAGCCAAGTGTTCAAGGTGGTCCTCGGCTACCTTGCGGACACTATGCTGGCTGACCGGCTGTAGGGGCACCCTGCCCGAGACGAGGACGACTGCCCTCTCCCTTCCCCCTTCTCCCACTATTTCCCTCTTTCTCCCCCCATACCCCTCCCCCCAGATGCTGAGCCGTGCTCCCTATAAGGACTGCAGAAATACGCATCTTTTCCCACCCTAAACCTCTACTACTACTACTCACGGGGAGCGAACGCACGTCGGAGAGCCAACGCGCATTCTGCGCACACTGCCCTGAAGGGCTGCGTCTCTTTCCTCCGTTACAATCACCATATATAGAGAGCAAACGCGAGGGATGGCCAAAGAGCGCCAACATAGTAGGAAGCAGTCTATGAAGTGGTAAATGGCAGATGGTGATTGCACATGGGCTGTATACAGGCCTAAAATATACGGAGTAAATGGCGTAAAATATATAGACACTAAAATAATGAGAATGACAAGTGATATGGGCTATGATCATAAAACATCTTCTATGTCTGGATAACACAATAAAATGTGGCAAGCCAATAATGGCACAGCTGCCTCACCAGAGTCCTTCAGCGCAAGGGCCCAGAGGCCTACTATCGGAGCTGCACTACTATCGCAGCTGCACCCTCTATAGAGAGGGCGTGCTACGAATCCCTCGGGCTAATAACGTGGCAACACAACATCGTTCAAAAAATTGAGCACCGCTTTAGACCCGAAGAATGGGTCTGCGGCAAGAAACAGTGCGGCATGAAGGGGGATACGCTGCTGGTAAGCTTGAGGAAAATGCTTTTTCAGTTCAGGTTCTGCTTCCCGACACTTCACCAAGATGTCGAGGACGGTCAGCCTCTCGCCCCATCTACCACAGCTGGTAGGTCCAGCACCAGTTAAAAGATAAGAATCGGTACCATAGGTGTGCCCTATTCTCAGTCGGCAAAAGAGCACATCACATCGTCGTGAATTTGATAGTGGCGACCAATTCCCTAAATGGGGCTTGATTGCGTGCAGCTTATTCAAGGTTTCGGCATTCCACGAGTGTTGCCAATGGCTCCTGAGCTTTTTACGAAGGAATGGCTTCAGGTCTGTGGCTGGGACTGCTATGGAGAAACTGCTAGCTTTCGTTACCATGGCTTTAGCCATTTCATCTACTAGTACATTTCCCTCTATGCCTCTGTGCCCAGGCACCCAGCATAATACATGTTGTTTGACATGTAGGTTGTGCATAGCAGTGCGTAAAGATCGTTGATTATAGGATTTTTATGTTTCTGTAGTGATTTTAAAGCTTTCACTACACTTAAGGAGTCTGAATACAATGGCTTTCGTAAGATTTGTTTTTCTAATATGTTTCACAGCCGCCATCACTGCATAAGCATCTGCAGTAAAGATGCTGGTTTCCCGGTGTTGGACATCGGATTCTGAAAATGACGGATTAGCAGCTGCATATGAGACGTCGGAGTGTGACTTCGATGCGTCTGTGTAGAATTATGGACAAGAATACTTCCACTGGAGCTCAAGGAAGTGCCTACGAATGTGTACTTCTCAAGCGTGTTTCGTGATTTCTTCAAATGACAAGTCACACACTATCTCCTGCCACAGCCATGGCGAAAGCGGCTTTGCTGGAGCCATTATTTCATGTGTAGGGAGCGGAATGCCCATGTCCTAACTCAATTTCCTTACACGCAGTGAAAAGGGCTGTCTCACCGAAGGTGGGTTGCGAAAAAGTATACTAGATGTTGCATCGTTTATCGTTGAATAGCATGGATGTTCACAGTTAGAGCTTACTTTCAGAAAGTATAAGAAACTAGAGTATGTCCTCTGCAGATCAAGAGACCACACGTCTGATTCTACATACAGGCTCTGTATGGGACTTGTTCTGAAGGCACCGGTCGCGAGGCGGGCACCTAGATGGTGCACACGATCTAGCATCTTCAGGGCGCTGGGTGAAGCGGATTGGTAGACTATAGCACCATAGTCTAAACGCGACCATATAAGGTTTTTCTGCAGAGTCATCAGGCACTTCCTGTCACTACCCCACGTTGTGTGCGACAGGATTTTAAGGATATTTAGCGTTCTTAGGCATTTACCTTTAATGTGCTTTATGTGAGAAATAAAGGTAAGCTCTGACTCTAGTATCACGCTTAAGAATTTGTGTTCTGCATTCACAGAAACACGTTTTCCATGAAGTTCAATAATGGGCTCTGGGACCAGGCATTCTTTTCGTGTAAACAGGACACAGGAGCTCTTTTGGGGATTGAGCTTAAATCCCTTCCTATTAGCTCACTTAAGTTTTTTCATTCCTAGCTGAACTTGTCGCTCACAGATGGACAGCTTACATGACTTGAATCCTATCTGCACGTCATCAACATATGCGCAATAAAATAAACTTCGCGGAATACAGGAGCACAATGAATTTATTTTGACAATAAAAAGGGAGCAACTAAGGACGCCACCCTGAGGCACTCCAGTTTCCTGCACAAATTGCTTAGACAAAATGTTTCCAATTCTAACACGGAATGTCCGGTTAGAAAGGTAGCTTTCAATTAAACTAAACATGTTTCCACTGATTCCCATTTTGGAAAGGTCTCTTAATATTCCGTAACGCCAGGTAGTGTCGTATGCTTTTTCCATATAGAGGAATACCGATAGAAAGAATTGTTTATGAATGAAGGCATCACGAATAATGCCCTCAATGCGTACGAGATGGTCAGTCGTCGACCGCCCTTCCCTAAAGCCACACTGGCACGCATCAAGCAGTTTGTTCGATTCCAGAAAATGTAGAAGACGGCGATTAACAATCTTTTCGAAAAGCTTACAAAGGCAACTCGTAAGCGCAATGAGGCGGTAGCTTGCTACAGAAGAGGGATCTTTACCCTGCTTCAGAACTGGAATAACAGCAGCTTCTTTCCATGCAGCAGGAAGTACCCGGCAGTAAACATTTTATTAAAAAGTACTAGGAGCGTCCTTAATGTGTCTGTGTGGAGGTTTTTAATCATGTCATACATGATTCTATCGGCCCCCGGGGCAGAGCTTTTACACATGTTCAAAGAAGCATTTGACTCAGCGATACTAAAAGGAAGGTTATAAGCGTTGTTCTGTGTGCACTTACAGTCGAGGGCCTTGCGTTCAGCTATCTGTTTGTGTTTAAGAAATGATTCGGAGCACTGGGTCGAGCTAGACGCACGCTCAAAGTGTTCACCCAGAGCATTCGCCTGGTCCTCTAAGCCGTTCCCTTGTTCATTGACAAGCGGTAATGGATGGGTTTCGTGCCCCTTTAGCCTTCTAAGGCTATTCCATACTTTAGACCCTTGTGTGTAAGATGTTATGCCAGACAGAATCCTCTCCCAGCTAGCCCTCCTTGCTTGTCGCCGCGTCCGTCTTCCCTGTGATTTTACCAGTTTAAATTCTATGACATTTTCCGCATTCGGGGAGCGACGCAGTACACCCCATGCTTTGTTCTGTTTCTTTCGTGCCAGTCTGCACTCCTCATTCCACCAGAGGACCTGTCTTTTACATAAGAGACCTTTTGTTTGTGGAATGAATTTTCCCGCTGCGTCGATTATAAAGCCAGTAAAATACGCTACTGCGTCTTCAATACTAAAATTGTTCATAAAACCTTGTAATAAGTACGTTGACTCTTTAAAACTTTTCCAATCAGCGGACGCTATGTTCCAACGGGGGGCCGTGGGGTGGACTGTCATGTTCCTGTATTAGGTTAAGCATTACAGGAAAGTGGTTGCTCCCAAATGGGTTCTTGACAACATTCCAGTCTATGTAAGGAAGCAGGCTCGCAGTGCCAATTGCTAAATCTATAGAAGAATATGAATTGTTGTGGATATTATAATAGGTGGGCTCTTTTTCTATTAAAGAGGAACGCACCAGATGTTACCAAAAAGTTTTCAATAAGTTGACCCCGGGCATCACACCGGGAGTCTCCCCACAAAGTACTGTGCGCATTAAAATCATCGGTTATAATGGCAAAAACACAGCGCAAAAAAGACACGGACACGAGAGAGCGACACGCACACAGCGCTGACTTGCAACAGTTTATTCATGAGGACATGAGGGAAGAAATATATATGGCACTACCATGCGCAACATGTGAATAATTAGCAAAACACTGCAGCATCATAATGATAGCCACGTGCTAACAATGTATACTGGCTGTTTGTCATTGAAATGTTGTTAAGATATGCGATTTCCCGAGATGAAAATGCAATAGAAGGTGAACTGACGCATGAGCTATCAAATTTCCTTATGAAATCTGCCTCAATGATTTCACGTGTCAGCTGCGAATTATGCCGAGCCAGCACTTCGCTTTTGTCAAAATAGGGTTTACACCCGTGATCACGGCAATGAATGCCCAGATGACCCTGTATCTTGTTGTACACGTTATTATGGTGCTCCCTGAGACGATCGTTTATGCACCTGTCGGTCTGTCCCACGTACTTTTTTCCACAGGAGAGAGGAATCATATACACCACGCCAGTGGTGCAGGACACTAACCGATTCCTGTGTTTCACAGTACAACGCCCATGCCTGGTTTGCGAACCAAACCTACAAAATTTCGATAGTTTTTCCGGAGCGGAAAAAACCACCGCTACACCAGCGCGTTGCCCTACTCTCTTCAGTTTGTGGGATATATCATGTATATACGGAAGTACTGCAAGTTTTTTCTTTTCCACTGGCGGACGTGGTGCACGATTGTTTTCACCCAGCTTGATTTGCTTACACAGTTTTTCCGCGACTGCTGATATTAAACCTGTATCGGCAAATAACAAGCGGTCAACCTGCGCATCAAAACTTATTTGCATTGAATGCGGACATAACCTTCTGAGGCCATTGACCAGGAACACAATAATGATTCCTCTTTTAACTAATTTCGAATGTGCTGACTTGAAAGAGAGAAGCGGTTTCCTGCTCCTCGGTTCAAAGGACCAGCACAAGTGTCTACTGGACAAGCACAGCTTGACGTCCAAAAACCTTAGAGAGTTATTTTATTGCGATAGCAATTATATGGACACTCAAAAGCAGATTTCTGCCGTCGGCGTCGCCGTCGCCGTGAGGTTCCGTATGACGTCAATGGAGATGAAATCGTCGCCGCGCGCCGAACGCTGTATGTGCGAGTGAAAGGGGGCGAGGGGCGTGCGCTTTCACGGGGAGTGAACGCACGGCGGAGAACAAACGCGCGTTCTGCGCTGTGCTCCCTTAAGGGCTGCAGAAGTCGGCGTCTCTTTCCTCCTCTACAATCACCATATATGTAGAGCAAACGTGCCTTCTTCCGACGCGCGACAGGCCGTGGGGGAGGGGGGGAGGGAAGGGAGGCGACGTTTAGCTGCGGCACCAAGTGCTTTTGCGATAGCAATTATATGGACACTCAAAAGCAGATATCTGCCGTCGGCGTCGCCGTCGCCGTGAGGTTCCGTATGACGTCAATGGAGATGAAATCGTCGCCGCGCGCCGAACGCTGTATGTGCGAGGGAAAAGGCGCGAGGGGCGCGCGCTTTCACGGGGAGTGAACGCACGGCGGAGAACAAACGCGCGTTCAGCGCCGTGCTCGCTTAAGGGCTGCAGAAGTAGGCGTCTCTTTCCTCCTTTAGAATCACCATATATGTAGAGCAAACGCACCTTCTTCCGACGCGCGACAGGCCGTGACGGAGGGGGGGGGGGGAGGTGGAGGGAAGGGAGGCGCCGTTTAGCTGCGGCACCAAGTGCCTATTTATATCAGAGGCTCCGGCAACAATCACCAACGCCGCACGCATTTTGAGCGAACGCAGGCAAAACGCCGACGGCGTCGACAACAGTTCTGCGTGTTGCCGGTGCTGTTGCATGTCCAAGTTTATACAGCTGATAAAGCTAATATCATTACTCCGTATAGCTCTTTACAAATTTGCTATCGCAATTGATGCTTCGCCTTTCAGGTGAAACTGCGACAACTTTTTATATCAGAGGCTCCGGCAACAGTCACCAACGCCACACGCATTTTGAGCGAACGCGGGCAAAACGCCGACGGCGTCGACAACAGTTCTGCGTGTTGCCGGTGCTGCTGCATGTCCAAGTTTATACAGCTGATAAAGCTGCTATCATTACTCCGTATAGCTCTCTTCAAATTTGCTATCGCAATTGATGCTTCGCCTTTCAGGTGAAACTGCGACAACTTTTTTTAGGTAGCTCATGCGTCAGCTCTAACGGATGCAGGTTTTGCCTGAATACATCTAACACTTTCCCTGCAGCCTGGTCAAACACCTCCTCTGGACATTCGATAAGAACTAAAAAATCATCTACATATCTGGCGACTTTAGCGACTAAGTACATATCAAGACAAGTCTGAATGGTGCGGTCTTTTTTGCGAGCTAAATATCACTGAGGGCAGGCCCAAGACATGAACCTATGCAAATTCCACTTTTTTGAATGTGCTGGCTCTCTTCCCAAGAGACAAAGGTCGATTTAAGGTAAAATGTCAACAATTCCAAAAACCCACTGACCACAACTCCTGTCTCGTTCTGAAATGCTATCGATCCAAAGTTCTCGATGCATCCTTCTACACATTTTAGCATCTCGTCGTGTGGGAGGGAATAGAGCAGGTCTTTCACATCGATAGAAAAAGCCCTGAGACCCTTGTTATTTCCTTTTAAAAACTCGATTGCGGCGTCCGAGTCTCTTACCAGATAAGGTCGTCAATGGTTAGTAGGTTAAGCTTATTTTGCAGAAATATGGCGAGAGATTTCTGCCATGTCCCGTTTTCAGTTACAATTACTCGTAGAGGGCAGTCATTCTTGTGGGTTTTAGCGGTAAAAAGGAAGTCCAAGCTCAGCTTTGTTGATTTTTCGGCCGACTTTGCTAGTTTGTCAAGGCTTAGGGCATTGCAAAACCTCTTGGGTTCGGATTTTACTTTAGTGAGAGAAATACCGTCCTCCCGTCGAAAAACGTAATCAATAGCCAGAGTGGTCTTGGTATTGAAGGTACCGGAAGGCAAAACAGCAAAGCCACCTTCTTTGTCAGAAGGTAAAAGCACTAGCGACCGCGCCTTCAAGAAAGAAGCTACATATTTAGTCGGCAAAGCACTACAAGGTGGTTTTCGCCGTAACAAAATGTCTACACCTTCAGAGACACACCTATTTGATTCACCTTCCGGAATGCGTTGAGAAATTTGTCTAACAAGCGTGAGTAGTTCATGTCCATGTAGCTTCTCGCCTCATTTTAATCTGTTTAACATTGATGACATTCTGGTCACTGAAACCCTCCAGGAGTTCAGCCTCACTCAGCTGCAACAGATCATCATCTGAGACAACGCCAGGAGTGGTATTCATAGTTCGGTGCGGGGTTACTGTTAATTGGGCATCTCCAAATGACACTAGATTGGGCAGTTTCTCGTATTGTTTGAGATCACGGAGTTCCAAGAGGAGATCCCCGCTTGCCATCCTAGATGCTTTATAGCCTGGTCCAAAAATGTCAGTCAAAGTCTTTGACACAAGGAAATGTGAGATGGTTCGTACTGGATTGTCTGGTTTTTCTTAGTGGATCACATGAAATCGGGGGAAGTTCTGTGTTTGGCGTCCAAAAAACTGGAAAACATCTTCGGTGTGCCCTCGTTTCAGACTGCGATCAGAGAGTGGGGGGAAATAACTTGCTATAAGTATCGGTGAATGTTCGGCAGCAGCGCCAGCCACCCACCATGGAGCCCAACTAGGGGACGCTGCAATACCTGAAAAGGATTGGTCCTGCAAACGCCAGCTGTACGCCACTACTATAACTAAATATGGAATATCCAAAGTTGGCTACCCACACAAGGTTAACCCTAGCTGCCTGGGAAATCGGAAGTAAAAGGAAGTGAAAAGAAGACAGGATAGATTGAAAGTGAGAAAGACGAAGATTTAAGAGGAGGACAGGAAAAAGCGACTGCCGATTTCCCCTGGGTGGGTCAGGCCAGGGGTGCCGTCTATGTGAAGCAGAGGCCGAAGAAGTGTGTTGCCTCCGCCGAGGGGCCTTAAAGGTCCGAACACCCGGCATCAGCTTAACCCCCAGGATCCCCCTTTCCCCTGACACGGCTAAGCCACGCAATTCTACACGCGCGAGGGTCCAACCCTCGTGTGCTCGGGTCCGTGGTGACGCGACACACCAAACGCCTGCTTACGCAGACGCCGCTGCGGGGGTGGATGGAATGGGGCAGGACTTGCAGCCTCGAGCTCGTGGCGAACAATACGATTGACGGTCTTATTGGAGGGGGGTGAAGCGGTAAGCGCGACGCCGGACGATTTTGCATCCCTGTTAGAGAGCCGGGAAAACTGTGGAATGATGAGGTGGCTTTTGGCGAGTTCAAAACGGCGGCATTCCTTGACAATGGCGTCGATGGTGGACACATTGTTGAAGATCAACAAGTTGAACGCGTCGTCCGCGATTCTTTTGAGAACGTGGCCTACCTTGTCAATTTGGACCATGTTCTCGTCGACTTTCCGGCAAAGAGCGAGCACGTCTTGTATGTACGAGACATACGATTCAGTTGAAGAATGTACTCGGGTAGCGAGCTCTTTTCTTGCAGCCAGCTGCTGACCGGTCGAATTGCCAAAGAGGTCGCGGAGCTTCTTGAAAGCGTCCCAGCTAGAGATCTCCTCCTCGTGTGTCCGGAATCAGACACGAGGTGTTCCGCCCAAGTAGAAGAGGACATTCGCTACCATTATGGTAGGGTCCTAGTGGTTGTTTCGGCTAACACGTTCATACATGCCGAGCCAGTCATCAACGTCGACATCATCTTGGCCGGAGAATACGCCAGGATCGTGGGGAGTGGCAACCGTGACGTACGTTGTGGTTGGAGTCGCAGTGGTAGCAGCAGACGAGGTGTCGTCTCCGGGAGCCATGGTGGAAAGCTGGACAGTGCGGCCGCTGCGGAGCTCCGTGGCGAGGACGGCGAACGACACGCTCCACCAAAATTTTACGCGAACGAAGGATTAAGTACTGGAGACTATTTACAAAGTATGTTTACAAAAGATAGCTGCAGCGCTGGCCATTTCAGCCGACAGCTCGAGAGCAAGGAACAGTTCGTCTTCTTGCTCTAGGCGCCCGCGCGCATCGTCCAGAAGAAACACGCAATATGCATGTATCAATATTTTCGAACATACTTCAAGTGATCACGGGTCTTCCCCGCCACGCGCGAGTGGAAGACCTGTACTGGTACGCGGGACTTCTTCCACTCAGAGACATTATCTGAGATCTCAAGGAGGGACATGACCACCGTCGATGTTACAGGCGCTTTGAACAGCAGCTCTTAAGAGTTAGTCGGAGAACGCTTGTCAAACAAGGCGGAAGTGCTTCCGGCTGTTTCTCCTTGGGATGACGTGCAGGTTCGAGTCACGAAGCCTGTCACACGCCGCCAGACGAAAGAGTACCACGGCACTTATCGATTCAAACTTGCAGAACGGGCTGACTTGAAAGAATATGCCATATTCACAGATGCAGCCTGGGATCCTAATACATCCAGAGCGACGCTGGCACTTATTAGTGGTGAGCAGCAAGACGTCCGGATTCACCAACACCAGCAAGAACCGACTATTAAGGTACTTGAACTACAGGCCATCCTTTCTTCCATAGAAAGGATGGCCTGTAGCTGAAGGAAAAGGCGGTAAAATTACGGAAGACCAAAGTGGAAAAGACTTCACGATATTCACCGACTCTTTAGATGCCCCAAGGGCGCTCACGGGGACTCCCAGAGTAGGCACGTGGGCGCATGATATTAAGGTCGCATGCGCATCCCTTCATCGGGAATAAGGCATGGATGTGCGAGTGGACTGAGTCCCTTGGCACTCGGGCAGCATCGGCAACGGTGCGGCCCACAGTGCAGCGAGCGATCTGTTATTTGCCCGCTCATCTCCCCTGGGCCCAGTCCCTCTCATTCCTGTGGGTCTGGATCCGGAGGAGGAGCGCGAGCAACCCAAAGTGCAAGCCAAACGGTAGCTGAATGCAAAGGTACCGCACAATGCCCACCCTTTGCCCAAGGGGCATCCTCGGGAGCGCAACTCCTGGTACATAAGGCCAGGACGGGCGCAGCACTCACCCAAGACGTCCTGGCTAAGTGGCGCGCATACGCCGCTTCAAGGAAGACGCGAGGTCATCAGAGGCAACGTTTGGAAAATAAGGAGGAAGAAGAGACGCAGGCGAACGTGATGTCAACACCAGTGACGTGCAGTACGTGCGACATTGGGGCTCGACCGACCGTCAGGCATCTATTGTGGGACTGTCCCGGTCTCGCGACAGCAAGAGACAAACTCAAGGGACGCGGCATTACCTCACTGGAGGCATGGACCACGCCACCCCCTCAGGCCGATGCCCGACGAACTATCAACTCCTTATGGGAGTTCGTGCACGAGGCCGGCTTGACCGGCAGGTTATGAATGTGTAGTTTATTTTTTTCTTTCATTGTGAACCCCGTCATTGACCCTTACCCCTGCTTAGCCCACTGAGCCATCCTTTTCATTAAAGTTCATTCTCTCTCTCTCTCGAATATACATACTGCAAGGGCCATACTGGAATGTTGTGACGAAAAGGAGGGCTGAGTCGCCATGATACAAATTGATCTTGAAAAGGCTTGTGGTAGAGTCGTCCATGATGTCCTTTTCTTGCTTTTAGAGCATGTTAACGCCGGTTCCATGATAACAAATGGAGTGAGATTGGTGTACAGACTGCACTGAAAAATTATTAATTAATAGAAAAGTAAGTGCCAGTATAAAAGTATAGTCGTCAGTAAAACAAGGATGCTGCTTGTCGGCTCTTCTGTTTGCCTTGTATTTAGAGCCGCTTTGTTTGAAAATAATTAGAAGCCAATCCGTGGATTTATCTATTCAGGAATTGAGGCTAGAGATAGAGGCTTATGGAGATGATGTGGCAATTTTTTGCAGAGGTACAGAAGTGGGGATAAAACTATTATAAACTATTATAAACTATTATAGACTAAAACTATAATACTTTTTTTCAGGTTGGTGAAAACTGCCTTGGTGTTCTCCGAGTAGTGCGCACTAGCATTTTTTCTCATTGCTGCCAATCCACTGCCAGTGTATTTTTTTTTGTGTTGACTTGTCAAACTCAGTTTTGAAAGTGACTGTTCATTATGACTTCTGATAAGGGTCATGTGCGCTTCACCTGTAACGAAGGGCTCCCAGTGACCGGGTTCGTGAAGTGCACGGAGTGTAATCATGTTTACCGCACAGGCAAATGCTCTGGCGTGACTGAGGCGATGTAAAATCGAAGGAAGATTCGCTGAAAGAGTCGTGGAAGTGCCCTACTTGCAGTACAGCAAGACTACGCGGCGGCAGCGCTAACAAATCAAGCCAGGAGCTTGATGTGCAAACAGCTCTTCCCAACATTATCACTAAGCTTGAGTCACTGGGGCCCCTATCGGAGAAGGTTGACAGCATTGAATCTTCTATTGTCATGATGTCTTCTAAATACGACGAAATTCTCACAGTCAGAAAGAGGCAACACCAGGATCTTAAGCAGCTTCACAAACGAGTTGAACAAATTGAAGCGAAAAGCAATACCGCAGATATTGCTGAACTTCGTGCAACTGTTGACGAGTTGGAAATGCGAGGAAGATACCTGAACCTTCAAAGTCATGGACTCCCTAAAACAGACAATGAGGAATTATTAAGTAAGGTTAATGAGGTTGCCAAGGCGATTAGCCTGCCGGAACTGACCCCTAGTCGTATAGGGGCACTGCACAGGTTTCCCACGAAGAAAGGCAAGGAGGCGGGTATCATAATCCGTTTCCTCAGTCAGGCTGGCTTTCCAAAAGAAGGACCCTCGCGGACAAGAATTCCTCTCTGTTCATGGCCGAGAACTTGTCGAGTGCAACCAGGAAACTGCTCTTTGCAATAAAACAGTGGGCGAAACAAAATGGCTATAAGTATGCCTGGTGTAGTAATGGGAAGGTTTTCCTCCGTAAAACTGATGGGTATTCTGCTCGTGTGATCAAACATGTGGACGACCTGGGGGTCTGGTATAGTTATTCCTTGGTAGGTGCTCGTTTACCTTTTTATTCTTCACAGTCATGGATAATTCTATTTCATCGCCTGATTATAATCTTATGCTTACAGAATTCCCTGTGTTGCCTCTTACATTTCTTCACTTGAATATGCAGTCAGCGCAGAACAAATACTATGGCTTTTGCGTTTTTCTCAATGAAATTAATACTGCATTCACAGCTATCATGTTGACAGAAGCATGGTTTGCTAATGATGATGAAGTGTTACCTCTAGAAGGATAGAGCTGTACCTATTTAAATAGGCAAACAAAAAGAGGTGGTGGAGTTTGCTTATATTTGAAAGACGGAATTACTTATGAATATATTGAAGATGTTTCTCGGTCTGAGCCTGATGCAGAAATGGTTTGTGTGAAATCAGGGAGCTTCATATTTGTCGCTCTGTACAGACCCTCTGATGGTTGTGCTGAAACATTTTTATGACTACTAGATAAACTTCTTTCTTTTGTTTTGACCCATAATTATACATTAATGCTTGCCGGAGACATCAACATCGACATGCTGCAGAGAATATCCAAACAAACCGAACTATCCACGCTCCTTGACTCATATTTCATAACTAATATGCTCACTGGTCCTACGCGCATAACTTCAAACACTGCTACACTTATAGACGTTTTCCTGACCAACTTGCCACAAGACAGTGTACGTGCAGGTACAATTTCAGTGTGTATCAGTGACCATTTGCCCATTTATGTAATCGTTGAGAAACAAAAGTGATGGCGTGGAGCAGAGGTAGAATACCCGGCTTCAAATCTGAAGGTCGTAAGTTCGAATCCTACTCCAGTCCACCACATTTTCAGGCATGGAGTGGTGCCTGACACCGGCAAGAAAAAATACATTGCCGAGAGCTAGTGGGGCTATACAAACTCAGCTGCAACCAAACTAGGAAGGCCCGCTAAGCTTCATCAAAGGGAGTGACCCTCACCAGAACAGGAATTGGCCACCCTGGTGCAGTATTCGGCCACTACCTCCCTCATGACTCCGGCAATTAACTCATGGCCCTCAGTCCCCAGTGGCTGCGGAGCACCTGACAAAGGCGGCGGTCAGACCTGCTACGCGGCAGAGGGTGCTAAGAATCTTTGGGTCCGGACAGGGCGCCAATGGAAACTGAACCTGGCAACGATCAACACGCGCACCCTCTCGAGTGAGGCTAGCTTAGCAGGATGATCTCAAGAATTATAAGGCATTGCCTGGGATATTATTGACCTTAGTAAGGTTAAAAAACTGGTGAGGCTTACAGAGTGCTGAGTAACGGCCACGTTCTCTACTACGGAGGTCTTCCAGACAATATAGAATCCGGGGTAGGATTTCTAGTCCATAACAACATAGCGGGCAACATTGATGAATTCTAGAGCAATAATCAGAGGGTCGCAGTCGTTGTAATAAAGCTGAATAGGAGGTACAAAATGAAGGTAGTACAAGCCTACGCCCCAACGTCTAGTCACGATGACGAAGAAATAGAGCAGTTTTATGAAGATGTTGAATTAGCAATTAGAAAGGTGCAAACTCCGCATACTGTAGTCATGGGCGACTTCAATGCAAAAGTGGGGAAAACGCAGGATGGTGAGCAAGCAATTGGCAACTACGGCATCGATTCTAGGAATGGAAGACGAGAGATGTTAGTAGAATTTGCAGAAAGGAATAGGCTCCGAATAATGAATACCTTCTTCAGGAAGCGCCGCACCAGGAAGTGGACCTGGAAAAGCCCTAATGGAGAAACAAGGAATGAAATAGATTTCATACTCTCTGCCGATCCAAGCATAGTACAGGATGTAGAAGTGTTAGGTAGGGTAAAGTGCAGTGACCATAGGTTAGTGAAGTCTAGGATTTCTCTCAATTTGAAGAGAGAAAGAGTGAAATTAGTCAAGAGCAAACACGCCAACCTCGAGGCAGTAAGGGGAAAAGCAGACCAATTCAGGCTGGTGCTCGCAAACAAATATGCAGCTTTAGAAAATGAAGATAAAGACAACATAGAGGTAATGAATGAAACCGTAACTAGGTTGATCTCAGAAGCAGCAATTGAAGCGGGAGGAAAGGCACCAAGGCAACCAGTAGTAAGCTCTCCCAAGAAACAACGGACCTAATAAAGAAACGACAAAACATGAAAGTGTCCAACCCAAGAGATCAGATAGAATTCGCTGAACTGTCAAAACTGATCAACAAGAAAATAAGGGATATTCGAAATTATAACGTGGGAAAAATTGAGGAAGCCGTAAAATATGGACGCAGCATTAAATCAGTAAGAACAAAGCTTGGCATGGGACAAGGCAAGATGTATGCACTGAAAGATAAGCATGGTAATATCATGAGCAATTTCGATGACATAGTAAAAACAGCGGAAGAATTCTAAACTGACCGGTACAGTGCCCAAAACAGCCAAGCTACTCTCATTCGCAATAGGAATGAAACGGATACAGAGGCTCCTTCTATAACTAGCGATGAAGTTAGAAGGGCCTTGAAAGACATGACCAGGGGAAAAGCTGCTGGAGAAGATGGAATAACAGTAAATTGAATCAAATATAGGGGAGATATCATGCTTGAAAAGCTTGCGGCCCTTATACGCAATGCCTCACAACTTGAAGTGTACCAGAGAGCTGGAAGAATGCCAGCATTATACTAATCCATAAGAAGGGAGACCTTAAAGAATTGAAGAATTATAGACCCATTAGCTTGCTTTCAGTATTGTATAAAATATTCACCAAGATAATTTCCCATAGAATCAGGGCAACACTTGACTTCTGGAAGGGATATTCTACGATGGATCATATCCATCTCATCAATCAGGTAATCGAGAAATCTGCGGAGTACAATCGACCTCTCTATATGGCTTTCATAGATTATGAACAGGCATTTGATTCAGTAGAGGTACCAGCAGTCTTAGAGGAATTGCGTAATCGAGGAGTACAGGAGGCATACGTGAATATCTTAGCAAATATCTAGAAGGATCAGAGAACAAACAGGGTTAGCCGATATTCTAGTTGACATTAAGCGGAAGAAATGGCGCTGGGCAGGCCATGCAATGCGTAGGATGGATAACCGATGGACCATTATAGTTACAGAATGGATACCAAGAGAAGGGAAGCGCAGTCGAGGTCGGCAGAAAACCAGATGGGGTGATGAAGTTAAGAAATTTGCCGGCGCAAGTTGGAATATGCTAGCGCAAGACAGGGGTAATTGGAGATCGCAGGGAGAGGCCTTCGTCCTGCAGTGGACATAACATATAGGCTGACGATGATGATGATGAGAAACAAAAAGGGCTGAGACATAAAACGATACCATCCACCTTTGTTCAGGACATAAATGCAAGCACTTTAGGTCGGTTTAGGAACGAAATTAGCAAAACAAATTGGGACAGTGTTTTCTCATCTTTTTCTGCGGAAACGGCGTACAATAGCTTTATGGTAATGTTTAGCTCCCTGTATAAAAAGCATCTTCCTTACAAGAAGATTGTGAAACCGAAACGCGAACGTAAACCGTGGATGACGCCACACTTGTTGAAAATGATCAACGAAAAGAATAAAATGTACAACATATTTCTGAAAAATCGAAATCTCGATCCATTACAGGCATTTAAAAATACAGAAATCTTCTAAACAAAACACTTCGTAACGCTAAACGCGACTACTTGTCTAACATGTTTGATGGTATCAAGGATAGTAAACATTTATGGCAGCAGCTTTCTTCAGTTATCATTTCTCGCACTTCGGCCACGGATTTGAAAGAGTTAACTATAGGTAACAAAATTTTAAATGGAGAAATGTTAGGAAACGTTTTTAACGAGTATTTCACATCACTTCCTCAGAGTTCCCACAATCCCGCTATACATGACTATTTGAGGCCTCCTACCGAGTCATCAATTTTTTTTCACTCCAACAGACTGTAGTAAAGTGTTTAGTACATTCACGGCGCTTTAAAAAATCAGATTAGAAGACATTGATCGCATAAAAATTCAGCCAGTAATATTCGTCCTTGACATCATCATTCCTTGTATAACCTACGTTTATAACCTTGTCTTAGGTACCGGCATATTTCCTCAGAAAAGGAAGATAGCTAAAATAATAGTCTTGTTTAAAGGCGGCGACAGAAATAATCTAGGAAACTACTGATCTATATATATTTTGCCGTTGTTTTCTAAGCCAATAGAAAAGTTAATTCACTCAAGACTGTCTACCTTTATTGATTAACATTCACTTATTACTTCATCTCAGTACGGTTTTAGACCTGGATTATCAACGGAAGTGGCTTTATTGTACCAGAAAGAATTAATATTACGAAACATTGAAAATAAACTGCTAACACTGGGTGTTTTTATTGACTTCTCAAAGCATTCGATAGGATAAATCATATAACTATGTAAAAAGCTGTTTTGTGATGAAATTCGAGGTATTGCAGCTGATTTATTAAGTAACTACCTATCAGGAAAGCATCAATCAGTTTGTGTTGACCGAGAATTATCAACAGCCCGTGAAACTAAATGCGGTGTTCCCCAAGGCAGTATCCTAGGGCCACTGTTGTTTGTTATATATATAAGTTATCTTGTAAACATTGAAACCTCAGCTAACTACGTAATGTATGCAGGCGACACAAGTATATTTCTTGGTGGAACAGATGCTAATGACCTAGTAAAACGTGGAAATATAATTCTGCATAAAATAAATGCATGGTCAGTCAAAAACTCATTATTAATAAATTGCTCTAAAACAAAAGCTGTTTTATTCCCCCAAAATCCGTGCCATGTAATCTCAGTGACGTCGTACACATACAGGACTCTGTCATTGAAATATCTCCTGCAGCTAAATCCCTAGGAGTAATTTTTCACAAATTTATGCTTTGGGACCACCACACTGACTACCTACGCACTAAACTTGCTAAGGCTTTAGGCATGCTAAGAAAGTGTATGGATTTCCTCCCAGTCCGCCAGAACCATTTAGTTTACACTGCTTTGTTTGAATCACATTTGGGTTACTGCCATCTCGTATGGGGAAATGGCACTAAGAAAGCTCTGTATAAGCTAATTATAGTGCAAAATATGCTGTCCGAGTGATTGCAAAGCAGTCATATGACAACTCCGCTGTATACAAGACACACAATTCTGAAATTACACAATTTGTACAATTTTAAGTTACTATCCAGCCTTAAATGTGAAATACGTAAGGGCCCACACTATCTGGGAGCATTACCAAACTTGCGAAACAACGCTTTTTTACGCTCACTGAGGCGCACAGAACTTTGGCGTGTACTAAGATTTCCCACCAACTATTGATTTCAGATGATGCAGTCAAGCGTCCCACAGCTTTGAAATAAATTCCACCTCACGATAGAGCATTTGCGTGTGCTTTTGAGAAATTACTTGCATGCGCTTTTTGTATAATGCTTGTTATCAATCGCTTTGTTAGTTCATTTGGTTACATAATGCAGTAGTTTCCATCTTGTATCTATTGTTTACCTAATGTTGCAGCTTAAACTGTATTGATGTTCATGTATTATTTACTTCTGCGAAAGCGTCCGCTATTGTTTAGCAAACTAGTACTGCAACTGAAACAGTCTTCGCGTACATGTATTACTTCTGCCAAAATGCCCGCTGCTGGGTACTGGGAAGTGGGGCCAGTCAAGCTACATGTTGTAGCTTTTTTCCCGCTTTCACAACCACATCCCATGTGCAATTTTTTTTGTACTTTGTGTGGTAACTAAATCAACTTCAAAAGAGGTTGTTTCTTTTTGCGCCGCAACTGGAAGTGATGTCAGCTAAACTAAGTGCCTAGGCTCACGGCATGGCAGCTGGCCACAGACACCCGGCTATTTTTGTAACATAAATTGGAGCGTTATCCCTGGAAAATACCTTGGGGTGCCATTGCAACATTATTGTGACAGTGCAGAGTATAGGATTGAAGAAACAAAAAGAGTTGAAGACCAGACATAAAAATGGTGTGGGCATAATTTTTCGATGTTTTCAAGAGCTAATGTGTGCAATTTGTGTTTAGTTACAAAAATGTATTATGTACTACAAGTGCTATGCATGGCAAGAGTTTCGGTGCAGAAATTTCATAGTGTGTTTGCAGTATATATATGGGGATCTATTTGGGAAACAACTAGCCGATGTAACTTGTTTCATTCGTTGAATAATGGGGGACTGGGGCTAAGACATTTGTTTTTGAAACAGATCGTTAGTAGGTTCTTTTTTTACGGCATCGAAGTGAAATATTTATGCATACTGTTGTTCAAGTGAGATTAAGTTATTCCTTGCCCGAGTGGGTTGTCTCATCAAGAAATGAACGAACGCCAACACCAATTGGTTTTCTGAGGGAAGTTGTTATGTCCTTTTCATTACAGAAAGCACAATTCTCGAATGAATCTTTGTCTTCTGTGGCGCGAAAGAAACTCTATCGGAATCTTGTAGATGTTTTCTTACCGCTTCTTGTATATGGCACGATATACACCTTAGGACCTTAACGCAATGTGTTCAAACGCGTGAAAAAAATGCCTCTTAGACCTTCAGTGAAAACATTCTTTTTTCAATTGCATTCTGGCACTCTCCCTGTGAAGCCATGGCTACAAAGTAAAGGCTTACTTGTTCCGTGGTCTGTTAACTGCATCATATGTAACAAATCTGAAACTATCGAGCACATCTTCCTGAATCGCCATGACTCCGTTTTCTTGTGGGATGTTCTCAAACGAACTCTGAAAAAAGAACTGCCGATAAGCCCTTTGGGTATTCTTTTCTTGCCATGCGCAGACGCAGAGGGAGTGCCGGCTGACATGGTAACGCTTTTGTGCGTGAACAGCGTGTGGCAAACGCGCATGGATGTCAGGAAATGTCAGGAATGCCCACGTAGATGCAAGGTCTGCAAGACAACACCTAATTGAACGTCTCACGTACACGCGGGACGCCCTAAAGCTAATGATTGAACCGCTGCAGAGTGGTTTTCAGAGTGGTTTCAGGAGGCCTTTTAAATTAGTACAGTCTAGCCAAATTATGTAATAATATGGTGTAGCACCAAGTGACCTGCTAGCACCAAGTGACCAGCGCCTATACTGCAGCAGTGCGGCACAAACAAAACCAGCACGCTGGATGCCGGGACGCTGGCAATGGGCGGCATACTGGGAGGCGCTGGGCGTGGGATACTGATGCGAAATGCAGCTCTTGAGCGAGAAATGCGTGGTGCCTGGCTACCTTATATATTTTTTTCAAATACAAAAAGGCACAGAGAGCGAACTCCAGTGACCACCAGCGTGTGTAGAGTGCACACCAGTGCGCTCCAGCGTTATAGCAGTGAAACCAGCGTTTCGTCCGGAGTAACTCATTTCTTATCCAGCGATCTCACCAGTGACTCCCAGTGACTCCGAGCATGCGCCAGCGTTCTCAGTGCCATCCAGTGTGAAAAAACGCGCTGGTTTCACACTGGAATGTGCTGGTTTTTGCAATAGGGAACACTAAAGGATAGTGGTAGACGTCATAGTCATGAGCATGACTCAACAAAATGACAATGACTCATCGAAACTTATTGACACTGAAAAACCACTGGAATGGGTTTGGACGTAGGCACTAAGTGGAGAAAACACCAAAGGATGATAGTAGAAGTCATAGTCATGACATGAATCAGCACCAATGACAATAACTCCGCAAATATGTTTAACACTGAGAAACTGGAATGGATTCGGACGTGGCACTAAGGGAACGAAACACCTAAGGATGATGGTGGAAGTCATAGTCATGACCACGACTGGGCAAAAATGACAATCACTCAGCGAAAAAATATTAACACTCAGAAACTATAAATGGGTTCGGACATGGGTAATAAGTGAAGGAAGGAGGATAGGAGAAGTAATAGTCATCAGTATGACTCAGCAGAAATTACGATGATCTGCGAAAAAAGGTTAACACTCAAAAACCACTGAAATGGGTTGGGACATTGGCACTAAGGGAAGGAAACACTAAAAGATAGTGGCAGAAGTCATAGTCATGAGCATTGCTCAGCAAAAATGACAATGACTAAGCGAAAAAAGATTTACACTCAAAAACCACAGGAATGGGTTCGGACGTGTGCACTACGCTAAGGAAACACTAAAGGTTAGTGGCAGAAGTCATAGTCATGACCATAACCCAGCAAAAATGACAATGACTTAGCGAAAAAAGATTACCACTCAAAAACCAATGAAACGGTTCGAATGTAGTACTAAGGGAAGGAAACACTAAAGGGTGATGGGAGAAGTTATAGTCATCAGCTTCGCAGAGAAAAAATGACAATGACTCAGCGGAAGTGATTAACCCTCAAACACTGAAATGGGTTCGGACATAAATGATAACTGATGACAGGAATGTCATGACATGCGTGTGATGTATGAAACGGCCGTCTACGCCTCCATGCTCCCATGGTGGTTTCGTTAACTTGCTAGGCGCCCCGCACACTGCTTCGCATAACATCGATTCCCACAGGGCGTGGGATCTGCCAGTTTTGTATTAATATATATAAATGATATTAACGTATAACTTACCCCAAGTATAATTTTGTGTTACTTTGAAACGAATGTATTTTTTTAGGAGAAAAGTGGACAGCGTGATTGCGCAACAACATGGCAGCAACCAGCCCGCCATGGTCCACTCGCTTCGATCTGAATTCGCTCTTGCAACTTGCACTCTGGCGTGAGAGCAAAAAAAAAATAGTAAAATCAGGCGTCGCTTCGTCTCATCACAAGCTGAGGCCAAAATGACGGCGCTCTCTTGCCGTTATTATTGTGATCGGTTGTTTGTTTTGACGCTGTTAGGCCTGAGACACCACCGAAAGCCGCGAAAGTGTTTTGAGATTTGATCACCAGATGGCGCCACGCTGTTTAACGATGGCTTTTTTTTTCTTTCTGGGGCTTTAAGTACCAAAATCAGCTCTGATTATGAGGCACGCACGGGGTCCGATTTAACTGAAGCGCGTTGCGCGCATGCGTATGCGCACTAACTATGGATAACCCGACGCATACCCTCTTTCATGGTACCTGGGGGGGGGGGGGGGGGGTCGTGCAGTTGCTTTTATCAGTTAGTTTAACAGGTGGCCCGGTCGATCCGTTTTGGCTGCTGTGTTTTCCGGCAACATCTGTTGGCAGCTGCGTGGCCCCTTTCCCTCTCCGGCGGGCGGGCGCGCCCCTCTGGCCTTCTCTGCTCCTGTGTGTCACCTTTTATTTTCATGTCATTCTCTTCTCTTCCTTCTTACATAACTCACTCTTTTCCTTTATTTTCTTTCTCTTTTGTTTATTTTTGAATCTGTTGTTTCTGTCCTCCCCAGTTACCCTCATCTCTGGGCAATTAAGTAATCTAGTACTCTCTTCCTCTTTTTTCTCTCTCGCACTCCGTTTCCCGCTACAACACCGCACCTTATGTACACAAATCTTTCAGCACCATTTCTTTTTCTCTCAGCCGCCGAGCATTTCATTAGCCCGGTGTTACCAACGGGTATAGCATATTATGGTGGGTGCGCTCGCTTATGGCGCCGCGGGTTCGCGTTCACGTTCCGGTTATCTGCCATCAAAAATGGACACCAACACACCTATTAAATTTCTGCAGGCGAATCTCGCTGACTCCAGACAACCTACCCTGCTTCTGTCCGACTTCATTGCACAGCATCAAATTGATTTCATTATTCTTTCTGAACCTTATACACGTGGTAACTCCCTCCCGCACCTACCCCATACGCATATTACATACGCTTCTCCCGTTAATCGCCGCCTGGCGCTGTTAGCAACCAAAAATACCTACGACATGTTCTTAGTACACTCCCTGTATGTTATTATCACCTGTGCCGCCCCTTCAGTTTCGTTTACGGTGGTTGCTGTCTATGCCCCTCAGCACGAACCTCTTGAACGAGCTGCAACTCCACCTTTTCCAGATCACGATGCCTTTTGTTATCATGGCAGGTGATTCTAACGCTAAACACCGACTCTGGAGTCCTGTGGATGGCAATACCCGTGGCGTGCAGCTAGCGCAATTCACCGCAGCAAATAATCTCATAGTTTTAAATAACCCCCGCTCGCCACCTACCTTTCAGTCACACCTCGCGGAAAGCTGGATAGATGTTTCCCTCGCTTCCGTCCCTCTCGCCTCGTGCGGCTACAGCTGCGCAGTAGAGGACTCCGAAACACTCTCTCAACCTCAAACCTCAAACTCAGACCTAAGAATAAACGTCTGACAAAATCAGGTACATCGGCTCTCTTGCAGACATTTGTCAATCTGCCCTGGTTTACCATGGTGCAGGGGACGACTTTGCGCTCGCCGGAGGCGGTCGACTTACTTATAGCCAAGTTTTATGCCATCTTCGACCGCCTCTGTCGCGCGCATTCTCGTTGCGTAAAACCGCGCCAACAGACGACCAATTCATGGTGGACTCCCGAGCTCACCGTAAAAGAAATCGCGTCCGGGCCCTCCGCCCGCGCTATCAAAGAACCACCGACCCTTCACTCAGACAGACATTTAAAGACAGTTATTATGCCGCTCATGGTAATTATAAAATGAACATTGATCGTGCCAAAACAGCAGCTTCTAAATCTATCTGTTCGGATCTCTCTAAACGCAACCTATTCGGCCTCCCCATTCGCATCTCCTTTGATGAACTCCATAACACCAGCCAGCTTCCCTCACTCCCCTTAACTACCCGACAGTATACGTCCAGTGTACTGGACCCCGCTCGTTTCTTGCTTTCCCAACAAATTTCTGTAGATCCTCGCTCGATGGACGATGAGCATCATGTTCGCTTGCGTAGTATTGTGAACACACCTTAATCTAGGCTAATTCCGGACCTCCCTTTTACGACTGGCGAGATTGAACATGCGCTAAACTCAGGTAACTTAAACGCCGCACCTGGTCTTGATGGGCTTAATCTTCACATGCTCAAAACACTTTTGCTATCACCCGTCCTTTTTTCTTTCTCTTCAATCAGTGTTCACGGTTATCACACTTCCCTTCTTATTGGTGTAAAGGTCGAATCATTTTCATTGCGAAACCTAACCACCCTCCTGACTCCCCCTCCTCATACCCACCTATCGTTATGAATTCGCTTTTTGGTAAAATTTGGGAACGGCTATTAAATTCTCGCCTATATTATTTCCTCCACTCTCACAACCTCCTTCAGAAGAATCAATTTGGCTTTACTCATGAGAAGAGTGCGCCCATTGATTTATATCATCTTAGGCGAACACTAACGACCTTCAAAGACAAAAAATTGCACGCCGTACTGATTACTCTCGATTTCAAGGGCGCCTTCGACAGTGTCTGGCACCTTGCTGTGTTACATTTTCTGCAGCCTCACAACTGTCCGGCTAACTTATACCATCTTCTCAAATCCTTCCTCACCGACAGCAGAGTGATTTTTCGTTCACACGCAGGTGAAGTATCCGCCGCTCCAACATTGGGCCGACCCCAGGGGTCGCCCATAACATCATGATTTATGGTTTGCTGGAACTCCCTTTCCCCGCTGACGTGTTTGCTCAAGCGTACGCTGATGACACGGTTGTGGTGATTTCTGCACCCAACCAACTGGAATTAGAAGCGAAATCTTCTGATCGCTGCCTGGGCTCTTAGAAGATCTTTAAGAAATCAGATCTTCTTTCTTCCCGTCTCCTCCTCTTTCTCAGCATGCATTAATCGATGTCGTCATCTGCTCTCCGTCTCCTCTATAACGAGGTTCTGCTTCCTTCTCTCAGGTATGCATCTCCAGTTTGGTGGCCGACACTCCCTACTTCACAACTTAAGTCAAAAATTCTATCCATTCAGTGTATCCTGCTATTAACAATCACCGACGCATTTCGCACAACGCGAACATCATCTCTCCACATTCTTGCGAATACCCTACCACTCCCAATAGAATTAGACCGTTTAAATGCCCAATTTTCATTATTTACACCTAAAGCCGTTACCTTCTATGATCCTACTACTTAGAACCCGCTGAAAATTCAGTTCCCCCTTAATCACTAGGACATTCACCCCAGCCGTAAACAACACTTCATTTTTCACCGCCCCCACCTTCATGAGGTACCCACAGTAACCTCACTCCCAGTCTACCATCTCTACACGGATGGATCTTACACACCGCATTCCTCTGGTTCGGCATTTCTCCTCTTTAACGCTCAAGGACAAATTTCGAAAGTAGGCAGATATGGAATCATTGGCGCCACAAGTTCCTATTTAACGGAGACGATTGCACTGTTAGAAGCTCTTGCTTACATCCGCACTTTGTCAAACAATACCCCGGTCAACATATGTTCTGAATGTTTATCATATTGACTGCGCTATCCTCTCTTACTACCACTAATCCGTATGTATTTCAAGTCAAGCAACTACTGTTATCAATTTGTGCTTTACGTCACGTGGCGCTTTATCATGTCCCCGCGCATTGTGGAGTCGAAGGTAACGAAATGGCTTATCACTTTGCGAATTCTGCCGCATCGCGTGGTCGGTCTCGTTTCGTTCTCGCCTCTCCAACTACGATCAAATCACAAATGCGCACCTCATCCTATGCGCACTGGAACGTGCCGTGGACGCGCGATAACACGGACACTGAACTTTTATTGCGATAGCAATTATATGGACACTTCAACCGGATTTCTGCCGTCGCCGTCGCCGTGAGGTTCCCTATAGATAAAATCTTCGCCGCGCGCCGTATGCCCGAGCGGAAGCGTGCGGGGACGCGCGCTATCACGCAGAGCGAACGCACTCAATCACCCACGCGCAAGCAAGGAAGCGGGAAGCCAGCGCCGGTGGGAGCGCGGGGGTAGGGGAGGGGGGGGGGCGCACTTCTACTCTGCCAACAACCGCGCTCGTCGCTCGCTCGCCCGCACCGTCTCTTATCTCCACACGGCTCTGATCTTTATGCGCCGTGCATTCGCCACTCAGTTTCCGTTGAAACGATAGAGCGCACGTACCTTCGCCCGCGGCGGCGTATGCGCTCGCTGCCAGCGTTTTGGCAGTCGTTGTCTGCAGTCATTCAGTGTGATCAATTCATGTTTGTTTGTGCGCGCTCACACCACGCTTGTTCATTCAGTTAGTAATAGTCGGGCCACATTTTCCAACGCACGCTACACATGCAATGCTGCCCGGATCGGCAGTGCAGCACTACAGGTGTGTCCCTTCGCACGCGCTGCCCACGGGAAGCGCTTCTCATCAACACCACCATTTCACACGCGCCTTCTCGTGGTCATCGAGTCTCTCTTCATGTCGGTCTACTTACGCCGCAGCACACCTGCTTAATCAGCTCATATTTACTACAATTCATATTGCTACCATAGCCGCTCACCTTACTTCGTATGACATTGCTGTGTTGCTATCGCATTCATTGCTTGGCCCTTAGGGCGAAACTGTGACATTTTTTTCTGTGGATCCCCAGCATCAATAATATACCTCTCTTTTTTCCGCCTATAAACCACTCGCGCATTTCATCACTGACATGCTAGGATGCCTCTTTATCATTTCTGGTTTAACCTCTACCTTAATAGCAATTGTGCGTGTGGGATGCCATGCACAAATGTACTGCACTTTTTCAATGACTACCCTCTCACTGATCATCTCGCCCGTTTATTAAAGGACAATTCTCAAACTATAATAACACCTAAGCATTATGAAGCTTTACTTAATGGCAAGCGGAAGAGAGCACTACTCATTCAAGTTTACCACCTTATAACCTCATTTACATTCCCGGCCACTTAAATCAGACCATGTCCAAGCGTGTGCTCTAGTTTCTTTTTTTTTCCTCTTTCATTCATTCTCAGCTTTTGTTCCGTGCTGTCCTTTGTTATGCCGACAAAGGTGGAGCTTGGCTCCGGGGACAGTCTGGACGAAATGTCTGACATACACACTAATCTCCATTATCTCCTCCATACTCATTTTCGCTCTTTACTACTTTGAGCCACAAATTCACCCCTGGGCTAGTTTTATAGGCCATTCGTCAACAGAGCCAATGGGTCCAGCTGGGTGCCAGAGGTCCCGACTGGCAGTAATGATGGTGCCTCATGGAAGCCTTCGTCATTGACGCCAACCGTCTTATCTGGACTGTTCCTGCTGGCTCTTTTTTTTATTGCGATAGCAATTATATGGACACTCCAAAGCAAATTTCTGCCGTCGGCGTCGTCATCGCCGTGAGGTTCCGTATGACGTCAATGGAGATGAAATCGTCGCCGCGCGCCGCCGAACGCTGTATGTGCGAGTGAAAGGGCGCGAGGGACGCGCTCTTTCACGGGGAGTGGAGGGGACGCTGCGGAGCGTTCGGAGCGAGCGGACGTACTTCGCGTCGGCTCCGTCGATGAGGCCAATTTTGGGAGGACCATTCGACCCCAGCCCGTCCAGAACGGTACGATCGGTTTCGGCTTGACACCCGGAGCACGTAGAGCCCAAATTTTGGTGAGTCCGCCCATTTTTGCGGATTTTACGCCTGTTTTGCGCCGGACAAAGTGGCGAGCCAGCTAGGCCTAACCGGCCAGCTAGGCTTAGCGACGGCTTCGGCCGCATCGGACCGCGCCGGTGGCCCCGCTTCGTGCGAAATGTCGGCGTCGGGTCACTCAGCCATGAATACGAGTCCGGCCCGGGACCAGCAGCCCACTTTGGACCGCAGCTCGGGACGCATGGTGGTTGCCGTCCCCGGAACGCCGATCGACGAGACCCCAGAAAACATCGCCGGTTGGGTGGTCGCCACTCAGCGAGGCAAGAAGGCCACTCTGAACAACGCCGAGACTCCGCAGCAAGTTTCGGCACCCCAGCCCGGTAAGAAGGCAGCCCAGCCAACCCGGGCCCAGATTATCAAGAAAGTCAACGCGAACTTCGCGAAGACGGCACGCATGCCTCACGTGCCACGTGGCGAATGCAAGGTGATAGTCAGGCCCCGCGGGGGACTGCTGGTGGGCAAGATTATGATGCCGGAGCTCGTGCAGGCGATTGCGGGTGCGGCGAGAATAAGTCTCGAAGACATACAGAGGGACACGATCTGTCCAAACGTTGCACAAAACATTATCGTGATCAGCACGCCGGAAGGCGACAGAGTCAGCTGCTACGCGGCCATCCATGCACTCATGATTGGAAATCAAGCATACGAAGTGTGCGCTTACGCGGCGGCACCCGAAAATACGGTGAAGGGCGTAATCGGAGGCATCCCGCTCAGCGAAACACCTGAAATGATCCGAGCCAAAGTTGTAAATATCTACAACGGTACGGCGCTCGAAGCGCACCGGATCGGAAACTCGCACGAAGTGATCGTGCTCTTTAAGGGGGACAAAGTCCCGTCCTACGTTAAATACTGCGGCGCGCTAATAAGGTGTCGGCTATACCGCCAACACAAAGAAGTGTGCAGAACATGCGGGCAGGTCGGCCACCGGAGAGACGTGTGCCCCCGACCGAATGTGGTGGTTTGCTTCGCCTGCGGGAAGGCAAACCCCGGCGAAAATCACGAGCAGGATTGCAAACCTCGCTGCAAACTGTGCGGAGGCTCGCATCCCACCGGCACGGGAAACTGTGCGAACAAGTTCAAGACGCCATTCTTGCTTTGGAAGCGCGAACACGAGCGCAAGATGGCGGCGGAAAAGGCGGGAAAGTCTGGCCAGAACAAGGCCAGATTTTCTAGAAAAGACGAATTCCCCGACCTCTCCCCGAGCAAACAAGAAGGGCGGCGCAGGAGCCGCAGCAAGAGCCGAGGGCGGTCCCCAAGGCGCGGACGCTCGGAGAGTCGCGATAGGCGGCGCAGTCCCTCACGTGACGGCAGGAAATTGTGGTCAGATATCGCCAGAGGCGGAGCCAAGGGCGAAAAAGACGCGAAAGAGCGCCAGCACTCGCGCACGCCGGCGAGAAAGCCGCAGAACAATTCGCTTGCATCCAAAATGATGCAGCTCGAGAGCACGATTAAGCTGTTGCAGGAGACGGTGAAGCAACAACAGGAGACTATGAAACAGCAGAAGGAGCTCATTGCAAGATTCACATCGCAACAGCACGGAAACCAATCAGATACGCCATGGAGTGTGGGAACGGCGCAGCAGACGGCATCGTTCACCCCGCTGGGGACGCCGGTCATGCCACCGCCACCACCGTCGCCGCAATCGTTGGAACAAGGCAAGACCCCTTGCCAGAAGAAGGCCCGCCGTAGCTCGGTGATCGAGTCGGACGAGGACGAACACCTGAACATGAACACCGGGGACGACGAGACCGAATCCATCTCATCGATCTCGACACTTCACTCTAGGGACACGGATACCCAAGGCGGCCTTAACTACGGGGCCCGGTTCAAACACATCAACGCGCGCCTAAACAGGCAAGACAAGTGCACAAAAGAGATCTCACAGAAGGTCGACAACGTGGCGTCAGCCATGAAGAATTTGAAAAACGACGTCAAGGCAGACTTTGCAAAGCTCGAAGCCCGAGAGGAGGCCCGCATCAACACGGGCTTCGAGGAAATGAAACATTTCATGGTCCAACTACTGCAGGAGGAGATGGGGAAACTCGGCCACGGCAGCCGCACGTCGCCCGGAGCCTCGCCCAGCCATGGATAAGGTCGCCAACAACGCCAAGCTCAGAGTGTGGCACTGGAACGCCAACGGCCTCCGGTGCCGCAAGGCCCTACTACAACAACAAGTACAATCCATGGCCGCGCCTCCTGACGTGATCATGATTCAAGAGACACATATGGAAGAGACCCCGAAACTCCCGGGTTACCACGTTCACGCATCACCCCCCAGCGCGCGCACCAGCAACACGGGCGCGGCACAGGGAGTCTGCACCTTTGTACGCAAGGGCATCACCCTCATCAAGCTCGACCGCTTCCTCGATGGCAACACGGCCCTGGAGTTGTGCGCGACCGAAGTCGTGGTCGGTAAGAAGACGCAAAAGTCCGTTTGTCTTGTGAACGCCTACAGCAACCCGCAGCACCGCAGCCAGCGGTTTCGGACGCTGTTCCAGAAAGCCAGGCGAAAAGCCGTCGACATGCCGATCATCGTCGCGGGTGACTTCAACTCGTCCCACAGGGCTACCCCCGCACGACTGCCAAAGGACGGAGCCTACTGGACGAGGCTGAAGAGGCCGAATTTGAGCTGCTCTCGGACCCGCAGCGGCCGTCACGAATTGGCACTTCAGCAACCAGGGACACCACCCCCGACCTCGCCTTCGTGCACCTCCCGGATGACAGACCGGTGAGCTGGCGCAACACGGGGCTCAACTTGGGAAGTGACCATAGAAGTGGAATTGCCGCTGCGGGTCCGGAGCAAGCAGGCCCCGACTCGCAAGCACAAGCTGACGGATTGGAACGCCTTCCGCCGGCAGGAGATTGCGCCCACCATTGAGGACCTCGAAAAGTGGACGCGCAGCCTGGTAGACGCGGTGGCGCGTGTGAGCACGGAAGTGGAGACGGACGAATCGATCCCCACTATGGACCCTCGACTGGCCCACCTGATCGAGGCACGACAATCACTGCAACGCCGATGGAAGCGCATGCGGCACAACAGAACACTGCGCAAGCGCATCGCCCACCTCGGCCGCGAAATCGAAAAATACAGCACGCAGCTCTGCGTGCAGCAGTGGCATGCCATCTGTAACGAAGCCGACGGGCAGCTGCACGCCAGCCGTACGTGGAAGCTGCTCCGCCACTTACGTGACGAGACGCAGAGCAAATCGTTCCAGCAACACAGACTGGCGCAGATCCTGCACGCGGCAATCAAAGAACACGGCGAGGACGAAGTGGGCAAACGCCTCATCGATCAATATCTCCCGGCCACCGCACAAGTCCGCCACCCGGACTACGAAGGCACAGACAACCCCGCGCTCGACGCAGATATAGAAGAATGGGAGGTCCGCCGAGCGGTGCAAGAGCTGAACTGCAAGTCGGCAGCCGGCCCGGACCTGATCCACAATAAGACCCTGCGAAACCTTGGCGACGTGGCCATCACGGCCCTTACGAATTTCTACAACGACTGTTGGCGCTCCGGCACGCTGCCCAAGCAGTGGCGGACCGCCCGAACGATGTTGATCCCTAAACCCAACAAGCCGCCCAGCATTGAGAATCTCCGCCCGGCAAGGTGCTGGAGCACGTGCTAAACAACCGTTGGCAGAGTTACATGGAAGAGCACGACGCGTACCCTGCGGTGATGCTGGGCTTTCGGGCCCGGCTGAGCACGCAGGACGCAATGCTAGTGATCCAGAGACCGACTGCAGGGCGATCCTAGGCCTCGACCTCAAAAGTGCCTTTGACAACGTGCTACACTCCGCAATCCTGGCATAGGTCGAGAGGCTCGGGCTGGGACGGCGAACGTACGATTACATCCGGGCCTTTCTCTCGAATCGGACGGCGTGCCTCCACGTCGGTCACCTGCAGCTGGAGGAGCGAAGGTTGGGCAGCGTCGGCACACCGCAAGGGGCCGTCATCTCCCCCTTTCTTTTTAATATAGTCATGATACCAGTGGCCGAGCGCCTTGCCCGATTGCCGCAGGTCCAGCACACAATATATGCAGATGACATCACATTGTGGATGACGGGAGGCACGAGGCACGAGGATGACGGGAGGCACGATAGAGGAGTCACTGCAAGAGGCAATCTGGCAGATAGAAGACTGCCTGCGGGGGACAGGCCTCCGATGCTCTCCGCAGAAGTCGGAGCTACTGGTATTGCCACCTCCTGGTCACTGGCGCAAGTCAACGGAGAAGGAGGCGGCTAACATCACGCTGAGGACCGAAGACGGCACCACCATCCCGCACGTCCGAGGAATCAGAGTACTCGGCATGCACTTCGACGCGGGAAACGGCAACCACACCGCTCTGAGCCGGCTGCTAACGAAGGTGGGAGTGGCGACCCGCCTGGTCAAGCAGATCTCCACCAAACGACATGGGATGCGAGAGACGAATCTCCTGCGACTGCTGCAGTCGTTCGTGACGAGCCACGTCTCGTACGTCGGCGCGTTCCACGGATGGCTGCGGCACGAGCGGGAGAAAATCAACGCTGCAATAAGGAAGGTCCACAAGACGGCGCTGGGCCTCCTCGCCAGTACGAGCAACGATGCCCTGGCTCGACTAGGAGTCCATAATACCCTGGAGGAGGTGAGCGAGGCCCAGCGCACGACGCAGCTGACTCGCCTCGCAACAACCAAAGCCGGAAGAGCGATCCTACAGAGGGTCGGCCTGCGCCCGCCAAGGGCCGAATCCTATTGGGAGGAAGCCCCGAAGCGGGAGGAGGTGAGCAAGCAAGTAGCAAGGCGCCTGGTGGTCCTGCCGCTCCCGCGCAACGTGCACCCGGACCGCAACAAGGAGCGAAGGGTGGCCAGGGCGAGAGCGCTGGCAGAAACATACGCCGACGACGCAAAGGCGGTGTACGTGGACGCAGCCAAACACCAACGCAAGCCGAAAACGTACGTGGCAGCGGTTGTCCAGGCCACGGACGGGAAAGTACTCAACGCCTGCAGCGTCCGAGCGACGTCTGCGGAGCAAGCGGAGGAAGCCGCCATCGCCCTGGCGCTGAGCGGCATACCGCAGGCGACCACGATCCTGAGCGACTCCCGCACGGCCATCGCCAACTTTGGCCGCGGGAGCGTCGGGACGCCGGCGGCGAGCCTGTTGCCGAGGACCAAGTCAACCACAACCCATCTACGATGGTTCCCGGCTCACGTCGGAGTCATCCCAGGAGGAGCGGCCAACCGCAACGAGGAGGCGGACGTCGTCGCGCGTGAGCTCGCCTACCGTGCGGCGCCCCCCCCCCCCCCCCGCCCTTCGGAAGCGGACGAGGCTGACTTCCTGGACCCGGACCCGCTACTGGACTACGGAGGAATCCTCGCTTGGTACCGAGAGGGCCGCCGAGCGTTGCCAGGGCCTCACCCGAGACTAGGGCGACGTGAGGGGGTCCTCTTACGACAGCTACAGATTGGAACAGTACTCACGCCGGCCCTAGCCCGGCACGTGTGTCCCGGACTGTTTGAAAGTGCTACGTGCAGTGTGTGTGCGCGAGAACTGGCAACCTTAGCCCACGTGCTGTGGGGGTGTGACGCGTGTGTGGGGGGAACCGTGCGGGACTCTTTGCCACCGGACATGGAACACTACATCAGTTCGCCTGACCATCAGGCGCAACTCCAAGCCATCCAGCGGCTCGACGCGGCCCTGGCCCGGCAAAAGCGAACGGAGGCAACTCCTAGTAGCTAGCGCCGGACCGGTCCGCGCTGAGGTCTAGTGAGATAGGGGGTTGATGGAGCCCTACGTGGCCTGATCCACCCCTACATGCCGGATTAATGTCAATAAAGTCATTTTCTCTCTCTCTCACGGGGAGTGAACCCACGGCGGAGAACAAACGCGCGTTCTGCGCCGTGCTCCCCTAAGGGCTACAGAAGTAGGCGTCTCTTTTCTCCTTTACAATCACCATATATGTAGAGCAAACGCGCCTTCTTCCGACGCGCGAAAGGCCGTGAGGGGAGGGGGAGGGAAGGGAGGCGACGTTTAGCTGCGGCACCAAGTGCCTATTTATATCAGAGGCTCCGGCAGCAGTCACCAACGCCGCACGCATTTTGTGCGAACGCGGGCAAAACGCCGACGGCGTCGACAACAGTTCTGCGTGTTGCCGGTGCTGCTGCATGTCCAAGTTTATACAGCTGATAAAGCTACTATCATTACTCCGTATAGCTCTCTACAAATTTGCTATCGCAATTGATGCTTCGCCTTTCAGGTGAAACTGCGACAGCCTTTTTTCTTTTTTTACCTCTCTTTCTTTTCTACCTTTGTTATTTTTGTTTCTTTTTTATTGCTTTGTTTTCTTTCTATTTGTGTGTATGTAGGTCAAATGCGTGCATGTATGTCAAAATAAAAAAAAAGCCGAGACGTGCCATGCCAGGCCACTGCAGACACCTATAGTTTCCGCTTACTGTCAGGACATGCGCAATGCGCCTTTTGCATGACCCTACAGCGCATGCGCAGAACGCTAGCGGCCAGAGTAACAAACAATTCGTACGGCGTCGTCGACGACCCGGCCGCGTACCCCGCAGTCGTGTTGGAAGCGCGAGCAATGACGAAATCGCAGTTGATAAAAAAAGGTCCTGTCAGCGCGATGCCGACAACATGTGCTGCTTATGGGTGTACTTCTCGAGGTGTGCCCGGCAGCAACATCCATTTCTTCCGCTTCCCATCGGTGAAACGTGATCTCCAGCGCCGTCAAGCATGGATCAGGGCTTCGAGGCGCCAAAGTGAAGACGGCAGCCCCTGGGAGCGTTCAGGTTCGGCAAGGCTGTGTGAAAAACACTTCGTGAAAGGTGCGTATGCAAACGAACTATGAGCATTTTGCTTGCGACGTCGCTTATGCATTCGAGTAACTGATGCGGCATCTTGCGTCTGCTGCAAGTTATTTTCAGTTCGCGGCGGTGCGACACTGCCAGTCTTGGCGCGCAGCTGTTGCTTTCGTGTATGAACAGTGATGAAGCTCGCGCGACGGCTTTGCGCAGAACGACACAGCTTTTCTGCTTCAAAGGGACAGCATACGACGGCAAAAAAAAACACCGCATATCCACGGGGTGAATGATGATGAGTGGGCGAAGCTCCGGAGGGAATCATCGGTAAACCGTGAATCTTCCGTGTAATTCGCCCAGTCTCGCCGCACTAAATCGAACGATTGACTTCCACCAATGACACCCGCCATATGTGACGTCATTCCTATTTTATAACAGCGCCCTTCATTATAATTGCAACACCTCCCGCTTAAGGGGACGCTAGCACAAACGCGTTATAAACGTGCAGTACTCTCTAGTAAGGGGGAGAAGCCACAGCGTCTTACACAGCCGTTTACACATGCCGGAACGTGCACCGCGTTTGCCGACGCCATCACATGACTGCTGAGAGAGTATAACCCCCGTATTCGTAAACGCTCCTCGACTTGAACTTGACTTGCTACCGCCTTCAACGCGTTTCGAACGCGCTGCCCAAGGCGGTGGCAAGTCAAGTTCAAGTCGAGGAGCGTTTATGAATACGGGGGTAAGGCGGAGAGGCCACAGCGTCTTACACCAGCTTCTTACACGGGCCGTAACGCGCTAGCACAAACGCGTTAGAAACGCGCAGTCTTTCGTTAATGTTGGGTATTTATTGTCATCGTGTAGTGCGCGTGCCATGTGCGCTTCGTGGCGTAGTGGTTAGCGCCGCGCGTTCGTAAGCGAGGGTCCCTGGTTCGATTCCACGCTACGGACATAACTTTCGGAATTTTTAGGGGCGAAGCTCCTTAGGGTATGGGTCTGTCCCTCCTCTGTAGTAGTAGTCGTCGTAGTAGGTAGCCACGTCTACTTTTATCAGAAAAAAAATTCCGAAAGTTGTGTAGCGCGGAATCGAACCAGGGACCCCTCGCTTCCGAATGCGCGGCGCTAACCACTACGCCACGAAGCGCACATGGACACACCACCACGATGACAATAAATACCCAGCATTAACGAAATACTCCGCCTTTCTTACGCGTTTGTGCTAGCGCGTTACGGCCCGTGTAAGAAGCTGGTGTAGGACGCTGTGGCCTCTCCGCCTTACCCCCGTATTCATAAACGCTCCTCGACTTGTACTTGCCACCGCCTTGGGCAGCGCGTTCGAAACGCGTTGAAGGCGGTGGCAAGTCAAGTTCAAGTCGAGGAGCGTTTATGAATACGGGGGTTATACTCTCTCAGAAGTCATGTGATGGCGTCGGCAAACGCGGTGCACGTTCCGGCATGTGTAAACGGCTGCGTAAGATGCTGTGGCCTCTCCCCCTTACTAGAGAGTACTGCACGTTTTTAACCCGTTTGTGCTAGCGTCCCCTTAAGCGGGAGATGGTGCAATTATAATGAAGGGCGCTGTTATAAAATAGGAATGACGTCACATATGGCGCGTGTCATTGGTGGAAGTGACTCGCTCGATTTAGTGCGGCGAGACTGGGCGAATTACACGGAAGATTCACGGTTTACCGATGATTCCCTCCGGAGCTTCGCCCACTCATCATCATTCACCCCGTGGATATGCGGTGTTTTATTGCGATAGCAATTATATGGACACTCAAAAGCAGATTTCTGCCGTCGGCGTCGCCGTCGCCGTGAGGTTCCGTATGACGTCAATGGAGATGAAATCGCTGCAGGGGTGTTGTGCCAGGCCGGTCAGGCCCGGGGAATCGTCGCCGCGCGCCGAACGCTGTATGTGCGAGTGAAAGGGCGCGAGGGGCGCGCGCTTTCACGGGAAGTGAACGCACGGCGGAGAACAAACTCGCGTTCTGCGCCGTGCTCGCTTAAGGGCTGCAGAAGTAAGCGTCTCTTTCCTCCTTTACAATCACCATATATGTAGAGCAAACGCGCCTTCTTCCGACGCGCGAGAGGCCGTGGGGGAGGGGGAGGGAAGGGAGGCGACGTTTAGCTGCGGCACCAAGTGCCTATTTATATCAGAGGCTCCGGCAACAGTCACCAACGCCGCACGCATTTTGAGCGAACGCGGGCAAAACGCCGAAGGCGTCGACAATAGTTCTGCGTGTTGCCGGTGCTGCTGCATGTCCAAGTTTATACAGCTGATAAAGCTAATATCATTACTCCGTATAGCTCTCTACAAATTTGCTATCGCAATTGATGCTTCGCCTTTCAGGTGAAACTGCGACAAATTTTTTTTTCATAAAAGTAGACGTGGCTACCTACTACTACTCATACTACAGAGGAGGGACAGACCCACACCCTAAGGAGCTTCGCCCCTAAAAATTACACCATCTTCCCGAGGGGAACCATGGGCTGATGCGGAGCATCGCGGTTTGTTATAACGGCGTTCACGCGTCGCGTGCAGCATCGGCAGCAGCCTCTCGTTGTTGACGTTTACACGCGGCTTCCCGTTCTCGAACTTCGGGTTCCGCCGCTCGCTTCGTACGTTTACGTTGAACTTCACGGTCCCGAATCTCACGTTCTGCTGCTCGAAGTTCTCGAACCGACGCTGCTTCACGTTGCCGAAGCTCAGGATCCGCTGCTCGACGTTCACGAACCAACGCGGCTTCACGTTCTCGAAGGTCGGGTTCCGCCGCTCGCTTCGTACGTTTACGTTGAACTTCACGGTCCCGAACCTCAGGTTCTCCTGCTCGACGTTCACGAACCAACGCGGCTTCCAGTTCTCGAAGGTCGGGTGCCGCCGCTCGCTTCGTACGTTTACGTTGAACTTCACGGTCCCGAACCTCAGGTTCTGCTGCTCGACGTTCACGAACCAACGCGGCTTCCCGTTCTCGAAGCTCAGGATCCGCTGCTGGCGTTGACGTTTCGAAGCGGCTCCGCGTTCTCGAAGTATGGAATCCGCTGCTCGACGCTGACGTTTCGAAGCGGCTTCGCGTTGGCGAACTGAATCTGGATCCGCTGCGCGTCGCCGACGTTTACGTTCTGCGTCGCGAGCTCTTCTCTGCGCAGCCTTGTCTTCAGAGGTGCTCGCGGTTCTGTTAATGGACTGGCTGCTGCTGTTTGAAGATGTGCCAGACAGTTCGTTGACAGATTCGTTGGCGTCCATTGAGCGCATCGGACGGCGCAGCGTGACTAAACCGAAGCAGCAACTGAGGCAGCGGCGCATGCACCGGGTTTATATAAGCAGCTGGCGCGGAGAGGAGGAGGAGAGAGAGAGGCGCGCATGCGCGCGCTATCGCACAGGTGGCGGATGAAGACACAGAGGGGGAAGCGCGTTATCGAACATATGGCGTGGAGAGGGGGAGAGAGGCGTTATCGCACAGCTGGCGTGGAGAGAATGAGGAGAGGTGAGGACGGACGCCGACGCCAACGAGGCCGCGGGACAGGCCGCCGCTATAAGCTGCTACGCATCTAAAAGAGCGAGCTATGGCTCACCAAGTGGCGATGGACGTGCGCTCCGACGAGCGCGCGCCCCGGCCGGGTCCGCGCATCGTTCGGCATAAGGCGCTATTGTTGTTTGCTTTGCCCATCAAATATATACCCGTAAATAATCCTTGTAAGTGCGGTTAACCTCCTTCATTCAACGCTAGAATATACTGAATGAAACAACACAGTGAGCACCGACGAGGTACGTCTTGCGGAGGCGAACGGAGCACATTATCGTGGAATGCGCGCGCTTGCATGATAAGGAAATGCCAACTATTTGACTGCGGACGCACGAGTTGACGCGTCTTCCTACATAGCATTGGTATGGTATGCATCTGTCACAATATTATATGCATTCGTGCAGGATTTTTCCGTAATGAATTTATCGACGCTTTGTAAGGTGTGGTAATGTGTAGCTCTTTGGTCAATAGTCCACGCTCTGTCAATGTAGAAAGGTCGTGCGTCCTTGACAAGCTTTCATTTTTTATTGCCCTTAATTCCATACATAATAATGACCTGCCTATTAGTCTTTCCCTAAGGTTACTTACACAGAAATATAGGCATCTCAAACCAGACTATGAGTGCGATTTACTTGAGCTAGTATGAGTGCCCATTTGTTATTTATTCACATGAATGATTTGCCTTTTTGTAACTTAGCTGTTTCAGAGAAGCAGTCAGACCTAAAACAGGACTCAATGGCAAATGAGACGTCTTCAAAGTGTGAGTAATCTTTCTGCAAAACTAGGCTACATTACTTTTATGCAAGAATACTAATGCAACACAAATGCGACATTATTTCCTCAGGTGAAGAAGACTCTGTGGAGATGGAACAGACGGACATGTCAGATTCCGAGAGCACAGCAGGCAAGCACTTGTCATACATAAACCATCTAAAATGTTGCGTGATGCAGAATAGTCAATGACAGGGCTCAGTGACACCTGTCTGTGAAGGAATCAAGTTTGTCATTTATTTGCAGTGCTTCTTAACCAGGGCACACTCGCACACGGGTGGAGGGCAACCAACAAGCAGGTTATTTAAAAATTGTTGAAACCGAGAACGTGAAGAAACAGCTGAACACCATAGTGCTATAATTTGTATTGCTAATTTGTACAGGCCAGTGAGGTCTCCTCTTAGACCTTATACAAACTACCAGTTTACGCTGCTCGCTATCTTTGTCTCCATGGCATTCGGACTGTTTGTGCGTGTGATGTATGAATGCAGCACATTCATTGTTGCTGAACATTAGATGCACTTGTTCGTGCATAGTGCAGTCTAAGAAACTTTTTGGAGGATAAAGGCACGACGGGCTGGTGATTTATGCTTTTTTCTGGGAAAATCATCTCCTGCATGCTTGACTTGTCGCTGACTATTGCTGTTTATGATATCTAAAAGCACACATGACCGCCAACTTTGTTTATATAGATGGCGACCCTAGAATGCCGACAAGGCGAACGTATATATACCTGCTATTCAAAATAGTAATTTCCAAAGCGTGAATAACATTGCACTTATTCTAACCTGCGTTTCATTTGTTGTATGTACAGGTTTCACTACTTCATCACAGGAGTGTGAAGGTGTAGCTACATTGCTTATGCGTCGCACTACTGCCACAGCTAAGGGGCAACTAGAGAACGTCAGCACAAGCAGTTTCAACGGCCTGCTAGCAGAACATACTGCAATGAAGAAGAAAATTCAAGAGCTAGAAGTCAGATGTAAAAGGCTGCAATCACAAAGCTTTTCTATGGACACAATTCATAGTACCGCATTTAAATTTTACACTGGACTTACGAGCAAAGCGCAGTTTGATGCTTTGTATGGACACCTCGAAGCGAATGCCCAGAGAATGGCGTACTGGGTTCCCCAAAAGAGTGAGCAGCAACAGCAAATTGAAAAATACAGGCAGCTTTCAAAGCAAGAAGAACTGTTTATGCTTTTGTACAGGCGAACGGGAGTTTGTGCAAGGGAAGTAGCCAGGTTGTTTGGCATATCACAATCTAGTCTAAGCCGCATTTTCTGTAGCTGGATTAACTTTTTAGATAAGAATTTGTTTGCCTTCACACGGATGCCATCTTTAGCTGAAGTACAACGACACATGCCAGCGGCATTTTCAGATTTCCCTAACACGAGAGTGGTTCTGGACTTCACTGAGGTCAGAATTCAGAAGTCCTCAAATTTAGAAGCACAAAGGCAAACTTTTTCAACCTATAAGCATTTTAATACCTTCAACTTGTAGGTGTCACACCTGACGGTTATGTATGCTTTGTTCCCGAGTTATGGGGCGGTCACGTTAGTGAGACCGAAATATGGGAGAGAAGTGGCCTCTTAAAACGCTTGCAACCGGGTGATGGCGTAGTGGTAGAAAAGGCTTTCGCTTGGACAGCATTTTCCCCCCAACCATTCAGATCTATATCCCACTCTTCAAGAAAGGAAACCAGCTTTCTGCAAGTGATGTAATTGCTACTCGAAAGATTGCTGGAGCTAGAATACATGTTGAAAGGGTTATAAGGCGCATCAAGGAATTTCATTTTTTAGATAGGCCAGTGCTTATTAACATGTTATACATCGCCGGCAAGATATTTAGGACCTGTGCGCTACTGTCTAATTTGCAGCCACCGATTATTGCCGTGAATGAGCAGTTTCAGTTCAACACCTTGTAATATGTAAAATAACTAAATAAACAGAAAGGGCCCAAACGTGGTCGCCTTGTGTGATGCCTTATTGGACTTACTGTCAGTAGTTCCCACGCATTTTCTTGCCCCAGCTTAGTGCGGAACTGAATGCTGAATACTATAGTTCATGGCATACAGTATGCTGTTTCTATCAACAGATGCAGCTGAGAGAGGCTTGTCGTGACAAATACAGCAAAAGTCACATTATTCATATGTAAACATTGAAATAACAGCAATAAATAATAAACGACCACACAAAGTTACCAAGCTATTTATTGTCTTTATTAAATACGTGCTTTCTCATGGCTCCTGTACTATCAGTTTATAACAGAACAGAGCAACATTCCCATCATCAACAGAGGAGCAGGGCAAAAACTGGGTAAGCTTGACCAGCCCTCTTATGGACACAGCAGGTGAAGCACAAAACATTTTCAAAAAATTATTGACAAGTACAAGTGTCATGTCTAGTATACATTCCACTCAAGAGGAATCAATATACAGCATGTGAAGCAACAAAAAACATACAAAATATGAAGGAGATAACACAAGAAAACTCTCAAACATATTGGAGCCAAATCATAAAACGAAATTTCGTAAGAAACAGTCTTAGTTAAAAATAAGTTAGGAGCACTGTACATGAAGTTATCAAATATAGAACACACTTCATTTGACAAGAAAACACATAAGCAATTGCATTGGAACATTCTCGTTTCATATTCGTAGTCGGTCAGACTCGAATGTTAATTGGCATGAAAATTTTCTGTAGGTCCCTTACATTCATGCTCACAAGTAATTTTTTTCAAGTAATTGCTCAGCAGAACGGGAATGTAGTAGTGATGTTATTGTTGCATAGTTCGTGCGGTAGCGTGTACTGTCCAGTACTCCAGTTTACGTGTGCTATAATCTGTAGAAGGTTGTTCAACTACCATATTTCATGGACTAAAAGTGGTACCCCCTACTTTCCACAAGTTCCGAAGAGAAACTTGTTTTATAAGACACCTATTATAACTCAGCATGATGAAACGCTATTATGCACACTGGTACACTAACTGCAAAATGCCGTACTTGCCCTCATTTCATGGCAACAAATGTCTGTAAACATAATTTTTATGAGCCACAAACTCCAGCAGAGAAAAACGTAACTCCTTTTCGGTACAGAATGCCAGCATTTATTGCAATTTATATCGAAGGCCTTGTCCTCTTAACGTAGTCAAACGGTGCATTATGCAGTGTTCTTTTTGTAACCAATATATTTTTTTCATTGTAAAGAGGGAGGCATCTGCTTACTCTGTGAGTGAGCTGCTCTGGCACTATGCAATGTTTGAAGAAATGCAGCAACCTAGGCAGAATTTCTGTACACCGAAGACCTTCATCAAAGGGAGTCCTCTCCACATGTGTTGAGGCTGCTACACTTCCAGCATTTGTCCATACTACAAAATCACACCACTTCAAACCTGTGACACCCATCATACCTTGTATCTGATAATAATATGCATGATCTTTTTTCAGTTCTATATTGTCAGCAGATATTTTCAAACAGCACTTTGCGGAAGCTGCTGCTTCGACAACACCCTTGCCTTTGAAGGAGAATGGGCACTTCACCTCCAAAAGACCAGTCTCACTCCCTTCAAAGACAAGTCTGTCGAGGGAGGCAGCAATAGATGGGTGCTGGGGATGAACATGCAACCCAGTATATGCAGTGGTTAAATATCTGTCCCTGCATGCCATTTTTTCTTCGTATGCTTTAACGGCATCGTCCTCATGAATCCTGCCATATCGCACGGCTTCGGTGCTCACTTGGCGAGGATAGATTACGTCCCTTACGGCACCATCAGGCTTTCTGCACCGCAGCAACTTCTTAAACACTGATGCCGTGAGCCGTCCAATACGTTCCTGATGCCAGTTCTCGTTCTGTCTGGCCCATTCTGCTTTCTAAAATGACTGCCCTGTCATCTAGGCTCAGGGGCTGAATTTCTGCAAAAGCATAAGACAAAAAAGTGTGACCTAACTTGAGCAAATTGGTGATTAGCTGCAGGGAAGCAATACAACTAATGCTACTTCGTTTACACTTTCAGTCAATGCAAATAAGGAAAAGGCTGCATTAAGAGAAAACACAGTGACTAGTCAGAACATTGGTGCATGTCTTGTTTCCTTCCATGTCCTGATCTATTATTCCACTTATGTACTTGTAATGATTACCAACTAGCCCAGTTGTCAGTTAAACTCTCATCAGTATTTTTGTAGCTTTCTAGCCTCATTGAGTTGCATCTAATCACTTAGGCAAGTGTAATAGTTAAATTGACAGTTGTGCTATTTACTTTACCATTATTACAGTGAAGTCTTATTCTTATGCAAGAGCTGTACGGCTGGTTTCACTCGGCCTGGAGCAGTTTCAGCACGTGCTCCCTCTGCATGTTTACTTCACATAATTGCAGTTCATGTATTCCGATGAAATAAAACTTGCTCAATAAAACTATGTGACTATGTAATTCAACATTATGGTGATGAATTTCTATGGGTTCATTCTTACCATCAAATTTCTCCTGAATAATTCTCCAGTTTGTTGTGCTCAACAAATCTTCACTGTCGGCTATATATGGCTGCTTGCAGCATCCATCATTTGTTCTTACTTGTGCAGCGATGGTCTCTATTGTGCTCTGAAATGAACATAGAGAGAAAATGGGTAGTTTTCAATACGACAGCACATACTGCGTGTGTGGCCATCATGATGTTTGATGAAAGTTAGCGCAAAGGAGCTAACATGGTAGTATGTATGTGTTTCTGTGGTACCAGTGTCTGTACTGTGGATTATCTGGTGGGTTAACAACGCGGTGATAAGGGCTACGACTCAGTCATATATGCCATATGCATGAGCTAGAAACTACGGCTGCCTTAGGCAACATCTCACAGGAACATGGTAAAAAGAGGCATCGTCAAGACATGTTCTACATTGGAGAAATTGTGCAATCACATTGTAGCTGATAGCTTCAATGCACTGGTTGGTCACCTCAAAGCAGCAGGATACCTGCTTCTGTAGCACAAGCAATGCACAGAAAAAGAACAAAAATTATAGCAGGCATATACAAAAGAAATCGGGTGGAGAGGGAAGCTCACATGCATGACCAGGTATCAGTAATACCCTCCATGCACCACGTTTTGCACTGATTAAGGAAGATGGGGCAGCATGTATGAGTACAAGTAGTTTTTCTGCTTCACACTAACTGTCCAATCTTCATAGGTAAACCTGTCCTGTTATAAAATGCAAACACTAATCCACCGTCAGGCATTTAAACCATTACGCGAAATGGCGAAGGCAAGTAGTATACAGGATCCTTCTTTCTTGTGGCAGCTGCTACAGAGGCTAGATGAGAAAGTGTTAAAGGGGAGACGTAGGCAAATAACAAATTATCGCAGCGCAAGGGCAAATAATAAGCGCAATACTAAAAAAAAAGTTTTCAACCATTCACAGCTATGCCCCTGTTTGACCTCTGTTTGCTGCACACCCTTGTTTGAAGAAACATGATCACCATGCATGTGAAACCATAAAAGCAGTCGAGATGGTACGAAAGGCACATCACATTTAAGCAAAGCCTCTATCAATGTATTGCGGAAAGAAGTGCTATTTGGAGTGCGCAGACATACAATGTCAACGAAATCAGGTCGCTATCGTTGGTATTTGCTCTGTGCTGATGTTCTTGGTTATTTCATGGCTCTTGCTTTTCATTCTGCAATATGTATGCATTTCTGTTTTATAATAAAAAGACTAAGTTGAAAATCAGTTTGTCGTCTGTTTTTAGCCTCCCGTACAAAGAGACACGGTGTCACGTTTTTGAATGATGTTTAAGATATGACGTACTGTGGGCATTTATTGTGCACTTCTTCGTCATCTGTATATTATCATCATCATGCGTGTGCCCCTCATCTTCATCGCGCGTGCGGGCGCATCATCATCAGCGTGGACTGTCGAAGGCTGTTCAGGCTGGTTGTGGACGCCACCCTTCTTCGCCGTGTCGTCTCTCGGGCTCAATAAAAGTCCGCCCTTACTGTGACGTCACAAGTGGTGGAGGTGATTCTTGGTTCCCCGTCCTCTACGCCCCTGGCCTACTCCCTGGAGCTTCGTTCGGGTCGCCGCTTGTGCCCACTGTCCGTCAGCATGTCGCAGGACCAGCAGCCTGGCGCTTCTACCCTAACCATCCCGCCTCCACAAGCCGCACCTTCTGTGATCATCAGCGGCCACCAGCGCGATCCCCATCTGTTCGCTGGTCTTCGCGGTGAAGATGCTGAGGACTGGCTGGATGATTACGAGCGCGTGAGCTCTGCTAATCAGTGGGATGATCTCCACAAGCTCCGCCATGTCTCGTTCTACCTGACCGGTGTGGCGAAGACCTGGTTTTCAACCATGAGGTTGATTTGACCAATTGGACGAACTTCAAGCAGCAGCTACGGCAAGTTTTCGGCACGCCGGCGGTTCGCTCCGCCCTTGCGAAGAAAACTCTGGATGCTAGCAAAGAACACTCCGGCGAGTCCTACACATCGTACATCGAGGATGTGCTTGCACTCTGTCGCCGTGTCAATGTTGCCATGGCTGAGTCAGACAGGATACGTCACGTTCTTAAAGGTATTGAGACTGTGGCCTTAAACGCGCTCGCCGTCAAGAACACGGCTACCGTCGCTGACATCGTCTTGACGTGCCAGCGCCTCGACGAGCTCGAGTCCGTACGCTTGCAGCCGGACTTCAGCGAACACCGTTCTGCGGCAGACCCCGACTTGCGCATGATGATCCGGGCGATCATACGTGAAGAACTCCAATAGCTTGGCTTGTCATCTCCGTTGATGATTCCTGCTCCGCCTTCTGGTGCGGCATTGCGCGACGTCATCAGAGAGCAACTTGCGTCAATGACCTGCTCTGCGAATGTGGACCCTCCGGCCCCTCGCACCGTACCAACGTACGCGCAGGTTGCTGCCGCGCCTCCAACTAGTGTACGTCCAACGTTGCCTCTACCCACATACACGCAGGTTGGTGTCGCTCCTCCGGCCAATGTCTCCTCATTACCACTTGAGCCGTCATCGCCCCATCTGACCGCACTATCTCACAGCGCACCGAGCGGCCCTTACTACCCGCCTTGGCGACCGTCTCGTCCTACCTGTTATTACTGTGGTTATCGCGGCCATATATCACGTTTTTGCCGCAATAGCCAACAAGATGAGCGTCGCGGGTACGACCTGTGTGAACGCGATGCGTATTTTGGTGGGGCCTCTCACCAAAGCCGTCGTTACGCTTCCCCTCCGCGCCGTTCCCCATCTCCGCCCGCAACGACCGAGACGCCGAATGGTTACCGTACCACCAGACGCCGATCACCTTCGCCCTTCCGCCGCTCCTCGTCACCACTCCGGCCTGCCTCTTTCACCTCTGACCGCCGCCCGGAAAACTAAGTAATGCAGTTTTCGGAGGAAAAACTGCATTCACCGACAGGACTACAATTCCTCCAGCGCGCCCTTGTAATATGATGTCCGTGTTTGTTGAAGGTGTGCACGTTGAAGCTTTGGTGGACACCGGTGCGACGTTATCTGTTATGCATTCCGATTTGTGTAGGCGTCTCAGGAAAGTTACGACGCCTTATGATGGACCCGCGCTTGTTGCAGCTCAAGGGAAAACAATCCGCCCTTCCGCGTTTTGTACAGTGCGTGTATCCATCGATGGCATCGTCCACTACATAAAATTTGCAGTGCTGTCGCCCTGCTCCCACCAGCTCATTCTAGGATGGGATTTCCTTGCCTCTGCTTCTGCTGCTATATGTTGTGGGCAAGGTGTCGTACATATGACCGACACCGACTATTCGCTCGGCGATGAACCGCACCAGCCACTTCATCAACTCGCTGCAAAAGATACCGAGCTACCTCCAGGCTGTCAGCAAATTCTGATCATCACGTCCGACGCCATCGACCATGGCGATGTGTTAATGTTACCTTGTGCGCGTTGGCTCTCAAAAGGGATAGCCATTGTTTCAGGCCTAGTTAGGTTCGATAATGGTTCTGCGCTTCTCTAAGCAAGGAACACAACACCTGAGAAAATTCTACTTCCTAAAGGCACCACTTTGGCTTGCGTTGCTGATTCAGAGCCTCTCTCTGTCGTTCCCCTCAAGGCTGCTCCCTCTGAAATCCGATCCTGTTGGACATTCTGCCTCTACCTCCGCTCTTGCTGCTGTAATCAGCTCGGACTTGACCCCATCGCAGACGCAACAGCTCCTTGCCTTGTTGAAGAAGCATGAAGGTTCATTTGACGCCCATTCTTCGACATTGGGACAGAAGACCGTCACAGCGCATCGGATTCAGACAGACGGCAGATCCATCGTGCGTCGCCGGCCGTATCGCGTGTCTCTAGCTGAGCGCAAAATTATTGAGCAAAACGTCGCCGACATGCTGCAACGTGAGATAATTCGCCCCTCTGCTAGCCCTTGGTCGTCTCCCATTGTTTTGGTCCGAAAAAAAGATGGCTCCGTGCGTTTCTGTGTAGATTATCGAGCGCTCAACAAGATCACGCGCAAGGATGTATACCCCATGCCTCGCATTGACGATGCCCTCGATTCCCTGCAAGGTGCCGAGTACTTCTCCAGTCTTGATCTGCGTTCAGGTTACTGGGAAATTCCGATGCACGAAGCCGACAAAGAAAAAACAGCGTTTGCAACCTCAGATGGTCTTTACGAGTTCAACGTCATGCCCTTCGGCCTCTGCAATGCTCCCGCAACTTTTGAGCGCATGATCGACACCGTTCTGCGTGGCCTGAAGTGGAAGACCTGCTTGTGCTATCTGGATGATATCGTTATTTTCTCGTCGACATTTGCACAACACCTGCAACGTCTCGACGAGGTTCTCACGTGCATAGCCAGTGCTGGTCTTCAGCTCAACACCAAAAAGTGTCATTTTGCAAGCAAGATGATCAAGGTCTTAGGTCATATTGTAAGCAAGGATGGTATTCGACCTGATCCTGACAAGATTTCGGCGGTGCTTCACTTTCCTCGTCCAGAAAAGAACAAAGACCTACGCAGTTTCTTCGGCATCGCTTCCTATTTTCGCCGATTTATTCGCGATTTCGCCTCTATAGCTGCACGTTTACACCACTTACTTCGTTCTGGTGCTCTCTTCGTGTGGTCACCTGAATGTGAATCTGCCTTTGACCAGCTAAAGGGCGCCCTCACATCTGAACCTGTCCTGTGTCATTTTGATAAGACTGCTCCCACACTCTTGCACACGGATGCTAGAGGCCATGGCATCGGTGCTGTGCTCCTCCAACGAGACAACTCTTCACGTGAGAGAGTCGTTGCGTATGCCAGCCGCGTGCTCGTACCTGCCGAGAACTATACCATCACCGAGCAGGAGTGCCTCGCAGTCGTTTGGTCCGTCCAGAAATTTCGCCCTTATCTCCACGGTCGCCATTTTACCATCGTGACGGATCACCACTCCTTATGCTGGCTTTCCACACTCAAGAACTTGTCAGGGCATCTTGGCCGCTGGATTCTTCGTCTCCAAGAATATGACTTTGAAATCATCTACAAGTCTGGTAAGAAGCATCAAGACACAGACGCTCTTTCTCGCTGCCCGCTTCCTACAGCCGCACTCATCAATGGTTCCGCCACCGCCTCCAGTGACGCACTCACTGACGTCTCTTCTACGGCGGTTTTGTCCTTCGCCACTCTTGATCATCTCACTTCGCACGACCATGAATCATTTTCGTCTCAACAACTCGCTTACTCGTACTGTCGCCGTATTATAGACCACCTTCGTGGAGCTTCGCGCCCGCCTAACGCCCGGCTTCGTCGACAGCCGACACAATATAAGCTTGAAAACTCCGTGCTGTACCGCCGTATCCACCATCCTGAAGGACGACGCTGGTTGCCCGTGCTACCTCGTTGCCTTCGTGCGCGTGTCCTTCAGGCCTTTCATGACGATTTGACTGCTGGCCACCTTGGCATCCAGAAAACTTACGACGGCATAAGAAGTCGCTTCTACTAGCCTGGCCTGTCTACCAGTGTGGCGAGATACGTCACTTCCTGCGCCATTTGTCAGCGTCGCAAACGTCCAACATCAGCTCCTGCCGGACAACTACTACCAGTCTCATGTCCTGCGGAACCATTTGAGGTTGTTGGCATCGATCTATATGGGCCACTTCCCATGACTCCCGCCGGTAGTCGATGGATAGTGACCGCCGTCGACCACCTGACGCGCTATGCCGAAACAGCCTGTGTAAGTTCAACATCGGCTTCCGAAGTCGCTGCCTTCATTCTTCAATCGATCATCCTGCGCCATGGCGCCCCTCGTGTCCTTCTGAGCGACCGTGGAAAAACATTCCTTTCCCAACTAGTAGGCGAAGTGCTCAAAGCCTCTGGCACCACTCACAAGACTACATCAAGTTATCATCCTCAGACCAACGGCCTGACTGCGCGGTTTCATCGTACGCTCTCTACATGATAGCCGCCTATATTCAACCCGATCACAGAAACTGGGATACAATTTTGCCATTCGTCACCTTCGCGTATAACACCGCCGTTCAACGCACAGCCGGTTACTTGCCATTCTACCTTGTTTATGGCCGTTCACCCAGTTCCTTTCTCGATGTTTCTTTCTTCTCTGCCCCTCTCAGTCCATCTCGATCTTCCTGCGAAGAATATGTTTCCCGCCTCGTCCATTGTCGCCAGCATGCCCGCGTCAACACCGCAGCCAGACAGCGGGACCGCAAGGATCATTATGACGCATATAATCGCGTAGTATTCTACCAGCCTGGCGATGAAGTGCTGCTCTGGACACCAGTTCGCACTCCTGGGTTGTGCGAGAAGTTTCAGTGTCAGTTTATTGGCCCCTACACGGTCCTGGAAATGACTTCTCCAGTTAATTATCGCGTGACCCCTGTTTTTTCCTCAACTGACCGCCGTTGCCGCTCTACCGAAGTGGTCCACGTTTCTCGTATGAAGCCCTTCACGCGGCGTTCCCCGTACCTTTAGGCAGCGGCCAGGATGGCCACTTTCGCGCGAGGGAAATTAGTGTGGGCATTTATTGTGCACTTCTTCATCATCTGTACATTATCATCATCATGCGTGTGCCCCTCATCTTCATCGCGCGTGCGGGCGCATCATCATCAGCGTGGACTGTCGAAGGCAGTTCAGGCTGGTTGTGGACGCCGCCCTTCTTCGCCGTGTCGTCTCTCGGGCTCAATAAAGGTCCGCCCTTACTGTGACGTCACAGTACTTCTTCTGACGCCCTGAACTTCTTTGCATAGCGCAGTAGTAGGCAGTTCGGAGAGTTTTCGTGCAAGTTGCTGATGAAGTTGGCAGGGTCAGCAGGCAACAGTCTAGGTGTGGGATCATAAACTCTCTTCCTGCTCCTGGTGCTCTGAAACAAAATTTCCGAAAGCGGCAAGCTTGGTTCTTGCTTTTTGGCTGAAAATACAGATTACAAGCACAAAAACAGCTTAAACACTGAAAACTATCCCAAGCAACCTCTAGATCACCAACAACTGCTGTTTGACGTAAGCAGTCAATAATCCTGCTGAAGGTATATTCAGCTAAGATTTTGTCCATACCGTCATCTCTGCTATAAAATATGCAGCAACTTCACTGTGGGAAATCGGCAGACAGGGTAGATGCAGAGAGCATAACTGACTACAAGGGCTCCTATTTAAATTATGTTAGACAGAGATGCACACTTTGGAATACAGACAGGAGGGACGTCACTTAGCAGTGTACAGCGTTTTTCTTACCTTGAGGGGGCACAATCCATGCACAGGGGACATCCGTACATGTTGTGTCTTCTCCTTGTGGTGCCAGGTTGCAAGCTGTAAGCAGCAGGCCAACAACGTGCTGGCAGCTTCCACTGAGGGTGCAGGAATCATGGTAACAGTGTATATTATTAGTGCGGATCTGCAAGGCATTCAACATAGAGCAAGAGCTGGGCAACGTGCATCAGACAGCCTAGACATGCTTTTCATAGTGATTATTGGGCACAACTTTCTCCCGTTGTGATTGACTGTATTTGCTTACCACACATGCATGCAACTAGCCACTATAGCCTTGCGCTAAGAACTATGAGGTCTCGATAGTCTTGCATAAACCTTGCCAAACTTGACTGCAGTGAAAACAAGCTACGGGTCCTATGTAAAATACTGCAGTAAACAGAGTGATTGAACACTGGCTTTAAAAAGTTCGTCTATAGTCTCTCGTGTTCCGCGCAGGTACTCGATTTTTCACAGGTGCCACTGGCGACGCAAATGAGATTTTGACAGGACCGGCATGCCGCTTTACCTCGGCGCCGGCTGACCAAAAGTCGATGAATCGTACGCGATGTGCATGCCAGCAAACACTACGTAGCTGACACGGCTCTAGCCACGAGATACGCGCGCCGAACACGCCGAAGTATGTAAGCGCACAGCAATTTTTCGAAACGCGACATCAGAGAACACGACTTACCGGCACTTTCTTGCGCTGCCGGTGCGCACTGGGGACACATAGCCGAGGCATCAGGGCATACGATGAAAGCAAGACCCTTTGACATGCGTTGTGACTGTATTTGGCCCCCCAGCGATCACCTGGCGTTCACCAGTGCCGCGAAAAGCGCCTGCAGCCACATGCTTCGAGTATCGCGTTCCAATCGCTGCGCACTGCCATTCAGCGAGCCCACGCACTCTAAAAACAGTAAACCTCCAAAGCTTGGCCTGGCGACGACACGAAGCGGTAAAACCAGAGAGCCAGTACGTATACACATACGAGATGTCATGATAAACAAAACTTCTACTCACCCGGCTGGGCAGAGACAGTGGCCTGCCAGTATGTCGCCCGTTCCTTTCTCTGTGACCGCATATACGATGTAGTAGCTGCCTTTCATTGACGGTAGGCATATACTTCGGAGAAGTTCATACGGGGATGTGGAACACAAATTATTAAACATGATGTTACGCACCTAACCCTCTTCGGTGAATTTATTCCCTTTCGCAGTTTGTCTGGCGAACCTCGATCCACATGCCGCCAAGAAAGCACTGAGCTGATTGTCGCTTGGCATCTTGATCCCGTTTGGGCTTTTCGTCCACCCGTTCGCTACAGCAAAGAAGCCGCCGGGTATGTACGTACTCCCAGGATCCATTCCCGAACACGAACGCACGAACTACCGATTGTAGAGCGCAGACTTACGTAAATATATGTGCCGCAACACGCGTCGTTGCCAGTCTACGCCATACTACCAGTAGCAGTGGCGGCTACCCGATGCCATACGTTTCGTTTCTTGCGGTGTCCGCGTGAGGGCGCCACACAGACAGGCATATGGGACACAATGGAGGAGAGACACCTAGTGGTGATAATGGGCGGAGTGATTGATGTACTGCACGGACGAGGAGCAGGGATCACAAAGCAAGAGAGAGAAAAAAAGGTAAAGGAAAGACAGGGAGGTTAACCAGACGTTATCTCCGGTTGGCTACCCTGTACTGGGGGAGGGGTATAGCCAAAGGGGTCACCGACCTGCGGAATGTTTCAAAGGAAGTGCAAATCGCGGTGTGCACGGTGCCATAGGTTGAAAGGCAGGGCTATGAAATTGAAAGGGCAATTCTTGCAGTAAACAGGGAAATTTGGACTCTAGCTAAAGCAATGAATTTTACGGTCATTGACATCAACCGAGAAGTGCAACGAGCAGGCCGCGAAGGCGCTTTTGTGCGTCACGGGATACATTTTAGCGAAAGGGCAGCAACACCGGTCGGACGTCGATTCCCAGCGCGAGCTGTAGCTTTTTTAGGCGGGCCCCAGGCAATCAGGAAGCAGGATTAAGTATTGAACGTAGCGAAACACCAGTAAAGGGCAGAATTAGGCGACCAGGAGTCAGGAAAGACGCAGAAAGGATAAGAATAGAGAAGGTAAAATTTGCTACATTAACATGCAGGGTGGTCGCAAGCAGAAAAAATGGCTGGAAATTCAAGCGCAGCTGAATTATGAAGTGATTAGCGTGTACGCCTTGACCGAAACGCATCTACGAGATTTGGAGCAGCCACCTGTTATTCACAATTTTGTATGGGAAGGGTGCAACAGAATTACCGGGTCAAGGAAAGGCGGAGGCGTAGGCGTACTAATTAGGCGAGGTCTGAAGTGGCAAAGGGTAAACGAGACATGTAAAGAGCATTTATGGAGTAGTGGCACATGGCAAGGTAAAAAGACGTGGCTGGGAGTAGCTTACCTATGGACAGGTAGTGATAGCAGGGAAAAAAATAAGGAATTGGTCGATTGCATAAGAAGCGATATTAATGAGTTCAGTAAATCGGGCCAGGTGATATTAGTGGGAGATATGAACACACACATGGACGATTTAGACGGATATACTGATTACAATGGCTCTCTAGTGCTGGATCTGTGTGATGAACAGAACCTTATAGTAGTTAACCGGGAGAATAAGTGTCATGGACAGGTAATGTGGCAATGCGGAAACAGGCAGTCATGTATCGACTACGCCTTAGTCTCAGAAATGGTCTACGAACAACTGGACCAAATGATAATAGACGAAAATGGAAAAAATAGCCTGGGAAGCGATCATAGACGTTTAGCATTAAAGTTTGGGAGAGATACCAGCGCAGAACATGAACCAATAGCCTCAGAGTTTTTAAAAATGAATGACGAGCAAATAACAGAGATCGCAAACAACATAGAGAAGAAAATTGAGGATTTTCCTACCGCAGTCTGGGAATATAAGGAACTGGTGGACGTTATGCAGCATGAAATAAGGCGGACACGGCAAAACAATTGTTGGATTGGCAAGAGGAAACCACGTAAGTGGTGGAACAAGGAAATAAAACAAGCTATAGAAGAGCGTAAAGAGGCATCTAGGGCTCATCGTGAATCCAAAAAGTTGGGATTACAAGAAGAAGAGGTGCTCTTTAGATGGAATACATACCGAGAAAAGAAAAGGGTTGCGAGTGAGCTCGTGCAAGAGAAAATTAAATGCGCAAGTGAACGTTGGGTGCATAACATTCAGAAAAGAGACAAAGGCGCTCCAAAAAGATTCTGGAACCATATAAAAGCACTCGGAGCTCCAACTAAAAACTCGCAAATGGCTATAAGGGTCCTAACATGTTACACGGCAGCAGGACCCGATGAAATCCCAATACAGCTAATCAAAAACCTCGGTCCAAAAAGCAAGGCACTGCTGACTAATGCCATAGAGCAAGGGATTAGAACACAGAAAATTCCCGTTGGATGGCGTGAAAGCAAGATGAATCTCATCTACAAAGGCAAAGGAGATAAGGATAAGACGAGCTCGTACAGGCCAGTTACAGTAACGTCAGTGATATATAGAATGGCAATGCAAGCCATAAAATTAGAACTGTTGAAGTGGGTGGAGAACAACGACGTATTGGGGGAACTACAGAATGGGTTCAGGCCAGGCAGACGCTTAGAAGACAATATGTTTGTACTAACTCAGTGCATAGAGATTTCAGTAGCTCAGAAAAGACCTTCATGGATACCATTTCTAGATATTAAAGGAGCTTATGACAACGTAGACAGGGAATTGTTGTGGGATATTCTTCAATACGAAGGCATAGATGACGATTTCGTGGAGCTGCTGAGGGAGATATATAGAGACAACCAAGTACAAGTGGTATGGGAAGGTAGAAAAGGAAATGAAATGGTGGGAATTCACCAAGGATTGAAGCAAGGATGCCCTGTGTCACCATTGTTGTTCACGCTTTACGTCAAGGGTATAGAAAGACGACTGGAAAACAGCGAATTAGGTTTTGATTTATCCTACATGCGTAATGGACAAATGGTGCAACAGAAGGTCCCCGGACTGATGTACGCAGACGACATTGTGCTACTAGCGGACAATAAAAAACATTTACAGATACTTGCGAATATCTGTGGGAACGCAGCGACAAATCTAGGCCTTAAGTTTAGCACAGAGAAATCAGGGATTATGATCTTTAATGAACACACGAGTAACTTCGTGGTGTCAATTCAACAGCAAGTAATACCCATAGTGAAGCAATATAAGTACCTCGGCGTACACATAAACGAAGGAAAGAATTACTCAAGCAACCACCAAGACAATCTGAAAATAAAGGGGAAGCGGAATGCAGCAATAATGAAACCAGAGCACTGTGGGGCCACAATAAGTATGAGGTGGTGCGTGGAATCTAGAAAGGAGTAATGGTGCCAGCGCTAACATTCGCAAATGCCATTATATGCTTAAAATCGGATATATTGGCGGGTTTGGAAGTTAACCAAAGATCAGTAGGCCGGTTGGCTTTCGGAGCCCACGGTAATACCACAAATGAGGCAGTGCAGGGTGACATGGGTTGGGCCTCTTTTGAAGTCAGAGAAGCACAGAGCAAAATTATTTTTGAAGAAAGGCTCAGGAACATGGATGAAAATAAATGGGCGGCTAAAGTGCACAAGTATCTCTACATGAAAAGCGTGGACACAGAATGGAGGAAGAGGTCAAGGAAGTTAGCAACCAAGTACAGGATAATCGAAACTGCAAATAGACAACCAGGAGTCATCAGAAAGAAAGTGAGAGAAATAGAGACCGTGAATTGGATGCAAAGAATGGAAACAAAAAGGACAATTGAGATTTACAAGAATGAGAAGAAACAAATTAGAAGGGAAAATCTGTACGATAACACAAAGGGCAGTGCCTTGCTATTTGAGGCTCGCGCCAGTTGCCTAAGGACGAAAACATATCGGAACAAATATTCGGAACTAGATGAGACATGTGCATGCTGCAGTAAAGATCCAGAAACCACTCAGCACATCCTGATGGAATGCGACGGGATCCACCCAGCGAGAACCGTAGGTAACGTGCAACTCCCAGAAGCTCTTGGTTTCAAAGTGGAAGGAAACATAAACAGATCAGACCTAGGGATCAGCAAGAGACGATTGGAGTACTGGTGGAAAAAAGCAGGGAAAAGATGGATACGACCTGATCTCTTAAAATCATAGGCAGCGGCACAAGGTAAATTTTTGAAAAAGAAAAATATTAATGAGAGGTATACAAAAATGCTAGATAAAGAACATGTATAGTATACCTGATTAAATCAAGCAGGCTAGGTGACTATTTGTCGCCGCCCCGTTTCAAAGGGGATGCCAATAAATCATCATCATCATCAAAGGCGGATTGTCTTTTCCGTCTTTTGGGTCGGCTCACCCTCCGCATTCTTTCTTTTTTTTAAATTGGCTTTTCACTAAATTCTTCTTTGTGTTATACCCCTATTCATTTTCTTTTGATTGGTTTGAGCCTGCGATACTTTAGTGGTGCGGGCTACCCTCATTTTCATTTAGGCTCTTTTCCTTATTTCGAGGGACTCAAAAATAAGCCGTAGTGAAGGGCTCCGGATTAATTTTGACCAACTGGGGTTCTTTAACGTGCACTAAAACGCAAGCACAGGGGCGTTTTTGCATTTCGCCTCCATCGAAATGCAGCCGCAGCGGCCGGGATTCGATCCCGCGATCTCGTGCTCAGCAGCGCAAAGCCTTAGCTGACTAAAGCCCCAACCAGACGTACGCGTTGGAACGCGTCCGCAGGCGCCGTGCGCCTGAGAGAGATTGTGGTTGTGAAGAGGAAGAGGCAGAAAATAGCGCCTCTTCCTCCTCACAACCACAATCTCTCTCAGGCGCACGGCGCCTCCGGACGCGTTCCAACGCGTACGTCTGGTTGGGGCTTAAGCCACCGCGGCGGTTGTTTAACGCTGGCAGCGTAGAACGAATTTCCACTGGTGATGATAGCATGTGCTACATCTAATGTACTATCGACCAAAAAAGTTTACGGACCAAGGAATCTGGCAAAAAGCTGAATATCTCTGCAGCCTCAAAACGCAGCCTGGTATTCCCATTTCCAGCCTCTACTGGTATATGCGAACAACATTGATGTACGGGTTTACTAGCTACTTTTAAAGGCTGCTCGGATATTTAGGGTTCTTTGAGATCTCGTGGACACTAAATTTTTTGGTCGATATTACCTTGCTTTAAACATTGGCCTCGTGGTACGTTTACAGTTTCTTCACGTGCGTACGATATTTATTCGAACAAGCATGTAAATTCCCAAGTGTGAAAGAAGCCCGCGAATACACGCAATATCCGCGCGACTGGCCGCTTGTTGTTCACATTGCGTGTATTCACGGGATTCATTCACACTCGGAAAACACTTATGTAGCAAGTATTGAGCAACCGAAAACTGTTTCGGGAGTTTTTGATGTTGCTATTCAATTTTCTCCTTGACACTTTCATCTAATTTAAAATGTGAGAAGTTCAATAACTAATTAAAAACAAAATATATAAAAAGACAAGATTGGAAGGTGCGATAAAAGGATAGGACAAAAACAGATAGATAGATAGATAGATAGATAGATAGATAGATAGATAGATAGATAGATAGATAGATAGATAGATAGATAGATAGATAGATAGATAGATAGATAGATAGATAGATAGATAGATAGATAGATAGATAGAACTTGTTGAACTAGGCTAAGAACAGCGTTAAAATTGTTCAAACGTGTTGCACTTTGACAAAGCATCACAAGATGTCTCTACCATAGCTTTGTTAGTGGTGACTACGGCTCCACTGACCCAGTAATCCGTAGGCGGTGTCAAGCTTCTGGACGAGCTAAAGTACTATTTGTGGAAGACTGCGACGGTCGCAGTAGTGAACTTGCCAAATTTCCGGGAATCACTGATGTGTATGCGGAGCCCTCGAGGACCGCTCGGAGGGCGGGGACTTTGAGCACGCCGAGCGCCTGTGCGAGCACATAGCAGCCCGTGCCGTTGCCGACCAGCATGAGCATCTCCGGGTCAGCGCCCAAGGCTTCCGCGTTCTGCAGCGCCCATTTGATGGCCGCCACCATGTCGTCCAAGGCGACGTCCTTAGCGATGCCGGTGTCCTTCGAAGGGTGTAGGAAGCCGAGCACGCCGAGCCTCACGTTGGGAGACACAACGACCATGTCGCCTGTCGGGAAAGTGGCCTCTCAGCATTACCCAAAAAATGATCGAGAGGCGGGACAATGCAGTTTCAACCACACAAATATATACGACATATTTATGTTACGGTCATGGTGAAAATACACATGTCCGAAATGGAAAATCAGGGAACTCTGGTGGTGTAGTTGTGCGACTGTTTTACATTCTGTGGTAACAGCCCATATTATTGCGGTAGCAATTATATTGTGACACACAACGGCACTACATCACTAGATGGTAAGTGTACAACTCTAGATGGTAAGTGCACAACATCACTAGATGTTAAGAAAGGTGACTTCTACTCGAGCGATCTCGTATTTGACTTCAGTAACCTGGCGGAGAACCTTGTAAAAGTGGCGAGTACGAAGTTTCGAACACTTTCCCACGTGACGGCAAGGTGTCTAGCCTGGAAGGAAGCGAATCATTTTATGGTGGCTGTCGTAGCCGGTCTTTTTGTATACCTGCGAGACAGTGAGACGACCCCTTGCAATCTGGCAAGCTATTTGAGCCCGAGAAGCAGCATCGCGGGCGCACTCTGTAAGAGCGTATACGTAGCTGATGGCAGGAGAGTGCCGCGTCGGTTGGCGGCCAAACGACAGGTAAAAGCGGGAAACGCCAGTGGTTTCGTGGTGGGACGAGTTGTACACGAATGTCACAAAAGGCAGAGTGCTGTCCCAATCACGATGATCGGCGGAAACGTGCATACATCGTGGTCAGCGTACGACTAGGGCTCTCGGTAAGTCCATTTGTTTGCGAATGGTAGGCAGTGGTTACCTTGTGACGTGTGGCAACCGAATGAAGACCGTCGTCGACGACTTCTGATAGGAAAAAAAAAACGTCGCAGTTTCGCCCGAAAGGTGAAGCATCGATTGCGATTGCAAATTAGTGGCCAGCTACACAAAGTAAGGATAGTAGTTTTATCGGCCATATAAACTTGGGAACATATAGGCATACTAAATAAATGACCAAGCATGGTGTCACGCGCGCACAAGTAAACATAAACACATCTCACTCGAGGTCGGCCGAAACTGGCTGTCGAAATGCTGGAGTTTGGAAGTGCGGCGGCGGCAGCAGTGAGCGAAGGCACCTTCGTGCAGCCTCTCGCATCAACGCGAACTAAGCCCTTAAAACAGTGCCCGGCGGACTGTGTCCCTGACTCAGATGACGTTCAAAATACAGTGGCCCGGGCTAGCGCGCCGACACTGCCCCCCCCCCCCTCCGAGTAGAACGCCCCTCCTCCCCCATCAATACCTTCCCTCCGGAGCCTTGTGGCCTGCGCGGGCCCGCTCGGTCGACCGCCCGGGCCACCTGAAACAGAACGCGCCCCCAATCTCTCCCCTACCCTCCGGAGCGTCGCGCGCGACGGAAGACAGCGCGCTTACCTCCGGCTTCCCTCCATTGCCTACGCGAGATTGAGCCGCCATTGCCAGCTCACCCTTGCAGGCTTTCACTCGCACTTAGAGCATACGGTGCGCGGCGACGATCTTTATCGCCATTGGGCATTATAGTGAAGCTCACGGCGACGACGACGGCAGAAATGCGCCTGGGGTGTCCATATAATTGCTATCGCAAAATGCAGCAGATCCAACGAGTATGAATCTATATTGAGGGAAGCTTCGTGTGAGAGCATACAGAGTCGAAACACCAGTGCAAGCAGGCACGCACACACAAACCCGCAACACGCACGCACACACACATGCATGCACACAAATTATACCGAGCCTTTTGTTCAGCGGAGTTGCAGACTACAGCGAGTACGACGAAAGCCTTGAACTCACCATGGTTTCAGAGACAGCATGAGCATTTGTACGTAGCGCAATTCGAATCCATTCTATAAGCAAGAGGCGTTTAATTACTTCCTCATTACCGTGCAGCCGCGGATTCACGAAGGCGAGCTTTCTGGTTCCTTTAGGTCACGGAGCAAGAAACCTTTAGGAGTGGAAACTCCGCCAGTTGGGGCGACCAGAAAAATGCCACAAGCCCGCGGAGCCACTATCATGCTGGCGGCACCTGGCGGCCGAGAAAGAAATTATTGCCGTCTTGATTGCCAGGGCAACCGCTCACGTGTCTCCCGTTCGGGGCCGCACACGTTGCTCCCGTTCGGCCGCGCGCATAGAGTTTCACACTATAAAACCTAGAGGGAAATGTGGCGCTGCTGCGCTGTGGTATGCATGGGAATGCCGGTATATTGTGGATTCGGATTGGCATCGTTCTTGGAGAGCCCGAACGCCTTGAAGACGCGCCTGGCTAGCGCACCGTTCCGTCTGTCACAATGATTCATTTCCTACGAAAACAGCATGTAAAAAACTGCTTTAGCTTTATATTTACACAAAAGCATCTTTTGTTTAATTTTGAGGACATACTATTGGATGCACAATTCTATGAAGCGTAAAAAGTATCAGCTGGCCGCTAAAGTTGGAGGGCAGACGACGAGATTCTCCCTCGCTTTGGAACAACTTAACGTCTGTTGTTGCTTTTCTTCGCTTGATGCTGAATTGTAGGTGAGTAAACTTTATTGAGAGATGTAATATGGGTGAATGAAAGCCTTGTATGTAGAATTTATTTTAGGAACGCGTTATTTGTGTAGCCATATCCACTTTTTAGACGAAGCCTCGTACAACACCAGCCAACACAAGCCTCGCAGACACATATCCCGTCATTCCCATGAGGGCACGGCAGCCCTTTAAGAAACTCGCATAGACGGTGGCGCCAGTTTACCCTCTAGGTCTTATAGTGAGAAACTCTATGGCCGCGCGCCTCCACAAGTTCTACTGAGGGCACTCACGCGTCCCACCTTTGTCCCATCTTAGGCTAGCAAATTCCGAACAAGGGTATACTGCATGTATCAGCGCTGTAGGTATTACGGTCCTTGAACAGACACCGACAATACCAGTTGCTGTTTCACTTAAAAGCCCTCAAAAACAACGTTAAGGCGTGCACGCTGAAGCGAACGCCCGTGTCGTCTGCTTTGAGCGGGAGACACGGGCGCCGCCGAGGAGAACGCACCCGAGCAGCAGCACCGGGCTTCTGCTCTTTTTTTTTTATTGCGATAGCAATTATATGGACACGTCAACCGGATTTCTGCCGTCGTCGTCGCCGTCACCGAGAGGTTCCGTATAGATTCCAAGGCCGATAAAATCGTCGCCGCGCGCCGTATGCGTGAGCGAATGCGCGCGGGGGACGCGCGCTATCACGGAGGGCGAACTCCAACGCGCGCTATCACGGAGAGCGAACGCCCGGCGGAAAGCAAACGCGACCGTCCCGCGAAAGGCCGTGGGGGTATGGGAGGGAGGGAGGCGGGGCGGCGCTGTGCTCCGGCGCGTATCTTGCCACTCAATCTCCCACGCGAAAGCAAGAAACGGGAAGAGGGGGAGAGGGGGGGCAGCTTCTCCTCTGCCAACAACTTCTCTGCCCGGCGGTCGCACGCACCGTCTCTTATCTCCACACGGCTCTGACCTTTGTATGCGCTGTGCATTCGTCGCTCAGTTTCCGTTGAAGCGATAGACCGCGCGAACTTGTGCTTGCTGCCAGCGTTTTGACAGTCGTTGGCTGCTGTCATTCAGTGTGATCTATTCATGTTTGCTTGTGCGCGCTGACACCACGATTATTAATTCAGTTAGTAAGCCAATGTGTCCAAGTTTATGCAGCCGATAAAACTACTATCCCTACTCCGAATAGCGCTCTACTAATTTGCTATCGCAATCGATGCTTCGCCTTTCGGGCGAAACTGTTTTGCTTGTTGTTTTTTTCGCTGCTGCTTGCATGACGCGCCGTAAGGCGCCGCCACTGCATGCGCCCCCGTCGGCGCATACTAATGTGACGTTATCTGGTCGCACGCGATCGCCTGCGCTGACGGGAGTTTCTACTCCCAAATAATCTTCCTCCGTGTTTTAGGTCAAGGAGAGATAACTTGATTTTCTATGGTATCGCCGATAGTACCTCTGAAACTTGGACGGAAACAGGAACAAAAAAGTTCGTTCAAGTCTTGTGCAATTTTTCGCGCTGCAATTTAGAGCACTGCACGGGCCCGGGCCGGGCCGGGCTGTCCGAAGCGTTTGTCGGCGGGCTCCGGCCGGGCCCGGACTTAAAGCCGCGGGCCCGGGCCGGACTCGGGCTTGAAGCCACGGGCCAGGGCCGGAATCGGGCCCGCTCATTAAAATGACTAATAGGCCTTTGAGCACACGCGAACGTTATGCATTGCATGGTTCAATGCATTCTGTGCCAAGCTGAAGTGGCAAGTGCAAGAAAGATGACTGCATATCTTATCAATGAAAATAGGAATACAGATGAAGTTCTCATTTTCAACAGCGGAGCTGTTCAAGCCGGGCGTAATGTGTCTGCTGAATCCAAAAACATGGACCGATCCTGGCGGTAGTGCAGAAAAGGTCCAAGCGCAATACACGTGTGAACTAGCGAAGCTGAGCCTGCATAAGATCACACAGGAGCAGTCCAGGCAGCCACAACAAACGAACGACCTTTTAAACGAAGTGCTTATTTTGTGCAGAGCGCCCGTCGCCGATTTACGTCGAGCGCGTACGCCTAGTCACTCTGTCAGGTCACGCAGCGACAGGGGGACCATCCAACTGACCATTGGAAGGAACCCGCCGGGCCGCCAAATGCTTCTGCGCATCCTCTTGAGCCCTGACGTCACCAGCCGGGTACTTAAACGGTTCCTCGACTGAGAGCGGCATCACACAGGAGCAGTCCAGGCAGCCACAACAAACGAACGGCCTTTTAAACGAAGTGCTTATTTTGTGCAGAGCGCCCGTCGCCGATTTACGTCGAGCGCGTACGCCTAGTCACTCTGCCAGGTCACGCAGCGACAGGGGGACCATCCAACTGACCATTGGAAGGAACCCGCCGGGCCGCCAAATGCTTCTGCGCATCCTCTTGAGCCCTGACGTCACCAGCCGGGTACTTAAACGGTTCCTCGACTGAGAGCGGCATCACACAGGAGCAGTCCAGGCAGCCACAACAAACGAACGGCCTTTTAAACGAAGTGCTTATTTTGTGCAGAGCGCCCGTCGCCGATTTACGTCGAGCGCGTACGCCTAGTCACTCTGCCAGGTCACGCAGCGACAGGGGGACCATCCAACTGACCATTGGAAGGAACCCGCCGGGCCGCCAAATGCTTCTGCGCATCCTCTTGAGCCCTGACGTCACCAGCCGGGTACTTAAACGGTTCCTCGACTGAGAGCGGCATCACACAGGAGCAGTCCAGGCAGCCACAACAAACGAACGGCCTTTTAAACGAAGTGCTTGTTTTGTGCAGAGCGCCCGTCGCCGATTTACGTCGAGCGCCTACGCCTAGTCACTCTGTCAGGTCACGCAGCGACAGGGGGACCATCCAACTGACCATTGGAAGGAACCCGCCGGGCCGCCAAATGCTTCTGCGCATCCTCTTGAGCCCTGACGTCACCAGCCGGGTACTTAAACGGTTCCTCGACTGAGAGCGGCATCACACAGGAGCAGTCCAGGCAGCCACAACAAACGAACGGCCTTTTAAACGAAGTGCTTATTTTGTGCAGAGCGCCCGTCGCCGATTTACGTCGAGCGCGTACGCCTAGTCACTCTGCCAGGTCACGCAGCGACAGGGGGACCATCCAACTGACCATTGGAAGGAACCCGCCGGGCCGCCAAATGCTTCTGCGCATCCTCTTGAGCCCTGACGTCACCAGCCGGGTACTTAAACGGTTCCTCGACTGAGAGCGGCATCACACAGGAGCAGTCCAGGCAGCCACAACAAACGAACGGCCTTTTAAACGAAGTGCTTATTTTGTGCAGAGCGCCCGTCGCCGATTTACGTCGAGCGCGTACGCCTAGTCACTCTGCCAGGTCACGCAGCGACAGGGGGACCATCCAACTGACCATTGGAAGGAACCCGCCGGACCGCCAAATGCTTCTGCGCATCCTCTTGAGCCCTGACGTCACCAGCCGGGTACTTAAACGGTTCCTCGACTGAGAGCGGCATCACACAGGAGCAGTCCAGGCAGCCACAACAAACGAACGGCCTTTTAAACGAAGTGCTTATTTTGTGCAGAGCGCCCGTCGCCGATTTACGTCGAGCGCGTACGCCTAGTCACTCTGCCAGGTCACGCAGCGACAGGGGGACCATCCAACTGACCATTGGAAGGAACCCGCCGGACCGCCAAATGCTTCTGCGCATCCTCTTGAGCCCTGACGTCACCAGCCGGGTACTTAAACGGTTCCTCGACTGAGAGCGGCATCACACAGGAGCAGTCCAGGCAGCCACAACAAACGAACGGCCTTTTAAACGAAGTGCTTATTTTGTGCAGAGCGCCCGTCGCCGATTTACGTCGAGCGCCTACGCCTAGTCACTCTGTCAGGTCACGCAGCGACAGGGGGACCATCCAACTGACCATTGGAAGGAACCCGCCGGGCCGCCAAATGCTTCTGCGCATCCTCTTGAGCCCTGACGTCACCAGCCGGGTACTTAAACGGTTCCTCGACTGAGAGCGGCATCACACAGGAGCAGTCCAGGCAGCCACAACAAACGAACGGCCTTTTAAACGAAGTGCTTATTTTGTGCAGAGCGCCCGTCGCCGATTTACGTCGAGCGCGTACGCCTAGTCACTCTGCCAGGTCACGCAGCGACAGGGGGACCATCCAACTGACCATTGGAAGGAACCCGCCGGACCGCCAAATGCTTCTGCGCATCCTCTTGAGCCCTGACGTCACCAGCCGGGTACTTAAACGGTTCCTCGACTGAGAGCGGCATCACACAGGAGCAGTCCAGGCAGCCACAACAAACGAACGGCCTTTTAAACGAAGTGCTTATTTTGTGCAGAGCGCCCGTCGCCGATTTACGTCGAGCGCCTACGCCTAGTCACTCTGTCAGGTCACGCAGCGACAGGGGGACCATCCAACTGACCATTGGAAGGAACCCGCCGGGCCGCCAAATGCTTCTGCGCATCCTCTTGAGCCCTGACGTCACCAGCCGGGTACTTAAACGGTTCCTCGACTGAGAGCGGCATCACACAGGAGCAGTCCAGGCAGTCACAACAAACGAACGACCTTTTAAACGAAGTGCTTATTTTGTGCAGAGCGCCCGTCGCCGATTTACGTCGAGCGCCTACGCCTAGTCACTCTGTCAGGTCACGCAGCGACAGGGGGACCATCCAACTGACCATTGGAAGGAACCCGCCGGGCCGCCAAATGCTTCTGCGCATCCTCTTGAGCCCTGACGTCACCAGCCGGGTACTTAAACGGTTCCTCGACTGAGAGCGGCATCACACAGGAGCAGTCCAGGCAGCACAACAAACGAACGGCCTTTTAAACGAAGTGCTTATTTTGTGCAGAGCGCCCGTCGCCGATTTACGTCGAGCGCCTACGCCTAGTCACTCTGCCAGGTCACGCAGCGACAGGGGGACCATCCAACTGACCATTGGAAGGAACCCGCCGGGCCGCCAAATGCTTCTGCGCATCCTCTTGAGCCCTGACGTCACCAGCCGGGTACTTAAAGGGTTCCTCGACTGAGAGCGGCATCACACAGGAGCAGTCCAGGCAGTCACAACAAACGAACGACCTTTTAAACGAAGTGCTTATTTTGTGCAGAGCGCCCGTCGCCGATTTACGTCGAGCGCCTACGCCTAGTCACTCTGTCAGGTCACGCAGCGACAGGGGGACCATCCAACTGACCATTGGAAGGAACCCGCCGGGCCGCCAAATGCTTCTGCGCATCCTCTTGAGCCCTGACGTCACCAGCCGGGTACTTAAACGGTTCCTCGACTGAGAGCGGCATCACACAGGAGCAGTCCAGGCAGCCACAACAAACGAACGGCCTTTTAAACGAAGTGCTTATTATTGCGATAGCAATTATATGGACACTTCAACCGGATTTCTGCCGTCGTCGTCGCCGTCGCCGTGAGGTTCCGTATAGATAAAATCTTCACCGCGCGCCGTATGCCCGAGCGCAAGCGTGCTGCGACGCACGCTATCACGGAGAGCGAACGCACTCAATCCCCCACGCGCAAGCAACGAAGCGGGAAGCCAGCGCCGGAGGGAGCCGGGGGGGGGGGGGGGGGTGGCACTTATACTGTGCCAACAACCGCGCTCGTCGCTCGACCGCACGGTCTCTTATCTCTCCCGCGCGCAAGCAAGGAAGCGGGAAGCCAGCGCCGGAGGATGCGGGGGGGGGGGGGGGGGGGGCGCACTTTTCTACTGCCAACAACCGCGCTCGTCGCTCGCCGCACCGTCTCTTATCTCCACACGGCTCTGACCTTTATGAGCCGTGCATTCGCGGCTCAGTTCCTGTTGAAGCGATAGACCGCACGTACCTTCGCCCGCAGCGGCGTATGCTTGCTGCCAGCGTTTTGACAGTCGTTGTCTGCAGTCATTCAGTGTGATCTCTTCATGTTTGTTTGTGCGCGCTCACACCACGCTTGTCCGATTACGTCGAGCGCCTACGCCTAGTCACTCTGTCAGGTCACGCAGCGACAGGGGGACCATCAACTGACATTGGAAGGAACCGCCGGACCGCCCAATGCTTCTGCGCATCCTCTTGAGCCCCTGACGTCACCAGCCGGGTACTTAAACGGTTCCTCGACTGAGAGGCGGCATCACACAGGAGCAGTCCAGGCAGCCACAACAAACGAACGGCCTTTTAAACGAAGTGCTTATTTTGTGCAGGTACGTTCTATTCATATTGTTACTCAAGTAATCATTACTGAGGCTGCCGGACTGCTCCTTACTGTGTGCGCAATATGAGTGAAAAGGCTCCTACGACCGTTAAAGAACTTGTCAAGGCTTTGGCAGACTTGACAAGTAGAATTGATGTGAAATATGATGAAATGAAACGCGACCTAGTGAGCTTGATAAAAACTGAGCTGGACCCTGTAAAACAAGCAATGAACTTCATCAATGAAAGCTTCGAGGCATTTCGAGTAGAAATGCAAACGCTAAAAGGCGAAATAGCCAAAGTTAAGGACGACAACAGGGAAATAAAGAACAACTTGCATCTTGCAAAGGAACTCGGAGACACTAAGAAAGAGTTAACTGGCATGCAGCAATACAGTCGTAAGACCAACCTGGAAATAAAAGGGATACCTTTAGCCCGAGACGAAGATGTAACCTCGACAATGAAAGCAATTTCAACTTGCATTGGCTCTGAAATTGCTGAGTCCGACATCGAAGTAAGTCATCGAGTCCCGTCGAAGGACAAAGAGAAACCCAACATCATAGTAAAATTCCACTCTCGCAAAGTGAGGGACCGGGTTCTGAGAGCGGCAAAAAAGCAGAGGTTGAACACGTCCACCTTGGGATTCAAGGATAGTTCGCCAGTGTTTTTGCATGAGCACCTTTGTCCAGCAAATGAGATACTTTTAGCAAAGTGACTGAATGCAAAACGCGAAAAAATTGCAAGTTCGCCTGGGTGTCAGACGGCAAAGTGTTAATGCGCAAGACAGAAAATTCGAGGGTTCTGCACGTGACATGCGCGGAGGACCTTGAAAGAGTACAGTAACCGATCGAGATTATTAATAACGCAGAGGTTGAAAGGTCGTGGCTCAAACATAAAAACATATCAATGTTCCATTGCAATATCCGCAGCATAAAGAAAAATCTCGACCAGCTACTAATCTATTTGTCACAACATTCATTTCAATACGATATATTCGCAATAACAGAAACATGGCTAAAGGAAGATGAGTGCGCAAATATACCTGGATATGTGATGTTGTCACAGCCGAGAGCGCATGCGACACGTGGCGGTGGAGTAGCCATGTTTATCAGGAACGAGCTCAGTTTCCAGCGTCTAACTGATATCTCGAGCACTCAACAATCTGCGGAAACGCTATTTGCGACGATTGAATGTGGTGTCATATTCGGTGTAGTATATCGCCCCCCAAGCTCAAGCGTAGATGACTTCATATCTGTCATGGAAAGTGTGCTGATTCAATGTGTAACCTCGCATTCTCAGGTAATAATCTCTGGTGACTTCAATATAGATCTGCTAAAGGATCAGTGCCACGACTACTTGTTCCTCCTACAATCATTTAATCTTAGAAATATTATAACCAAACAAACACGTTTTTCGGAAACTTCTGCCACACTTATTGATCACATGCTGTGCAGTCTTGATACTAACGTAGAAGCTGGTGTCTATAATTTTGCAATTGCTGATCACCACCCGACTTTTCTTTTCATGCTACAATCGTACTTGCATCATACTCGTAAAACAGAAAAGTTGGTCCCGAGATTTCACACACGCGTTAATTATTCACAAGTATGCACCCTCTTGCAACACACTATGTTCGAAACGCTGTATAACGACGACGTGCAAGTAGAATGTGATAACATTATTTGCAGTATCGCGAGTGCAATAAAGCAGTCATCGATACGTGCAACGACGTAGGTATGATCACGCCATATGTCCTTGGATAACACAGCCTATTCTCGCACTACTGAAGAAAAAAGATTATTATCACAATGAGCTGAAGTTAAACAAAACAAATGTATATTACAAGGCTCGATTTAAGTACTTCAGAAATAAGTCAGTTGGGCTAATGCGTAAATCTAAATGGGCATATTATGCACGTCTCGTTGCCTGTTGCGATACAAAACAAACGTGGCAAATGGTCAGGAAAGTAACAGGGCTCGATAACAAAAAGAAAATTCTCCCTGACAACGTCATAGCTAGCCTTACAAAAGATTTTAATGATTACTTTGCCACGGTTGGCGAAAACATTACGAAACAATTTACTGCTGCACGGCCCGTCCCTTACGTTGAAAGATGTGAAAACAAATTTAGCTTTCAGGTCATAACAGAAGAGCTGGTGACGTCTGCTATAAACAAAGTACAGCTGAACAAAGCCACAGGGATTGATGGTATACAAGCTAGGGTACTGAAAGACAATCCAGATATTCTGAGTGCTCCACTTTGTCATTTATTTAAACATTCATTAAATTTCGAATTCCTATCCAGAAGTATTAAGAATGGCCAGAGTTCTACCAGTATACAAAACGGGCAACCATAATATTCCCGGCAGCTACAGACCGATATCCGTATTGAGTATAGTAAACAATATCTTTGAAAAGTTAATCGCTCAACAGCTGAAGGACTTCCTTAGCAGGAATAACATAGTTTGCCCGGAACAGCATGGTTTCGTCCCAGGGAAATCCACATCAACAGCTGTGCTTACCTTATCTCAAATACTCAATTCTGCCCTCAACCATCAAAAGATTGCTATTGGAATTTTATCGGCATAAAAAAGGCATTTGATACCATTTGTCACTCGACACTACTGAAAAAACTGAAGTGCTATGGTATTATTGATGGCGCGCATGACTTCTTATCCAGTTATCTCACATCGCGAAAGCAGAAAGTACTAATTGACGGTTTTCTATCCGAATCTAGGAATGTCACATGTGGTTTACCGCAAGGATCCGTATTGGGTCCCATTTTATTCGCTCTATACGTTAATGATTTCCCGCGGATTCTACAATCGTCTAAAGCGTTAATGTATGCGGACGATACTGTAATTTGTTTCACCGGTAGTTGAAACCTTACAATATACTGTATCTAATGACCTACAAGCTGTTTCAATGTGGTTTCGTGAAAACCAACTGTTACTAAATGCCGATAAAACAAAATACGTTATTTTCCATTCACGAATGAAAACTCTGAACAACCTTTCAATTAGCATATAATTAAACAATCGAACCATTGAATGTGTTCCGACTATTAAATATTGACACGTATACATGTTTATCTTTCACCGGTGGCCGCTTTCCACCGGCTAACAAATGTTAAATGGTATCGCTCGGCGCAGGACGCGCCTGTATCGGAAGTTTCTAGAACGTTATCGATGCTTCTTTCCGTTGCCTGTTTTCACCGACGCTTATGTTATATGATTGTATGACCGACGCGAATTGTCTAGAACTTTCTGGAAGACACGCGGGCATCAGGGATTAATCTCGAACCTTCGATGACTCAGGTATAAAAGCCGACGCGTTTCGCCGCTGATCAGATTTTAGACGACCGCCGACTCTGTTCGCCGCTTTCGTTGTGCTTTGAGTGTATATAGCTTGCTTTTGTGGGCACAGGTTCGCCCAATAAATAATCAGTTTCGTCATACAGTTTTACGACTGTTTACTTCAGAGTCACTACTACGTGACAATATCTAGACATTATATTTGACAGTAACGTTAACTGGAGAGACCAAATCAGTACCGTTTGGAAAAAGTTGTCATTCAGCTGTTACACTCTCATACAAGCACGTCAATACTTTGATTTGACATTGCTGCGAACATTATATTTTAAGCCTATTTCACTGCCACCTTAGCTATTGTTGCGAGTCGTGGGGCCAAACGTACATAACATACCTTACTCCGTTATTCCGATTACAAAAACGGGCTGTTCTTTCTCCTCTTTCTCCTCGGTGCGTCATCCCTCTAATCCTCTATTTCAGAGGCTGCGTATACTGCCGTTTACTGACATACGGAATTACAAGATTTCCTGCTTAGTAAATAAAATACTAAACGCAAACACACCTCTGCCGCGTACCATTTTCACGTTTCCGTCGTTAAACACGGCATGCACGCAATGGTAATCTTAATCTTCCTTTATGTTCGAATGTGTACGGCGAAAGGTTAATTCAATTCTCTGGTGTTGAGCTATGGAACAATTTGCCTCTTGAAATAAAACTCGCAAGAAATTTTGATTTTACATGCAAATGCCACTACTTAGCTTACCAAGCACGTTCTTGAGATTTTTATATTAAAAAATTATGCGTATGTTAATTTGTTCTTTTTTTTGTTCTTTTTTTGTTGGTTTTTAGCGCAGTTCTGTGAATATATATAGTATTTACCGCTTATGTATGATACTTTCGCTACTTTGTATAAGACTGCTAATTATTGCAATACATTTTTTTGTATTGGACCCATCACTAGCCGCTTTAGGCTATGGGACCAAATGTCTTTGTACGCATTTCTTATATTATTGTGTAATAAAATTTCCCTTTGATTGATTGATTGAGTTAAGCATGGTTGGGACTACTTAAGTTTAGTCATTCATCGATAGGCAATTGATCGCTAATCAATAGCTACTCGATAATCGATCAATAATCAATAAATTCCGGGAAATGCTGGGGATTACTTGGTAGTGCTTAGCCTGGCCCAAAAGCCAAGACTAGCTAGGTGCCCATCAGCTCCGCTGTCTCTTTTAGCATGGGCATGGGCATTCCAGTTACTTTTGTGCTTCAATGCATAAAACAGTTTTCCTCAAAAACTTTACTGGAACGCCCATGCATTTCGTCAGACACTTTGACAATTAATATCTCAAAACTGGTTCATCCTTGAGAATTCGTTCCAAGTGGATTCATACCAAGAATTCGTTCCAAAGACGCTCGAGAGCAAGTTAAGGACCGCACAAAGAGCCATGGAACGAAAAATGTTAGGCCTAACGTTAAGAGACAGGAAGATGGTAGTGTGGGTCAGAGAAAGAAAGGGATAGCCTATTAGAGTTGACATTAAGAGGAAAGAATGGAGCTCGGCAGGCCACGTAATGCGTAGGATGAATAACCGGTGGACCATTAGAGTTACAGAATGGACACCAAGAGAAGGGAAGCGCAGTCGAGGACGGCAGAAAACTAGGTGGGGTGATGAAGTTAGGAAATTTGCAAGCGCAAGTTGGAATCAGCTAGTGCAAGACAGGGGTAATTGGAGATCGCGGGGATAGGCCTTCGTCCTGCAGTGGTCATAAATATAGGCTGATGATGAATGATGAATCTGGCAGAGGCAATTTTTTTTATTGGTGCAGCTGAAATGTAACACCCTGTATATTTGCATGCTAAATTACATCATAGAACCATATCGTACAAATCAAGGCAAGTGCATGCGCACCAGCGATAAATAGCAGCACAGGCAATGGGCCGGATCACTGATGTTCCCGTGGGAGAAACAAACATTTCGGTCTTTTATTGTTTATATGGTGCAGCTGATTAAACCTCGAGAAGGTGAGGCTGAAAGATACGGTACAATCTGTAAATAAAAAAAGGATGTTTTTTTCTTACAGGCCGGGCCTGCACATGCACACGCGGGCCCTAGTTAAGCTTAGTAATGAGCGCTCGTGCCCGGGCCGGGCCCGGCCTCAGTAACACGGGCCCGGGGCGGGCCCGGGCTTGGAACCATGGGCTCGGGCCGGGCCCGGGCTGATCTAGATCATGTACGCCTGGGCCCGGGCCGGGCTCGGGCTTTGTATTGCGCGCCCGGGCTGGGCTAGGGCCTCGTAAAGCGGACCCGGGCCGGGCTCGGTCCGAAAAATCAGGCCCGTGCAGTGCCCTACCAGTGCAATTACCAGAAGAGGGAATTGAGCGTGCGCATAGATCAGATGCCTTTTTAAATAACAAATGTCGGCCATTGGTAGTGAAACTGGCATCATTTAAAGTAAAGGAAAATATATTACCACAAGAAGAAGAAACTAAACGGATTCGGGGTATACATTCAAGAAAACTTCTGTCGGGCGACTAGAAAAACTATGAAAAAGGTAATTGAATTTGGGAAGTCCTCACGTAAGACAAATTGTTCATCAACAAAACGTGCTACTTGTATTGCTCTCAAACCGATACTGTTTATGAACTTCAGCAGAACAGTATTGCTTCTGCCAGCGGTAATGTATGCAGCAGCGCAATAAATTTGCCTGCGAATACCCCATCCCCTGTGTCGAGTTAGCATCTCGTGGCGTTAGAGAATAAGCAAAACAACGATTACTCTCCACTGCTCACTATCGTCCGCTCCATTCATGAATAAGCGCGATGCCCTGTCTGCGCAGATCGACACGTGTAATGCAGATACTGTTGTTTTATTCGAGACCTGGCTTTCAGATAAAATTAAAAATTTGGAACTTTTTGCATGCAGTAAGGCTTACAATATAGAGAGGAATGACCGAATAGGACGATGTGGCGGTGGCACCTTGATCGCTGTTTCATCTGATATCAACTCTTTTGATATACACGTGCCTTCGCAGATTGAATTCTTGTGCTGCATTCACATAAATAACAAAGACGTAATGTTTGCCGCTTGCTATAGACCACCCGATATCACATCCACATTTTGCAATGAACTGTTTCACTGTCTTAACCAAATCGTTGTTGAACATCCAGCAGCACCAATATTCTTGCTCAGTGATTGCAATTTCCCTGGCATTGACTGGGCTGTTGACTTCCCATCAGTGAGTCTATCCTCATCCCAATGTTCAACTTTTCTTGATATATGTTCTACCTTTGGCCTCACCCAGTTTGTTAAAGAGCCTACTCGTGTCATTGCAATTTCTGCCAACATCTTTGACCTCGTCTTCACCACATCTTCTCACTAAATTTCTTCATTATCAATTAAACCTGCTTTAACGATTATTCCGTGGTTCATTTTGCTATGCCCTTACGCTCGCCCCAGCGTCTAAAATACTCTAATTCGTGACTACAGTAGAGCAGATTTTTCCTCGATCAATAAAGAGTGTTACGATTGACGTGTGACACCTCGTGCGGAGGGGATTATCGGAGGACCATGCCTAAACCAACGGAGGATGAATCCCTGATTTGCTATGGTTGTCTCGAATGGTTCTCAATCTGGCGGGCGCCCCGCAGTGATTACTGGCCCCTTTGTGTGCCTGCGCCCAGGAGGCGAGGAAGTCCATCTTCCACGAACTGTGCACCACAGGAGCCTCGGGTCGCCGCTAGTGGAGGCAAGCCCGTGAAACGTCGCCTAGGAGAGAGGGGGCAGCCGCCAAACCCCCGATTGGACTCAGTACCTGTCACGTGACGTTGACGTGAGCAAAATCCCGCCTACGATTTTAGCGGGCCTATTTAAGCGGCCCCGCCATGTATTTTCTCAATTATTCTCTTCTTTTCTATCCTTCATCAACCATGAAATAAACTGTGCAAGCTTCGCACAAGAAATCGTCTTGCCCCTGCCTGGTCGCCGTGGTGAACCGGACGCCTGCAGCCTGCCGACAACGCCACGCTACCCAGCAGTAACGCCGGTCGAGCTTGAAGTAACCGGCGTCGCAACATTGGTTGGCAGCTAATGGGATCGACCACGCTTCATCCTGGAAGAAAGGTCTCTGAATAGCAACTTCGGAACGATCGTCGCACGATTCATGATTGCAGCTGGTGAGTGCACGGCCTTTCTTCACAGAGATATCACCAGGCTTTTCGTAATTTTGGGGGAAGTATACAAAAGCAGTGATAATAGTAACCGCCCGCACCCATACTGCGCATGCGCAGTATGGGTGCGGACGCCGCAGAACGAACACTGCCCGAGCATAAGATGCTCTCGCATCTAAAAGAAGAAGACCGAATAGAACGTGAGGCCAAAGAGGAACGCTAAGACGTGATGCGCTCGAGAGAGAGGAACGCGAAAGACGTGATGCGCTCGAGAAATAGGAACGCGTAGCACGTGAGGCCAGAGAGGAACGCGAAAGACTTGATGCGCTCGAGATGAAGCGCATTGAGCTTGACATTTTGAGGGCTCAGAATACCGGAGAAGCGACTCCCATCTCAAGATAACGCGAGAAAAAAATGAAGCACTTGATGCAGTCATACCGAGTCGGGCAGAATGTGGGCCTCTTCTTGGTGAACTTTGAGCGTACATGAGAGAAGGCTAGATTTCTGAAAGACTCGTGGCCGCAGCGTCTGCTGACGTTGCTGCCATGTGAGGTTCCAGACGTGATAGCTCGCATGGAAAAAGACGAATCAGAAGGCTATTACAAAGTAAAGTCTCTCCTTCTGAAAAAGTACAGGTTATCGGCGGAAGCATTCCGAACGAAGTTCAGGGAGGCCGAAAAAGCCAGATACGATTCTTATGTCGATTTCGCGTACTCGTTGATGGTCAACATGAAGGAGTGGCTAAAAGGATCCGGAGCTTTTGGTGACCACGACAAAGTGGTAGAGTGTTTTGGGCTGGAACAATTCTTCCGCTGACCGCCTGAAAACATAAGGTTGGGTGCAGGATAGGCCAGGCGTAGAGACAATCGCAAGGGCGGCAGAGCTTGCTGAGGAATACGTATCGCGCCGGGGCCCCGAAAGCAAAGAGACGCTCAGGAAGGAGAATAATAGATTCAAATCCGACAGGCAGGAGCGTTGCTCAAGGTAGAGACCGTAAAAGGAAAGGAGAAAGCGGAGTCAGCTACCAGTAATGACGAGAACAGAAACCGAAAGCAGGAGCCACCCGAATTCAAGGCTGCGCAACAAAAGAATTCTTTCGAAGCTAGAAAGCCAGTTGTATGCTTTAACTGCCAAAAGACAGGACATATTTCCCTCGGTAGCATAAATCCAAAAGTTGTCTTTTTGTCAGTGAGCAATACCGATGACAATATGAGATTGTTAGAACCGTACATTCGGGATCTCGTAGTGAATGACAAGCCTTGTCGCGTACTCCGGGGCTCAGCCGCCACGATGGATGTCGTTCATCCCTCATACGTTGAACAAAGCCTATTTACAGGAGAATGCGCTTGGATAAAGCAAGCAGCAGAGGCTAACAGTCTTTGTCTACCAGTAGGGAGAGTCCGCGTTGAGGGTCCTTTCGGAACCCTTGACACCGAAGCCGCCGTGTCAGCGCACCTTCCACCGCAACATCGATATTTGTTTTCAAACAAATCCGACGAGTTGTTGCGGAGGAGGGGAGTCGTTTTCAGCGAAGGAATAGTGCAAGCTCTAACCAGATCAAAGGCACGACAACTCGCGGCAAAGGTAGCATGCGCAAGCTCAGCATAGGAGGACACAGCCTTACACAAGGAACCCTCAGAGAGCGCTAATGAGGTTACCAGTGAAAGCTAGGTCGTTGAAGGCGCGTCGGCTAAAGAACAGGTCACCGCACTGAGTCAGTAAGAGGCGGCAGTTTTGAGACTGAACGGGGAACCTGTAGTATCTCGGGAAACGGAATGCAGGCGAAAGTTGCTAAACGTAACAACTTGCACTTTGGTTACCTAGCAAGAAAGGGACCCCACTCTTCAGAACCTTAAGCAAAACGGTGAGGCGGGGAACGCTAAGAAAAACATAATGTTCCAAGAAAGGCAGGCGTTCACTATCGAAGGTATCGCGATATAAAAGGAGTCCAGTTTGATCAACTAGTAGTGCCCCAGCGTTACCGCCAGGATCTGCTGCACTTGGTGCACGGAGACCTTTGGTCCGGACACCTTAGCATTCGAAAAACCAAGGACCGCTTGTTGCAGGAGTTCTACTGGCTCGGGTGCTTTCGGGAAATAGAAGCATTCGTAAAAGGTTGCGACACGTGCCAACGCATTGGAAAGCCTGGGGACAAGGCTAAAGCCCCCATGAAACGTGTTCCAATAATTACGGAGCCGTTTCGCAGGCTTGTAGTAGATACAGTAGGACCTTTGCCCGCACTCAGTCCGGCTACCGCCACATTCTTACGGTACTGTGCCCCGCAACCAAGTTCCCTGAATCAGTTCCCTTAAAAGAGCTAAGCTCGGTCGAGATCGTGAACGCGCTTTTGTCCATCTTTGCGCGAATCGGATTACCAGCGGAAATTCAGTCGGACCAAGGAACCGTTTTGGACGAGCGCCCTAACCTCGACATTTCTGGAAAAATGCGGTATCAAACTTATACATAGTTCGGTATACCATCCCCAGTCCAACGCCGTAGAAAAGGTACACTCGGTCATGAAGCGTCTGTTGCGAGCCATGTGCTATGAGCGCAAAACAGATTAGGAACTCTGCTTACCAGCAGCTATGTTCGCCCTTCGAACCGCCCCGCATGAATCGACAGGGTTTTCACCGGGGGAGTTAGTCTATGGTCGTTCCCTGCGATCGCCCCTCCGGATCATTCGGGAAGCCTGGGAGGACCGGGCTGACGATCCGTCTGTCGTTGAATACGTGCTAGATTTGTTAGATCGGCTGCACACGACGCAAGAGTTGGCAGGACGAGAAATGCGCAGAGTCCAAGGTAATGCCAAGCTTTATTACGACAGAACGGCTCAGGTGCGACGCTTCGACGTAGGAGATCAGGTAATGATAATACGTCCCTCACCAAAAAACAAGCTGCAAGTTCAGTGGGAAGGATCAGCTGACATTGTTTCGAAATTATCTGACACGAACTACATAGTAACAGTTCCGGGAAAGAGAAGAACTCATCAGGTATATCACAGTAATTTACTGAAGCCCTATCGGCAGAGGGAGGCCGTCGTAAACATGTCCCTTAACATGCCAGAGGAAATGCCGCTTGACTTGCCAGAGTTGGCGCCAGCAACGGAAGCAGGCGTAGGCGAAACCATAGATAACCTCGTACAGCAAGCCGAGCTCGACCTCCATCAGAAGACGGAGCTGCGGGAACTCATGCATGAGTATAGAGACAGGTTTTCGGATAAGCCGGGACTGACGACCGCAGTTGTCCATGATATTGAATTAACCTCATCAGAGCCTGTGCGTTCGAAGGCATACCGCGTTTCACCACGCCAGCGTGAGGTCATGGCTGTGGAAATAACAAAGATGTTGGAGCTAGGCGTAATAGAACCGGTAGAGATTGATTACACTTCACCTCTTAGTTGAGGTCCCCGGAAAGGAACTGCGCCCTTGTATTGATTACCGGAGGCTTAACTTGATCGCGAAGGATCAAGCCTATCCTATACCTCATATCGAAGAAAGGCTTGAGAAAGTGAGCAGCGCCAATTTTATCTCTACACTAGACTTAGTCAGGGGTTACTTGCAGGTACCGTTGACAGACCAGGCAAGTAGGTATGCCGCATTTATTTCTCCATTGGGAACGTTTCGACCAAAGGTCCTGAGCTTTGGATTGAAAAACGCTCCCTATTGGTTTCTCTAGCCTTATGGACCGGGTGTTGCGTGGTATGGAGAATTTTGCCCTGCCGTATCTCGATGATATCGCGATCTTTTCGGCATCATGGACAGAATATGTGACGCATCTGCGAGCCGTACTGCCCCGGCTGCGCGAAGCTAACTTAACTGCCAAAGCGACAAAGTGCCAATTGGGGCGTGCCGAAGTAGCCTACCTGGGTCATGTGATTGGTCAAGGCTCCCGCCGGCCTTCCGAGGTCAAACTAGCTGCGATCGAAAGTTTTCCACAACCTCGTACTAAACGGGATATTCGGTCATTTCTCGGAGTAGCAGGATATTACCAGAGATATATTCCGGGTTACTCCGATGTTGCAAGCGCTCTGACAGATGCGCGTAGAAAAACAGAACCACAAACCATAGAGTGGGACGAAGCCAAGGAAACGGCTTTCTGTACGCTGAAGAGGGCTCTGACGAGTCCACCAGTGTTAAGCGCGCCGGATTATTCTAAGCCGTTCATTGTTCATTGCGACGGGAGTGATCGTGCAATGGGTGTTCTGCTTTGTCAAAAGGGAGATAATGACGAGGAGCACCCTGTACTCTTTGCCAGTAGGAAGCTCACTGCTCGCGAGGAAGCATACAGTGCTTCTGAAAAGGAATGTGCCTACGTTGTGTGGGCGGTGCAGAAGCTAGCCTGTTACATCGCGGGATCGATGTTCACCATCGAGACGGACCACTGTCCTCTTACGTGGCTGCAATCAATGTTCCCCAAAAACGGCCGTCTCTTGCGCTGAAGCTTAGCACTTCAGCAGCCCAATTTTGACATCCCCTACAATAAAGGTAAACTCAATGGAAATGCAGATTGGTCTGAGTCATTGCCGCTCGTGTATCGCTGGCCTCATGTCCACTCTGGTTTCCGTGTAAATATTTACGTTGGTATTTTTTATGCGTTTCTTTATTATCGCGTAGTTGTAGGTGATTGTTAGCGGATTCGGTAACCACGCCCTAAAGCTTTCAGGAAATGGCTGTGTTTAGTGTTTAGGGGGAGGACGCGCGAAAGGGATGAGAAAGCAGTAGCGGCTTTTTTTTTTTTTTTTTTTTTTTTTTTGTAGAGCCTGGTGTGTCTTGGGCGATAGTGGCCTTGTGCTCGCTTGTTTGTGGTTGTGGGTCCGGCACTGTTCTGGAGTGATTGCGTGCCCAAACAGGAGACGAAAAGTTGCGAGACCTGCTTGCAAGTCATGTTTCACCGGACCGGACCAGGGAGAAAAGGCATACAAGAGCGCCACGAGAACTGATGAACGACTCCAGGGAATCTACAAGCTACGAACCAAGGGTTCGTCACCACGGAGGGAAATTCTGCTGCTAAAACGCCGATCTCACCCAGTGGCTGCTGGACCCTCCGCGTCGGGATCTTCCTCCCCCGCCGTAGATGCTGTTACGAATGACGTGTGACACCCCGTGCAAGAAGGATTGCGATTGACGTGTGACACCCCGTGCGGAGGAGATTATCAGAGGACCATGCCTAAAAACGGAGGATGAATTCCTCATTTGCTATGGTTGTCTCGAGTGGTTCTCAATCTGGCGGGCGCCCCGCACTGATTACTGGCCCCTTTGTGTGCCTGCGCCCAGGAGGCGAGGAAGTCCACCTTCCACGAACTGTGCACCACAGGAGCCTCGGGTCGCCGCTAGTGGAGGCAAGCCCGTGAAACGTCGCCTAGGAGAGAGGGAGCAGCCGCCAAACCCCCGATTGGACTCAGTACCTGTCACGTGACGTTGACGTGAGCGAAATCCCGCCAACGATTTTAGCGGGCCTATTTAAGCGGCCCTGCCATGTATTTTCTCAATTATTCTGTTCTTTTCTATCCTTCATCAACCATGAAATAAACTGTGCAAGCTTCGCACAAGAAATCGTCTTGCCCCTGCCTGGTCGCCGTGGTGATCCGGACGCCTGCAGCCTGCCGACAACGCCACGCTACCCAGCAGTAACGCCGGTCGAGCTTGAAGTAACCGGCGTCGCAACACGAGTTAGAAAGTTTTGCCGATTTCTGTTTTCCACAGTTCTGGGAAAGATCTATCGCAGAAAACTGGATCCTTTTCAAAAACAAGGTTGAAACACTAATTGAAAAATATATTTGCCTTGCTTATTATCTCCATGCAATCGGGCTCCTTGGTTTAACTTGTGTTTAAAACGGCTTCTTAACAAGAAAAACGCATTTTTCGACGCTTCAAGCTGACTGGGAAAACCAAAGCAAAAGCTGCCTACGTAGCTATTGCACCTGAATATAAAATGGCTCAGCCAAGAATTTCTTTTTTTCGGAAACACTAGCACATCTGCTCACAACTAAGCCTAAGTAGTTTTGGCACATTATCAACGTACGCAAACCTAAATAAATTGTTCTGAAAACTGACGCTGGATTTCCTGTCCCGCGTGAGCTTTGCTCAACGGCTTTTAACAAGACATTCTCGCTATCTTTTTCTGACGCTCTAATAGATACTTCCCCGTTCGCACGTGCCTTTACGTACCTTGAGATGGAGCCTATTTCGATCGACGTTGATGGCATATACAATATGATTAAAAAAGATAAACTTTCCTCATCGGCAGGTGATGATAACGTAAATTACAAATTCCTTAAGAGTACTGTCGCTTATTCATCTGCTGTCTTGTCATATATTTTTACTCAGTCTTTACAGAGTTCAACAATGCCGAATGACTGGAAGACGGCGAAGGTGATTGCAGTCCACAAGTCTGGTGATAATCATAACCCCTTAAACTACCGGCCCATCTCCTTAACTTCTATTCCATGCAAGTTATTACAACACATAATCTACGGCAACCTTATTAGTTTTCTCGAGCCTAATAACATTTTTGCGCCACAGCAGCATGGTTTTCCTAAACATTATTCTTGTGAGACTCAATTATGAACCTTTACTAATGATTTGTCTTCCGCTTTAGATCAAGTTTCAGTTATTGACTGCATCTTCCTTGACTTCGCGAAAGCTTTTGATACAGTCTCACTTCGACTACTATTACTGAAACTTAGTGCACTCTATCTTGATTGTAGCTTGCTTAAATGAATTGAATGTTCCTTGCAGAATAGAACACAGTATGTTTCTGTTAATGATCATGACTCTAAATCCTGCAATGTAACATCCGGTGGTCCTGAGGGGTCAGTCCTTGGGCCTCTTCTTTTTCTAATTTATATTGACACGTATACATGTTTATCTTTCACCGGTGGCCGCTTTCCACCGGCTAACAAATGTTAAACGTTATCGCTCGGCGCAGGACGCGCCTGTATCGGAAGTTTCTAGAACGTTATCGATGCTTCTTTCCATTGCCTGTTTTCACCGACGCTTATGTTATCTGATTGCATGACCGACGCGAATTGTCTAGAACTTTCTGGAAGACACGCGGGCATCAGGGATTAATCTAGAACCTTCGATGACTCAGGTATAAAAGCCGACGCGTTTCGCCGCTGATCAGATTTTCGACGATCGCCGACTGTGTTCGCCGCTATCGTTGTGCTTTGAGTGTAGCTTGCTTTTGTGGGCACAGGTTCGCCCAATAAACAAGCAGTTTCGTCATACACAGTTTTACGACTGTTTACTTCAGCGTCACTACTACGTGACATCTGGTGGAGGTGCTTTTGTGTCCATGCAGCGGACGCCCCCGAAAAGCCGTGATCCAAGCCCGAACCACGAAGAGAGTACCAACGTCGTCCCGGAGCATCGCGCTAGCCTCAGGCTACAAAACCAACCCCCGGAGTACGGACTTCTTCCCGAGAAGACCAGGAAGTGCACGGCCACGACGACCGCATCAACCATGACAGCCTCAGTGCCGCCTACACCGATCGTGTTACAGCACCCCCGGGAGCCACCGACGTTCCGCGGATCAACATTTGAGGATCCGGAAAGCTGGCTGGAGACGTATGAAAGGGTCGCTGTATTTAACAACTGGAACAGCGACGACAAGCTGCGCCACGTCTTCTTCTCATTGGAAGATGCTGCCAGGACGTGGTTCGAGAATCGGGAGTCGACCTTGACAACATGGGACCTGTTCCGCCACGGCTTCCTGCAGACCTTTACAAGCGTTGTGCGCAAGGAAAGGGCCGAAGTCTCCTAGAAGCCCGGGTACAGCTGCCCAACGAGAACATCACGATTTTCACGGAGGAGATGACTCGCATGTTCAAGCACGCCGACCCCGACATGCCAGAAGAGAAAAAAGTTCGCTTCTTGATGAGGGGTGTCAAGCATGAGCTCGTCGCGGGATTGATACGCAACCCGCCAAAGACTGTTGATGAATTTATTTCCGAGGCCACAACCATTGAGAAGACGCTCGACATGCGGACAAGGCAATATAACCGCCGAACGCTGGCCGCCAACAACATCGACGTTCAAGCACTTGGCAGCAACGACTTGCGCGAGACCATCAGAGCGGTCGTTCGCGAAGAACTGCAGAAATTCTTCCCCAAGTCGCAGCCTCAAGTGGCATCTATCGCCGACATCGTCAAAGAGGAAGTTCAACGCTCATTTGGAGTTCCCGATGTGCAGCCGCAATCGGCGCAACCCCAGCCGGAAGCGCTGACCTACGCCTCCGTCGCCCGTCGTCAAGGCCCCCTTCCGCGCTCGCGCCAGGGCCCCGTAACGCCGCAGTTGCGACGTCCACCACCGCCGCCGCCAGCACGCCCGTCCGTCGTCCAGCGCAGCTACCCGAGAAAGACGGACATTTGGCGCGCCCCCGACCACCGCCCGCTCTGCTATCACTGCGGGGAAGCTGGTCATGTCTACCGCCGATGCCCATACCGCGAGATGGGCCTACGAGGGTTCGCCGTCAACGCGCCACGTCCACAACTTGGGGAGAGGCCACGTGACATCGCCGACTACCTCGCCGGAGCCCAGTGGCAACCACGACGACCCTCACGCTCGCCGTCACCAGGACGCTACTTGTCACCGCAGCGCCGACCATACACTGGCCCAGCCAGGGGCCGGTCCGTGAGCCCCTATCCGGGAAACTAAAAGCAGCAACCGATGGAGGTGCGGTTGCTGTACGACGCAATGCCGAAGATCCTCCGCCGCCATCGAAGAATATTCGCGAATCATCACGACGAGATATCAGCACGCCGCCTGGCAAGAGCCTTGACGACAACACTTCGCCGCCGAAAGAAGACCTGCCGACGCGACATAGCAGCAGCGGAGCAAGCCGACGCAGCCGTGATCCGACGCCACGACTTAACCGCAACGCCAGACGACGGTCTACCGACTTAGACGTGCTAATCGATGGTGATAACGTCACCGCTCTCGTCGACACTGGAGCGGACTATTCCGTCTTCAGTGGCCCGTTCGCCGCCAAGTTGAAGAAGGTGAAAACAGCCTGGCAAGGACCCGATATCCGGACAGCGGGAGGCCACCTAATAACGCCGACTGGAATCTGCACAGCGCGAGTCACGGTAAACAACCGCACTTACCCGGCGAGCTTCGTAATCCTGCAGCACTGCTCCAGGGATGTCATCCTAGGCATGGACTTTCTAAATCAACACGGTGCAGTCATCGACTTAAGGTCCAAGTCAATAACGCTTTCAACGCACAACGCGATACCACCGGATACAAGCATAAGTTACCATGCCTTGAATGTGCTTGAAGAACAAGTCACCATTCCGCCTCGCTCCAGCATAATGATTTCCGTCGGTACCGAAGTGCCTGCAGACATGGACGGCGTCATCGAGGGCGATCATCACTTACTGCTCGACCGTGAAATTTGCGTCGCTAGAGGCATAGCTGTACTACGTGCAGGGAAAGCAAGGGTGATGCTCACGAACTTCAGCTCCGAATACAAGCACATAAACAAAAGCACCACGGTCGCCTACATCGACGAAATAGTACAAGCCAGCAGTGTTTTCGCCTTCACGGATTCCAGTGCACCTGCAACGACGACTATAGTACCTGAGCCCACTTTCGACGTCAATCAGAACCTTCCCAGGCATAAGAAAGAACAACTAAAAGCTCTGCTCCTGCAATACAAGGACTGCTTCTCATCGTCGTCAAAAGTTCGACAAACCCCTGTCGCCAAGCACCGCATCATAACCGACGAAAATGTCCGCCCACTCCGTCAGAGCCCGTACCGAGTTTCGGCGCGCGAACGCGAGGCCATAAGGCAACAAGTCGACGAAATGCTACGCGACGACGTCATCCAGCCGTCCAAGAGTCCGTGGGCGTCCCCCGTGGTGTTAGTGAAGAATAAGGATGGAACCCTATGCTTCTGCGTCGATTATCGTCACCTCAACAAGATCACGAAGAAGGACGTATACCCCCTCCCACGGATTGACGACGCCTTGGATCGACTCTACAACGCAAAGTATTTTTCGTCGATGTACCTAAACACCGGCTACTGGCAAATCGAAGTCGACGAGAGGGACCGGGAGAAGACTGCCTTTATAACACCAGACGGACTGTTCGAGTTCAAGGTCATGCCGTTTGGTCTTTGCTCGGCAGCTGCGACTTTCCAACGCGTCATGGATACAGTACTGGCAGGCTTGAAGTGGCAGACTTGCCTCGTCTATTTGGACGACGTCGTCGTGTTTGCTTCAAGCTTCGAAGAACACCTGCGGCGTCTTGAAACAGTTCTTCAAGCAATCAAAACCTCCGGACTCACGTTAAAGCCAGAAAACTTCCGCTTCGCATATGAGGAGCTCTTGTTTTTGGGGCACGTCATCAACAAGTCTGGAGTGCGCCCCGACCCTCAGAAAACTGCGGCCATCTCCAACTTTCCTCCGCCCGCTGACAAGAAGGCAGTGCGTAGATTTCTTGGACTGTGCGCCTATTACAGGCGCTTCGTCAAGAATTTTTCGCGGATCGCTGAGCCACTGACGTATCTCACGAAGGCAGACGTCGAGTTCAAGTGGGAGACGCCGCAAGTCGAAGCATTTGAAGAACTGAAGCGACGCCTGCAATCGCCGCCAATACTTGCGCATTTCGACGAAAACGCCGATACCGAAGTCCACACCGACGCAAGCAGCGTAGGACTCGGCGCCGTGCTTGTGCAGAGGACTGACGGACTAGAAAGGGTTGTAAGTTACGCTAGCCGGTCGCTATCGAAGGCGGAAGCAAATTATTCCACAACAGAAAAGGAGTGCCTCGCCATCATCTGGGCTACATCAAAGTTTCGCCCCTACCTTTATGGCAGGCCCTTTAAAGTTGTGAGCGACCACCACGCCTTGTGTTGGCTAGCTAACTTGAAGGATCCTTCAGGTCGCCTCGCACGATGGAGTCTGAGACTTCAAGCATTCGACATCACCGTCGTTTACAAGTACGGACGAAAGCACTCTGACGCCGACTGCTTGTCTCGCGCCCCCGTCGAACCGCCGCCACAGGACGACCAGGATGACGACACTTTCTTGGGACCCATTAGTGCCGACGAATTCGCCGAACAACAGCGAGCCGACCCGGAACTAAGGAGCCTTGTAGACTACCTGGAAGGCAAGACCGTCATTGTGCCCAAGGTGTTCAGGCGAGGATTGGCGTGGTTTTTCCTCCAAAACGACATTCTCCTAAAGAAGAACTTCTCGCCTCTCCAAGCCAACTACCTCCTCGTGGTACCCTCAGCATTGCGCCCAGAGGTTCTGCAAGCTCTCCATGACGACCCAACGGCTGGACACCTCGGTTTTTCCCGCACGCTCGCAAGGATACAAGAAAAATACTACTGGCCTCGCCTCTCTGCCGACGTCGCCCATTACGTAAGGACATGCCGAGACTGTCAGCGACGCAAAACACCGCCGACAAGGCCAGCCGGACTTCTGCAGCAGATCGAGCCACCTCGCAGACCGTTCCAGCAGATCGGGATGGACTTACTGGGGCCTTTTCCGACGTCGACGTCCGGGAATAAATGGATCGTCGTAGCTACGGACTACCTCACCCGCTACGCCGAAACAAAACCCTTGCCCAAAGGCAGTGCTGCCGAGGTAGCCCGATTCTTCGTTGAGAACATCCTCCTGCGTCACGGTGCCCCAGAAGTCCTCATCACCGACAGAGGTACAGCCTTCACGGCTGAACTAACTCAAGCCATCCTGCGCTACAGCCAGACAAGCCATCGCCGGACCACCGCCTACCACCCGCAGACGAATGGCCTCACCGAGCGCCTAAATAAGACCATCGCCGACATGCTGGCAATGTACGTCGACGTCGAACACAAGACGTGGGATGCCATCCTTCCCTACGTGACCTTCGCATACAACACCGCCATGCAAGAAACGACGCACATGGCACCGTTCAACCTGGTCTACGGAAGGAAACCGGCAACGACGCTTGACGCCATGCTACCGGATGTCTCCGACGAAGAAACTCTCGACGTTGCCACCTATTTGCAGCGTGCCGAAGAAAGTCGACAGCTCGCCCGCCTGCGCATCAAGAACCAGCAGAGAACCGACAGTCGACACTACAATCTTCGACGACGCTACGTCGAGTACCAGCCCGGAGACCGTGTTTGGGTCTGGACTCCGATACGCCGACGAGGACTTAGCGAGAAACTCTTACGTCGCTATTTCGGACCATATAAGATCATCCGACGTATTCGCGCACTGGACTATGAGGTCGTGCCAGACGGTATTTCGCAATCACAGCGGCGCCGCGCACGACCTGAAGTCATCCACGTGGTGCGTCTTAAGCCTTTCTACGCCCGCTGACGAACTTAGGTACTTTGTTACTTTATTTTTTTTTTCTTTATTACGCGTGGTTTTGTTTTCGCTTTCACATTTGTTTGTAGCATCGGGACGATGCTTTTTAAGGGGAGGGTGTTGACACGTATACATGTTTATCTTTCACCGGTGGCCGCTTTCCACCGGCTAACAAATGTTAAACGTTATCGCTCGGCGCAGGACGGGCCTGCATCGGAAGTTTCTAGAACGTTATCGATGCTTCTTTCCATTGCCTGTTTTCACCGACGCTTATGTTATCTGATTGCATGACCGACGCGAATTGTCCTAGAACTTTCTGGAAGACACGCGGGCATCAGGGATTAATCTAGAACCTTCGATGACTCATGTATAAAAGCCGACGCGTTTCGCCGCTGATCAGATTTTCGACGATCGGCGACTGTGTTCGCCGCTATCGTTGTGCTTTGAGTGTAGCTTGCTTTTGTGGGCACAGGTTCGCCCAATAAACAAGCAGTTTCGTCATACACAGTTTTACGACTGTTTACTTCAGCGTCACTACTACGTGACAATATTGATGACCTGCCTGATTCTGTTACTTCTAATATAAGGCTAATAATATGTCCACAACGTTGTTAACAAAGCTAACAGTACCCTTGGTTTTCTTCGGTGGAATTTCCGCCTCGCTCCCGTGTCATTGAAACTACTACCATATAAAACATTCGTGCGTTCTAAACTCGAGTACGCTTCACCCATATGGGACCCGTACACCAGTTCGTTAACACAGTCCTTAGAATCGGTTCAAAACCACTCAGCTAGGTTTATACTCTCTAACTACTATCGCCTAGTCAGCGTTTCTCGCATGAAGCTAAAGCTTGACCTACCTCTCCTTTTACAGCGTAAGCTGTTATGGGCTCATTCCAATGGCCGTTTCTGGTCACGATGATGCCGCCACCACCCCGTAGCGGCTATCGCCGGAAATGTGAAAAAGTACCCGCTCTCCGCCAGGATCGAACCCAGGCCCGCTGCGTTGGAGTCGGATACTTTACCACTGAGCCACACAAGCGCTTGCTATCAGGCAGAAGAAAAATTCCCTTTATACGCTCCCTATAGACGGTTTCAGTCTTTACAAACAAACCTCGCTTGCCGCTGATTGGATGACGAGCGACTACTTTATGGAAAAGATAGGTATCGCCAAAAGCTGATGTTTAGAGGCAGAGAGCTGCCCGATCAGCTGGACGATGATGTCTTGCGATTTTCGTTTTCGCCGGGCTCCAAACACCTTCCCTCAGTTACAACCCCAGAGCAACAAGCGGAGCATGTTAGTGAGGGCATGCAATGAACCCAGACTGTTGTCTTCAAGGCAGGTAATGGGACTGTGGAAAACTAGAAAAACTTTAACGGCACTTTTTCTTCTTTCTGGGGTTTTACGTCCCAAAACCAGTTCTGATTATGAGGCTCGCCGTAGTGGAGGGTTCCGGATTAATTTTGACCACCTGGGGTTCTTTAACGTGCCCTACAACACAAGCACACTGGCGTTCTTGCATTTCGCAATGGCACTTTTATTGCTGCAAGATGGAGGATGAAGTGGTAAGCTGTGCATGTGTACATGCACATGTTTTCTGCGTCATATGCCTTGTTTCTGCTTTTCAATATGCATTCACAAATAACTGTACATTCTCAAAAGTCATTTAGTGCGAGAAGCCTAGGTCGACTGAAATGGGACTAACTTAAATGCTCACGAATTTACCACACTTCTAACGAAATGAAACCTGTAGGGTTGGGCACGATATTGCAATCCATAATTGGCCTCCGTTAATTCGTAAATGCTTTTAGAATGTCGCCGAAACTTCCTACATGCATGCACGGAAATCGCTAACCTTTCTGCGATTCTGCTCTGCGATACCGAGACGAATGCTCACATGCCGCCGCGATGGCTCAGCGGTTACGGTGCCCGGTTGCTAACCCGAAAGACGCCGTTTGGGCCCCGACCGTCGCATTTCAATCCAGGCGAAATGCTAGAGGTCCGCGTACTGTGCGATGCCAGTGCACGTTAAAGAACCACAGGTGGTCGAAATTATCCGGAGCCCTCCACTGCGGCGTCCGTCATAGCCGGAGTCGCTTTGGGACGCCGGGCTCGGGTTTTTTGACGCGGGCCCGGGCCGGGCTCGGGCTTTCTGCGAGTTATTCTCGGGCTTCTCAACTCTGAAAAACATGTATTTTTCGGTATCGGGCCGGGTTCGGGCTTAAGGTAAAGGGGTGGCGGGCCGGGCCGGGCGGGTAACGTAGATTATTTCCGGGCCCAGGCCGGGCCCGGGTCTCGCCATAAAAGTTTTGATCGGGCTCGGGCGGGCCGCCCAATGTAAAAACGGGCCCGGGCCGGGCCCGGGCCGCAAAATTCGGCCCGTGCAGTGCTCTAGTCTGGATATCAGTAACGCGTCGCGAAGGGGTAGCATGTCTGCTTCTTTTAGTCCCCGGTTTCTTTTGGATACCCTTCGCACCACGTGAAGAACTTGTTCTTGTCTAAGCAGGTGTTGTATAGCTGCGGCGGGGCCACCGTCTTTGTGTACATGGAGCCCTACAATTTTTAGACATTTGGGCTGAGGTATGGGTGTGTTCTTACACACAATTGTGGTGCATGGAGGTTTCCACCTAGGGTTGTGCACTAGGAGAAGTCCTGATTTTTTCGGAGCACATCGAAGTCCAATTTGTGCCCCCATTGGCTGGACGTTCTTGAAAGACTGTTGAATGTTGTCTTGTATGAGACCTAGGGATCCTCTTTTTATCCAGATCGTGATGTGATCGGCATAAATTGTGTATTTATGAGCGAATATCTGCTCCGGTATGTTGTCCTTAGGCAACCTGCTCGAACTTCAAATAGCAAGGTACTGCCCTTTGTGTTATCGTAAAGATCTTCTCCCCTTATTTCTTCCTTCTCATTCTTGTATATATCCATGAGTCAGTCAAAGAGCTTTATTGAAAGGTCCTGTGAGTTTGTGGGATGGGCAAATGGTCCCGCCTATGTGACGGCCAGGACTTCTTGAGTCCTGGCGGCTTCCTCGGCCCGCTGGACACCCCATGATCGTCAAGGGCAGAGCTGAGCAACACAGTCTCCCCGCGTACTCGGAGGCAATTGCGAGACGCTGCATCTCCATTGCTGTTTTTTATGCCTCGACATTCCCATAGCTTATGTTCCAGATTGGCTCTAGAACCACAATTTTTGCATTTATCTGTGTTACACATGTCTGGGTTAATGAGGTGTGAGATCGCCGGGTTCGGATAAGTTCTGTTCTGTAACTGCCGCCATTCCACGTGTCTTTGCTCTGCTCAGAGTGCATCTCATCGATGGCAAGTGCTAACAGGACAACGTTGATTGGGTGAAATTTCGCGTCAGGTGTAATTGGCGAGCGGGAGAGCGCATCTTCATTGGTCTGGTTACGTCCAGAGTGGTACACAACTCGGATGTCGTATACTCATTCAAACGGAGCGCCAAGCGTGCGAGGCTGCCAGAGTGATATTTCAGTGAGGAGAGCCAGCACAGCTCATATGGTGGTCCGTTACTACATCAAATTGGCGGCCGTATAAATAAGGGTGAAATTTCGTAAGGGTCCAGAGTATGGCTAAGCACTCCTTTTCTGTAACAGAGTAGTTTAGCTCCGACTTTGTCAGCGCTCAGCTAGCATAAGCCACCCCGTATTCCTCAAGACCACGTTTGCGTTGGGCAAGAACCATCCCAAGGCTGACTCCACTATAGCGTCGGTGTGGACTTCAGTTGGGGCAGTGGGGTCAAAATGTCGCAGAATAGGAGGAGAGGTGAGCAGATGGCAAAGGGTTGTGAACATGTTATCGCATGCTTTTGACCAGGCGAATAGGGTGTTGTCTCCAGCCAGCAGTTGAGTCAAAGGGGCGATGGCCATAGCGAAGCTCTTCACAAAGCGGCGAAAATAGGAGCAGAGGCCGACGAAAATGCGTAGTGTCTTCAGGTTGGTAGGTTTAGGGAACTCCGCAATTGAGCAGTGTTTTGCAGTATCAGGAAGCACGCCTTCTTTGGATATGACGTGGCCTAAAATTGTAAGCTTACGAGCAACAAAGAAGCCTTTTTTGATGTTAAGCTGCAGGCCAGCCTTAGTAAAGCAGCTTCATACATCTCTGAGTCGTCGGAGGTGAGTCGGGAAATCAGGTGAGATGACATCATCTAGGTAGCACAAATACGTGTTTCACTTGAGACCGCGCAAGATACTGTCCATCATACGCTCGAAAGTAGTGGGTGCATTATATAGGCCGAATGGCTTGACATTAAATTCGTATAATCCGTCCGGTGTGACGAAGGTGGTTTTGGAGCGGTCAGCCTCTGCCATGGGCAATTTCCAATATCCGGACCGCAAATCTAAAGAGTAAAAGAGCTTGGCACCTTGCAAACAGTCAAGAGCATCGTCTATGCGCGGTAGAGGATATACGTCTTTGTGCGTAATTTTGTGAAGACGTCTGTAATGAACGCAGAAGTGAATGGAACCATCTTTATTTTTTATGAGGCCGATAGGCGACGCTTACGGGCTCACGGGCTCACGGGGACGGCTGAATATATCGCCCACGCCGAAGCATATCGCTCACTTGTTCGTCGATGACACAGCGTTCCGAAGCTGAGACACGGTAAGGACGCTGCCGGAGGGGGCGTGCGAACTGGTGTCGATGCTGTGCGAAACTGTGGTGCTGCGGCCGAGAGAATGTTGATGGCACTCTAAGCAGGCGGTAAATTCGCGTAGCATGCTGACAAGTTGCGCGCGTGGTGTGGTTGTCAGATCGCCGGAATTTGACGAATGGAAGCACTTCAATGGCGGTCGATTGGCACTGTGGAGCGAATCGATGGACGTCGAATGTGCGTCGTCGGGAGCACTGAAGAGCATTGGACAGTTTGAGCGTAACCGAGGCACTCTCCACGATGCCAAGTAATCGGCAGGAAAGACACATTGCACACACACATGACACCACGGCCAGCACCATGGTGTAAGAAGATAGGTGCTCCGACGGCGCGCCCGCGCTGGGGCGAGAGAGCGGCCACTTCGTGTGACCGGAAATGAGCGCCACCGCTAGGGGCAGCATGTGTTCAGGAGGCCTTGGAGCAGCGGCACAAGAGTGGATAATTTACGACCTCCGTCAGCATTGAAACACCCATACCTAAAGATATGAAATTTTTCGTTATTCAGACGCCAAATACTGAGCAGGTAGAATGTCTCATGCCTCTTACTGTCAAAATACCGTCGTTTGCGACACGAGAGAGACGCGTCGTCTGCTCGAGCAGACGGCGCGCAGCGCTTGCCGCTGCTAGGTAGCCGCTGCTCGCCGCATCGGAGTCAATCGGAATGTCGGCATGAATGTCGGCTCCAACCAAATGGAGTCGTTTTAAGCAGGCGAACGACATATATGCATCGAAATAAAACACCTCTGCCGCGCGCGCCCGTAGAAGCGCCACCAAAGCGAGCGAAAAAGTGGCCTCCAGAACAGGTGCTGCCCCTTGCGGCAGCGGCGTGCGTAAAGTCACACTAAGTGGCCGCGCCTCGCGCCACCGTCGGATCACCTGCCTTCTTACACCGTGGCCAGCACTGAGGGTGATGATGGCAGCGGGCAACAGAGGGGAACGGCGACAGGCGAAGAAGTCACGTGGCGTGAATAGCACGGTTGCGTCACGTGCTACTGCACAAGATACGGAGACGACGGCGGCTGACTCAGGAGGGATATCAGTAACTTCGGCCACAAGTATTTTTGTAGACGTCACATTATGTTGGTCCATGTCTGCATCAGAAAGAAAAGACAACTCCACCTCGGCGCAGCCACAGTCCATCATGGCAGTGTTTGACGAAAGGAAATTCCAGCCTAGGATGACAATGTAGGAGCAGGACGGCAGTACAACGAATTCAATGACATGAAGAGACTTCTCGATGACAACACGTGCAGTGAAAGCTCCCAAAGCTTCGACAGTGCTCAAATATAGTCCGGAAAGTGAAGTATTTACTTTACCTATCCGTCGGCAAAGTCCTGTGCGTAACACTGATATTGCTGCGCCAGTATCGACCAGCGCAAACTTAGAATCCCTGCGACATATACCTCGATGACGTTGCAGGAGTTCTTTCGAGGCCTTTGGCAAATCGAAGAGGACACAGTTCTCGCTTCGGGAACTGCGACACTTAGTTTCCCAACATGGCCGGCGTCTCATGGGTGAGATGGAGCGGCGACGTGGGGATGGAGAACAACGAGCAGTGTTGAGAACAGGGGTTTCACCTGGCAGCAGCGGCACTGGAGATTGTAGCTGTCGAGTGGTGTAAGTGCACACAGGTCGGCGGTAATCATAGATAGGCGGCATACGACGTCGACAAAAGCGGGCGACGTCTCCCGGAAAACCACAATGGTAACAAATTTGGTGGTTGTCCGCTGTGCGCCAGGGTTTGGCTGACGTGGTAGCTGTGGTGCAGGCGGCGAAGACAGAATCGGGGGCGGTCGCGCAACAGCTCGGAGAGGTGGACGTGTAGCAAAGGGCGGCCTTGCAGCGACGTCAGCGTACGTCAAGGGCACCGCGACGGTAGGCGGTTGAATAGCACCTGGCAGGCACTAAGCGACTTGCTCCTTGATGACGGTCTGTAACCCCGTTGTCAATGGGGAGTATGGTTGCGCGTTTGTAAAAGGTACCCGGGAAAGCTTCCGAGCAACTTCTTCTCGCACGAACTCCTTTATCTGGAGCATTAGAGGCGACTCGTCAACACCTAGCGTCAGGCATGAGACAGAGGCAAATTCTGAGGGCGGATGTGTTACTTCGAAGGCAGCGAGCAGCTGAGTGCCTGCCAGCTTCTATTCAACCGCCTACCGTCGCGGCGCCCTACTACTCGCTGCCTTCGAAGTTCGTCGTAACTCTGACACGGCACAATGACGGGTTTCGGGTGACCAACATCTGCAAGGCACCGTTGCGTCAACTCTGTTGCACAGATTAACGACCTCTTCGATGTAGCTGGTGAAATTCTCGCATGGTTGCTGGGCGCGTCCGCGCAGGCGTTGTTCGGCCTGAAGTTTACGGACAGCAGCACGACCAAAAACTTCCGTGAAGTTGGTCTTGAACGCCGACCATGTCAGGATGTCGGATTCGTGGTTACGATACCACAAATGTGCAACGTTGCTCAAGTAGAAAATGACGTTGTCGAGTTTTGCCGCATCATCCCAGCGGTTGTGCGCGCTGACTCTTTCGTACGAGGTGAGCCCGTCCTTCGACGTCGTGATCACCGGTAACCGTGAAAATCGCAGTATCCTGCTGATGCTGCACGCCAGAACAGATGACAGGCGATGCCGTGGCTGCAGCTTGTTGGGCTGGGTCGTCAGGCATGGTTCGACAAGGCTGCGTGGGATCGTCCGGCATGAGCCGAGATGGTCGAAGGGTGCGGCTGAAAAGTTCTAGCATTGACGGAGTCGTACCCAGCACTCTCCACCAAATGTCAAGTTGGTTATTGACAGGGTACGCAGAGAGTGAGAGGTCGAACTCTGTGCATCAGTCAGAACCCTGCGAGCAGTCAGAACCGGCCCCATGCGTTAAGCGCTGGTGATGCGCCTGACTGACCGGCACTATTTCGATGATGTACCACATACGCTGGAGATGCGCCGGGCTAACCGGCACTTCTTCGTTACAACGGCATGTAAACGAAGCAACTGTGTGCATAAAGAACGTTGGTTGACGGATAAACAGGTGAAGCCATTAGCGGCTGGACCGTTATAATGAAAGCGTCATACGTAGGATGAGATCCACTTCGTAGGAAAGCTTCTTGATGCTCGTCTGCGACAAACACTTGGCGCGTATGCAGACAATGTCATCCCAGACAGCCGTGACGTTGGACACACGTCCACTATTATACCGTGCGATTCCTTTACTCACACGGTCACCGCAGAAGTAACTATCCGGGACGCGCACAAGCGGCAAATCGCACGCACGCCCTTCAGCCCTGCTTGCAGTGAAAGCAGGCGTCTGCGGCACAAGGCCCGCCTGCGGCTCCAACGGTCACCGCGACGCGGCTTTCAGTGGCGCCCCTATAAGCGCTGCGCATGGTGTATAAAGGAAAGAAGTCAGTTGTTGCTCCGCATTTGTGCTTCGAGAATGGCCAAGACTGCTTATACTCGTGAGGAAGAGGCTGCCCTACGTGAGAGCGAGCGATAGCATGCGCGGGAAGAGGCCCACCATCGCAGAGCCAACCCCGAAGTCCGCCGGCACGGCCGTCACGGCTAACGTCTTCATGCTAGGGAAAAGTTCCCGTAGTAGTTGTATGGGATTTCAACACCAACATTTCACGGAGGAACTGGATTGTACAGCACATGCATGCCAAATTTGGATTATCATGTGTTAGCAATATGTGGGGCAAGCCGCCAACTACAATTAGGGGCGCCTGCGTATTCTTGGTCTTCGCGAACGTGGCTGAGCTGCAGCCGATAGGTGTGCCGATCGCTGTATACCACAGCGATCACAAAACCATGGTCATGAGGTGTAAGCGGCGGCAGCGGCATCAGGAGCCATGCAACACCCGGCAACACAAGTTGCAATGGCGTGGCAAGACCAAGCAACGCAAACGGTATGTTCCGAAAACGAATGAGGTGCAACGCAAACTTAAAATTAAGCTACGGCCAGTATCCCACTCCGTAAAAACGCACATGCGCATACGCGGCTGATATTGTGAAAAGCTTACATCGATCAAGAAGGGTGTTTGGAGCCATGCGCTTCTTCCTACTGTTACTGTGTAAATTTATTGCCGCAGTTTAATGAATAGGACGTAAGTGAAAATCTACCTCTTGAATTTCGATAGGAATTACGTACCGGGATCCCAGAAGTACCCCTGTCGTACTATCTATCGTCTGCTAACGCTCGGCCGCGCCCGCCCGCGTAGGAATGGAACATTGGCCACACTGCTAATCAATGTCGCAGCCGTCAGGTCTCGCTCATTTCTATTAGTTTTGAACACTCAACAAGCCTCGAAGCACGCGAATCTTAGGGTCAGGCCATATGCACGCTTGCTTCAGCGTGCGCTCACTCTTCGCCGCTCCTGGCTAGACGACTTGGCAGGCTTTGCTTCGTATTGAGCTATTGCGCAAAATGCACAATTTAGATGTGGCTTCTCTTTCGGTAGGAAGATAGAAGAAGAAGCACAAGAAGCACAAGTGGCAGCGAAAGGGGGAGACAAGTGGTTGAATATTACTCTTATACTTTCACAAAATCGGAACAAAACTGCTGCACAACTGAAAAGGAGGCATTGGCTGTTGTGCTAGCGATCAGGTATTTTCGATCGTACCTAGAAGGCACGAAATTCAAACTGTTCACTCACCATCAGGCGCTTACTCATTTCCTGAGTGGCACTCTACCGAAAGGGCGGGTTGCTCGCTGGATCAGTGAAATTCATCAGTTTGATTTTGAGGTGGAACACAGGAGTGGACAATATGTGTCAGATGCTGATGCTCTCGACTTCCCATTGTTAGTAACTGTAGGAACGAGGAAAGCGTGAACTCACTTAAAATGTGGGAAGGCATTGAACAGCTGATGTATTCAGACAAAGTTTCACGTACCGGTTACACTGAAAACAAAACTTCTCGACCTATATCACCACAGTCCATGCAGAGTCGGGAGGGCATGACGGCTTCTGACGAACATACTACAAAATGAGGAGAAGAGTTACATGGCCCGGTGTGAAGAAATATATTAGCGATTACATTAGTCCTTGTGAAGAATTTCAACTGAACAAAGCAAAATATAAGCAGAATACAGACAGCTTGACTTTTCCACCTAATTCAAATGTGCCATTTGAAGCCGTACATGTTCATTTCCCTGAACTGAAGAAAAACAGCGAAGGAGTGAAGAAAACGCAGTACTTTTTAGTGTGCATTGATGAATGCTCAAGGATGCTAGCTTTGACGCCAGGAAAAGAGAATGCTGATGCTGTTGTATTTCGCTTAAATAGAGACATGTTTAAAGGATTGAAATGTGTCGTATCCGACAATGGTCCTGCATTCAAGAGTCAGGCATTTGCAAGGTGGGTAAAAGACAGAAACATTACCCTGAAGTTCACAGCACCATACTTTTAATCAGCTAATGAACTAGCAGAGCGACTTATTCGAGATATAAAACAATTAATAAATGTGTACCCAGGATTCCCAGGAGGCTGGAAGTGTTGTCTACAAGCAGCTGTGTCCAGCACAATAGATCTCATACGAGCACTCTGGGATGCAGTCCTCAATACGCCCCCTTTGAGGAGCCTGCCTATTTACCTGCGGACGATATACATCGCATAAAAGAGAAGCTTAACTTGAAGGAAACGAAGAAAAGAGAGCATTTAACAAACGTCATAACACAAATATTCCCACAATTGCATTAGGCGATATGGTTCTGGTGCAGAAAGGGTGAACCTAACACAACACTTTTGGGTCCGCTTAAAGTGGTAAAATTGGCCACAAAACGAGTACTTAAGACCATCGGCTACACGACGGAAAACGGTGCGATGAAAAAAGCAGCCATTGCCAATGTCATCCCTTATTTGCAGCGGATGGATGAAACAAAGCCCGCGAGAGTGTAACGGGCCGAGATGACAAAGAACAGGTCTGGTGGGAACGGAGGGAAGAAGATCCTGCTGTGGTTCTGTGTACGCTTGTCATGGAATATTACAAGAAGGCTTTTGTTGAAAAGCGCCATTCCACTGTTGTCAACGTGGATTACAAACGAAGTCTTTTAGCAGACGACAAAGTGGCGACACGTAATTTAGATCAAAGATATGAGCAAGTTTTATTTCTCTTGAGCGGCGACGGCGGTCATCCCGAAGAAAGACAGACGCGTGCACACTTTTATTTTGATCGGCGGTCTTGATCGGCGGCATACATTCGCGTGGAAGACTACTGCCACCTCGGGGTGCAGGAGGAAACTAGACACGCGCGACGGCACCGCCACGCCGGGAGAGCGCAAGAAAACAAGGAACGCAAGTGCTTCGAAGGACGACAAAGAGAGGTCGGTGCGAGCGTGGCCGACGCCGGTCGCCCACCGGCAAATCTTTGAGAAACCCTCATTATCTACCTGAGTATACTGATTTTGAAAATGGTGCCTATTGATAACTAATCTACTGAAAATGGATATCCAAGTGATGTGACGAATAAGCTTTTGCATAGAATGAAGCGCTATTGCATCAAATTCGTAAGCTGAGTTCTTTCACACGCAGATCTGTTGACGGACACGAAAATACTTAGAACCCTAGCCATAGACAGCTTCGCTGAAAAAGGTGCCTTCACGCTCCGCTGCATGGCTCCCCGCGCCGCACACAATTGCACAATTTGTCTCAGATGTTGGCTGCAGCGGATTGTGTCTTATAGCGTGAGCTGCACTGGCCGAGGTTGAGCAGTTTCGCGTGGCTCCTGGAAAGTCGTGCTGCGCATGCGCTAGGAGCCGTGACGTCACACGGCGCACAGCTGGCGCGCCGGGCGTTTTCCCGGCGTTTTTGCTGGGCGTTTGATCGTTTTCGCTTGGCGTTTGCCAGTGTGGTATAGCCTTTGAGAAGAGAGCGAAATTGCTGCTGAGCGGCGTAGAAGAGCGGAGAAACTTAGCTCATCGAATACCAAAGTAGTTGCCTGGCAATTAGCGGTTGAGCGTCGGAAGAACGAACAGAAGAAGGCTAAACGTGCTGCGGAGACACCGGAGCAAAGGGAAGAACGTCTAACAAAGCGGCGTCGCAAGGAACCTGAGCGACGTGTCCGACCATCTCAGCAGCAGCAACAAGATGCCCTCGATGACGTCAAGGCTCGCCGATTGACTGACTATACTGTCACGTAGTAGTGACGCTGAAGGAAACAGTCGTAAAACTGTGTATGACGAAACTGATTCTTTATTGGGCGAACCTGTGCCCACAAAAGCAAGCAACACTCAAAGCACAACGAAAGCGGCGATCACAGTCGGCGGTCGTCGAAAATCTGATCAGCGGCGAAACGCGTCGGCTTTTATACCTGAGTCACCGAAGGTTCCAGATTAATCCCTGATGCCCGCGTGTCTTCCAGAAAGTTCTGGACAATTCGCGTCGCTCATACGATCAGATTACATGAGTGTCGGTGACAACAGACGAAGGATAGAAGCATCGATAACGTTCGAGAAGCTTCCGATGCAGGCGCGTCCTGCGCCGAGCGATAACGTTTAACACTTGTTAGCCGGTGGAAAGCGGCCACCGGTGAAAGATAAACATATATACGCGTCAATACGATAAAACTTAGCGAAAGTTTCGGACCTTCGAGACGGACTTCGTAAACAATCCGTTTGGTTATGTGTGCGACGTGTGAAAGACTGTGGCACATGAAAAACTTGACGCCGGTAAGTAGTGCCATGCGTGAAACTTTGAGTTTAAAGGCGCCGCCTGAGTGGGGTGGTACCGTGGCGCGGGTTTGTACAACGTGCAAGAACTTTCTCGTTAAGCAGAAGATTCCACTCTTTAGCGTTACCAATGGGTGTCGTTACCCACGCATGCCACCAGGTCTACCGATTCTGAACGATGTGGCTGACTTAGCTCACGCTACGTATATCGTGGTATAGCCGAGCTAAGCCATGGTAATTTTTTAGGGGCGAAGCTCCTTAGGGTGTGGGTCTGTCCCTCCTCTGTAGTATGTAATAGTAGTAGTAGTCGTAGTAGGTAGCCACGTCTAGTTTTATGAGAAAAAAAATTCCGAAAGTTGTGTCCGTAGCGCGGAATCGAACCAGGGAACCCTCGCTTCCGAACGCGCGGCGCTAACCACTACACCACGAAGCGCACATGGACACACGCACCACGATGACAATAAATACCCAACGTTAACGAAAGACTGAGCGTTTCTAACGCGTTTGTGCTAGCGCGTTACGGCCCGTGTAAGGAGCTGGTGTAAGACGCTGTAGCCTCTCCGCCTTACCCCCGTATTCATAAACGCTCCTCGACTTGAACTTGACTGGTGTCACCCCCTAACGGGGGTCGAGCGCCGCCTCCGGATAATAATAATGTTCTTTGCCTGCCTGCCTGTTGAACTTGACTTGCCACCGCCTTGGGCAGCGCGTTCGAAACGCGTTGAAGGCGGTGGCAAGTCAAGTTCAAGTCGAGGAGCGTTTATGAATACGGGGGTTATACTCTCTCAGCAGTCATGTTATGACGTCGGCAAACGTGGTGCACGTTCCGGCATGTGTAAACGGCTGCGTAAGATGCCGTGGCCTCTCCCCTTTACTAGAGAGTACTGCACGTTTCTAACGCGTTTGTGCTAGCGTCCCCTTAAGCGGGAGATGGTGCAATTATAATGAAGGGCGCTGTTATAAAATAGGAATGACGGCACATATGGCGCGTGTCATTGGTGGAAGTCAATCGTTCGATTTAGTGCGGCGAGACTGGGCGAATTACACGGAAGATTCACGGTTTACCGATGATTCCCTCCGGAGCTTCGCCCACTCATCATCATTCACCCCGTGGATATGCGGTGTTTTTTTTTTTTTTTTTCACCAAGCTCGAGGGATGGATCAGGACTCCGTTATATTGACGAAGTCCATGGGGTGTAACAAATGCGGTCTTTTCGCGGCCCAGGCCGTCTACTGAAATCTGCCAGCATCTTGACCGTAGTTCGATGGAGGATAAGTAGGTAGATCGGTGACGGCAATCGCGGGCTTCATCAATTCGCGGCAGAAGGCAGGCATCATTTGGGTTGACTTTGTTCACGGGACGGTAGTCTACGCAAAGCGCCTTAGCAGCTGCGGTTGAACGCTATTGGCTGAAACACCGCCGGCGACGCTGTGATGTCACGCCATGAGTATTATTGCCTTTGCGTGTCGCCCACGATAGGTTAGGTTAAGGTTAGGTTAGCTTAGGTTAGGATGGGTCAGGAAAGGTTGGGTTAGGTTAGGTTAGGTTAGGTTGGGATAGGTTGGGTTAGGTTAGGTTAGCTTAGAGTAAAAAGCTACAGGTTGCGCGGCGTACTCTCAGAGCGGTTGAAAGGGCGTCGATCGTCGCCGGCGGCGTTTCAGCCAATCTCGTTCAACCGCGGTTGCTGTGCCATCTAGATTTTATTGCGATAGCAATTATATGGACACTCAAAAGCAGATTTCTGCCGTCGGCGTCGCCGTCGCCGTGAGGTTCCGTATGACGTCAATGGAGATGAAATCGTCGCCGCGCGCCGAACGCTGTATGTGCGAGTGAAAGGGCGCGAGGGGCGCGCGCTTTCACGGGGAGTGAACGCACGGCGGAGAACAAACGCGCGTTCTGCGCCGTGCTCGCTAAGGGCTGCAGAAGTAGGCGTCTCTTTCCTCCTTTACAATCACCATACATGTAGAGCAAAGGCGCCTTCTTCCGACGCGCGAGAGGCCGTAGGGGAGGGGGGGAGGGGGAGGGAAGGGAGAGAAGAGAGAGTAAACATTTTATTGCAAAAATAAAAGGTAGTAAGAGTGTGGGAGGGACCCCTAGTCCGGGGTCCCTAGAACGATCTCAGCGACAGCACGGGCCCGTTGAACTAGGGCCCGGCGGACCTCGGGAGGCCCGTCGCGGAGGGCATCCTCCCACAGCTCTTTGATGCGGAAGGGGTGCAAGATGACTGGCAGGGGAGGGAATAATTTTGCGGTGCACTCCACGGTGACATGGAACGCCGTGGGGGAGCTTCTACAGCCCGGGCAAGAGTCTGCGTAGCGGTCAGGGTAAAATTTATGTAGGGAGAGGAGATTGGGAAACGTGTTTGTTTGGAGTTGGCGGAGCGCCACCTCTTCCTCTCGCGAGAATGACAGTGGCGGCGGACCCATGGTGTGTCTAGCTCGTGTATAGTATTTTAATACGTCTCTGTATGTGAGTGGGGAGCCCGCCTGATCTGGACTCCGATCCTCGACATGCCGGGCAGCTCGGAGGGTAATTTCTCGAGCGACCGCGTGTGCGCGGTCATTACCCGGCAGTGAGGCATGGCCAGGAGTCCAGAGCAAGTGGATGCGCTGTGGGGCAGATGTGTCTGTGTTTGGGGACTGGTGTAGGATGTGGAGAGCTGCCTTGGAGAAGCAGCGTCCCGTCAAAAAGGCGCGGCATGCCTGCTGGGAATCGGTTAGGATATACACCTCCCCAGGAATCTGGAGAACGTGTCGCACAGCAAGCGCTACTCCAAGGACTTCTCCGTGTCCAGGTGTAGAATTCCGTAAGGAGGCGGCCGTAATAAACGTTTCAGCGCCATCCAGCACTACCACGGAATACCCGTTGTGGCACCGAGCAGCATCCGTGTATAGGGTATTTGTCTCAGGGATGTCACCGAGCATGCGCACCAGGTACCGTACACGGGCGCGCCGGCGTCCCGCGTCATGCTCAGGATGCATGTTTCGTGGTAGTGGGTGCACCTTTAAGGCTGTACGGACCCAAGTCGGAATAGTGATGGTGATGTCTTCATCATAATTGTGCAAAACTGGATGTCCCAATCTCGAGAGCAAGTGCCGCCCAGTGGGTGTGAGCAAAAGACGTTGTCTTTGACTGGCCCACTGAGCTTCCAATAACTCACTGAGAGTGTTATGCGTCCCTAGGGCTAGCAGACGTTTCGTGGCGGTGTAGTGTGGGAGGCCGTGGGCGAGCTTGGTCGCCTTTCGCAGCATTGTGTCGACCCGTGTCTGCTCCGACTGCGTAAGTCTGTCGAAGGGAAGGTGGTAAGTAATGCGACTGATCACACAGGCCTCCACCAGGCGCAGTAGGTCCCGTTCCCGTAGACCTGAGCGCCTGTTGGAGACCCGCCGAATCATGGCCAAAGTCTGTTCGGTCTGCCGGGACAAGAGAGATATAGTGTAGTTCGCCTTCCCATTCGCCTGAACGTGTAGTCCAAGAATGCGAGCACGGTCTACCTGGGGGACAGGAACGCCATCCACGTGCACCGTGATTTCGGGTGGAGGGGTAATGCTACGTGCGCGGATGAGAACAAGCTCGGACTTTTGTGGGGCACAGGACAAGCTGCCCTGTCGTGCGTAAGCGATGACGATGTCGACGGCCTGCTGCAGTCTATCCTGAATGGTCCCGTCTGACCCTCGCGTCGTCCAAATCGTGATGTCGTCTGCGTAAATCGCATGTGCAACATGGGGGATCTGGTCGAGCTGCTGAGGTAGTCTTGCGAGGGCGATGTTAAATAGAGTGGGGGACAGAACTGATCCCTGAGGGGTGCCGCGACCTGTGAACCGAATCGTATCTGTCCGATGTGGTCCTATTCCAATGGTGGCTGTTCGGTCCCGCAGAAAAGAGCGAATGTAGTTATACATGCGCCTGCCACAATGTGATTCTGCGAGATTTCGAAGAATCAAATCGTGTGCCACGTTATCAAATGCTCCTTTTAGATCAAGGGCGAGGATGGCCCTCGTCTGGGCACGGGACGGGGGGCCGATAACCTCTTCCTTGAGCTGTAGAAGCACGTCCTGCGTGGAGAGATGTGCCCGGAATCCGAACTGTGAGTGGGAGAAGAATGACTGTCGTTCGAGAAAAGGTTGCAGTCGCCGCAAAATCACGTGCTCCATTAACTTTCCGATGCATGAAGTAAGGGATATTGGCCGTAAATTTGCTATGTCTACGGGCTTTCCTGGTTTGGGTATTAGCGAAATGTCAGCATGACGCCATGCCTGTGGGAGCGTGCCCTGACGCCAGTGATCATTGAATAGCTTTGTCAGATGATGGACGTCTGAATCACTGAGGTTACGAAGGGTGGAAAATCTGATACGATCTGCGCCTGGGGCCGTGTTTCGACGGAGATCTTGAAGTACCACGCGAACCTCATCGATTGTAATGTCCGCGTCGAGTTCCTCATTAGATTGTTCTGCGTGCGGGTAATTCAGATACTGTGGAGGTGTGCCGGTTGGGATGAATCGTTTTTCTAGCTCTTTGAGAAGAGCAGCCGGATCGTCTCGGTACTTATGTATTAAGCTGAGTAGGCGATGAAATGTTTGCGTCCTTGTATTGGAGGGATCTATGAGTGCGCGAAGTATCGACCATGTTTTCGCGGTGCCTAGGGTGCCTGAAAGACGCTCGCAAAAACCTCGCCAGTTGTTTCGGACGAGTGTCTCAGCATATTCTTGTGCCTCCTGCGAAATTTGGGCGATACGCCGGCGAAGCTTGCGATTGAGGCGTTGGCGTTTCCAACGCCGCGTGAGCCCCCTACGTGCCTCCCACAGATGCAGTAGGTGCGGGTCCACGTCCGGGGTCGCAGTTGTGGTAACCAGTGTGCGCGTACACGCATCTAGGTCAGAAGAAAGGGACTCGATCCATTGCTCGTATCCTAGACCTTCAGGAGGATTCTGTCGGCGCTCCCTGAACCGCGTCCAATCCGTGATGCGCACTTTCCGCTCGGGACAGTGTGCACTCTGCAGTGGTAGGGTAGTGGCCACGATATAATGGTCACTGCCTAGATGTTCATCGAGAGGACCATGCGCAATCACTGGTCCTGTATTTTTGGAAAAAGTAAGGTCTGGGCACGTGTCACGTGTGACGCTGTTACCCAAACGTGTTGGGTGCCCTGGGTCTGTATGTAAGGTGTATCTCAAGTTACATATGTCATCCCAGAGTCGAGTTCCTTTGGCTTCAGATTTGCGGTACCCCCAAACTGTATGCGGGGCGTTGAAGTCACCGCACACGAGAAGGGTGCGCCCAAGGCGTCCGAATTCTATTAGAAGACGATGAAACGAGTGTGTGCGTGAGCGGGGAGAACTGTACACGTTAAGTATGAAGAGACTGCAACTGTTCTTGCCCTGTGTAATGATTTCAAGAATTTGGTGTGGGATATCGATGTTTATAGTGTGGGAGTTGCACGTTAAGTGTTTTGATACTAGGGCTCCCACGAGTGGAGAGGTACCCGTAAAAGTGGTGAAGCCGGATAGGGAAGGGGAGCAGTTTGGTTCCTGTAGGAGGATAATATCAGGAGGATGTGTGGACATAGCAGCGTACTGTTGCAGGGATGCCCTTTTCCGACGGTATCCTCTGCAGTTCCACTGCCAGACCACGAGCTGCTGCTTGCTAAGGGTCGCCATCATCCTCGAGAGAGGAAGCCGCCGGGCGTGAGTATGGGTGCGATCTTCTTGCACCTGTAAGGGGTGGCTGGGGACGCGCGGATTTGGAATCCGGCAGGGGTGCGCTTATAGAATCCAAACGGGAGACTAACTCTGCGAATAGGGCGTGTGTCCGCTCTTCTGATGCGTGTATGACGCTTATGATCTCCTGCCGGAGCGCTAGAGACTCCTGCCGCGCGCTCTCTATAGCTGCCTGTATTCTGGCGTTTGTGCGCTCTATTGCAGCTTCCAGCTGCGCATGCATGTGAGCGTGGCGCGCTTCCATGTCACGGCGTAGCCGCGCGATTTCGGGGAAAGGATCACTGTGGATGTTCGGTAGGGGAGTAGAGGGGGACATGTTGTGGGGTGAAGGTTGGGGGGGAGCGAGCTGTGGGGGATCCCGCGGGCAACTTACCTCCCGAGGTGCCGCCTTGGCATTGGTGTTCTCCGGGGCCTGGGCCTGCTGACGGTCCGGGGCAGCTGCTGAAGTTGCCAGCTTGTTTAGTAGTGCCTTCTTGTAGGGCTGCGGGGATGCCTGAGACGCCGGGGTAGTCTGACGCTTCACCTGGTTGCGGGCGGAGGACGACTGGGAGCGTGATCGGGAACGGGATTTGGAGTTTACCCGAGCCTTGGGGCGGGATCTGGACGGCGTCTTCGAACGAGACCGGCCAGCTTTCTTGAATGATGTTCCAGAAGCAGGGGTTGTCGCTGATGGAGGATCCGCATTGGTGGAGGCCTTCAGTTGTCGCTGTTCATCTTCGATGGCTTTTTTCACCCAGGCTCTGTTGAAGGGTTGTCGCTGGCGTTGCGGGCACTTCGGTTCAGTTGTAGGATGGTCCCCTCCACATGATTTGCACCGGGGAGAGCATGGGTGTGATGGGATGGGATTCTCGATGCCGCACTGTTCGCAAATAGTGACGTCTGGTGTGGGGCAGTGGTCGGCTCGGTGTCCCAATTTGAGGCACGTTTTGCAGACTGGCTGGCGGGGACGGTGTGGGTAGCAGCGGAGCTCTGCCCCAAGAAATCGGACGAAGCGTGGCACACGTAGGCCCTCGAAGGTGACCAGTGCAATATTCGTCTGACCCATCATTCGAGCCTGTAGTATCTGGATTCCAGATGCTTGCATCTCTTCTACCAGCATATGTGAGTGGGTGCCTGGTTCCAGTCCCGGAACGATACCCTTGCACGAATCATCAGGGGCGGCTAGATATGCAGACACCGGGTAGGTGCGTTGGCTGATCGACAGTTCCTGGATATTCAGCAGGGCGTCTGCGACGTGCGATGATGGGGTGCTTACTATTGTCAGGTTTTGTTCTGGCCGGGTCCTTAGGATGAGGTCTCTCCGGTCATTTGAGCTCACTCCGGCCGCTGTCCAAAGCGCGGTGGCCAACGTTGGTCTGGGCCATTTATCCAATCTCAGGCCTCCGAGAGGCCGGAGGATAACTTTTTCATCTCGGAGGGGAAGAGGAGGCAGGCGCTTTGGCCCGCTCTGCTTGGGCTCGGCGGAAGGGTGTTCAGAGGCGTTCTGACGGAGCGACGCCGTTTCGTGGGCTGCAGCGTTGCGGGCGCGTCGCTTGTTGCGGACCACCTTCCAACAGGCTCCGTTGTAGGCTTCGTCTTCTATGGTGTCCGTGTCGATGGCTAAAGGTGTGGTATCCTCGTCCATGTCCTCCCCCGGTGGCGAGTCATTCGTTTGTTCTGTGATGGGAACGCTGGCAGCGTCGCGGTCGCTCAATGCTCCGATAGTTGCTGGCTTGTCGTCGGTTGTGAGCGTCTCTTCGGCGTTGCTAAGCATTGTTGGCACCGTTTGCTCGTTAGCGCACTCCGAAACAGTGCATAATAGCGGTAATGATGTTAGACGCTGCCTTGCTGCAGGGCCGTGGTTGGCAATGTCGTCAGTAAGAGCGCGAGGTGGAGCGGTGCCCACCGTGAGCGACATGCATCGATGCAGCCGTGCCTAAGTTGGGCAGACGCCTGTTCCGTTAGGCTTATTGGGGCGTTCCCCGCGTCGAAGTCTTCAAGGCTCGTGAGATGATGGAAAATGGACTCACAGTGACCCCAGAGGTATCGGGTAGCTCCGGTCCACTAGGTGAGTCGTATGGTGTAGATGAATCGGGCACCGGAGTCGATGAAAATCCAAAACACAGATCCGAAAGAGGAGCCCCATGCGAAAACACGTCCGCACACCGTGGCCTCCTAGCGGGAAAAATCGAGGGAAGGGAGGCGACGTTTAGCTGCGGCACCAAGTGCCTATTTATATCAGAGGCTCCGGCAACAGTCACCAACGCCGCACGCATTTTGAGCGAACGCGGGCAAAACGCCGACGGCGTCGACAACAGTTCTGCGTGTTGCCGGTGCTGCTGCATGTCCAAGTTTATACAGCTGATAAAGCTAATATCATTACTCCGTATAGCTCTCTAGAAATTTGCTGTCGTAATTGATGCTTCGCCTTTCAGGTGAAACTGCGACAACTTTTTAATATATGGTGACCGGCGATGCCCAGGGAATGCAGGAAGGTTCAATGACGTCTTACGTGGGAATTTTCTCGAGCTCGCGCTGTATCACTTGGCGTTCAGCATGGGACACAACATAAGGATGTCTTCTGATGGGGCTGGCGACTTGAGGATGGATTTAATGAGTGTGTGAACCAAAGGCCCGTCATTAAAGTCAAAGCTGTCGCGATACATGTGCCTGATATCGGTAGCTTGTTCTGGGAGGAGGTCAGCCACGATCATCTTGGCAATATTATGATGGGCTGTACTGCGTGAAGTGGGTATAGAGTTGGTGACATCGATTAATCATTTAATATATTAAAAGTACCTCGCAAAACAATTATTCCTAATCGATGTCCAGCTTCAATTTAATCGACTTAATCGATTAGACATCTTCGAATAATCGTTTTCTAGAGTTTGACATGAGTGGCGCGAAAATTTTGAAATCGTGCTAAATGTGTGGAGCACGAGTATTGACTGTGTGCTTGTGGTAGAGCGACTGTCGACTGTTCTTGCGAGTCCCGAGTGATGCCGAGCCGAGCGCGTCGCCGCTCTTCCTCCACACGCCACCACGCCGCCCGAAACAAGGGGCTTGTAACGCCCTAGTGACCATGACAGACTATTGAGCCTTTTCGCGGCGATCCCGTGGGCGCTGCCATGTTTGATCACGTGGTGACGCGTCCATTGCTTGCCTCAACTGCCTCCGTTGCCTCCTTGTTTACAATGGATATGTATGACGCCGGCGCGGCTTAGAAAACCTCTGTTCTCGGAGATATCGTAGACGGTGACTATAGGTGGACGACACGAAGCTTTGATTACAGCTTCAGAGAACATGCAAAACCGCTTTCGGAGCTGATTAAGCGATGTCCAAACGGCGCAAGCAGCGTATATGGTGCTTGTTCTAAAAGTGGGGCTAAGTATGTATTCCAAGCTCTTACAAACATTCCGCTCATGAATTCAGTCAGGATTAGTGTGTTTTGCTCTTTGTTCTTTATTCGGCAAGTATTTTGAAGCAGTGGCTTGTCAGTTTCTGACACAGTGAAGTTCCACGGTGCGGCCACTATCTGATTATTTTCTGCCTAATCGCTCGCGGGTGTGCTCAGTTCCGACAGATTTGTCCTTGCCCAGGCTTGAAACGTAGCTGTTTTGTACATTGTAGTACCTTGTAGCAAATATATATTACAGCTAGTAACTCGCTTACTCTTGTGGACCGTCACGAAACATTCAGCTTCGACCATTCGTGCACCATCCGTGTAGTCCGCCATTTATTGTGCGTCGCATATATTCAAGTTTGCGCCCATTCTCTTATTCTTGATACGTCGGCGATAGAGTGGACGTAAGTTTTCCTACCATTTGGGACAGATGTGTATAGATAACGTGCGCGACACTTACTATGGCAGGAAGCGCGCTGCTTCCATTGTCATTGTTTAACGAGTGGTACTCGCTCTTGCCGACGTTCTGGGGATGAAGCCTTTGAAGGTTAGCGATACAAGGCTGGCGGATGAGCAAATTTCTGTATCCTCGAGGAAAGTGCCGGTAACACGTTCGGACAGTTGCAGAAGCGGTCCGCGAACTTGGCCACACAGATTCATTCCATTCCTTAACATGCCAGTCACTATTTTTGCAGCCAACTACTGCACACGTCTTCAATCCACATGATTCAATCTAGCATGATTGGAGCACAGTGTGTTAGCGAAAACTGAGTTGTATTTCGGATAGGTGATCGCACAGAAGCAAGGTAGAAGCGGTAATGGTTTCGTATTCGTGCGCAGTCGCAGAGGAGACGTATGGCGCGCCGCCGTAAGCGCCATCTCGTTTCTCTAAAACAAACTGCTCCGCGAAAAGGGTCAATAGAAACTCAGTCGTTGATCGTCGTATCACTCCCAGTCCACTAAAGACGTGGCACAAGATTCGCGCCGGTTTGGAGCATGCATTTGACATAGCGATGGAGAGAGAGAGAGTAAACTTCAAAGAAGGAAAATGTGTGTGGAGCCGCTAGTACAGGGCCCCACTGGCTTGAGCGGCCCGCTGGGCTTGATCCAGGAGAGCCAGTTGGCTGTCCTGTTCGTCGTCCGCAAGCCATGTCTCCCACTGCCTTAGAAAGTGTTGTTTTGTAAATTTGTGGGTGTTCGCTGGTGGAGGTCTTCTGGCGCATGAGTGTGATGTGTGACAATGTAGTCTTTTCGCCACACCAGGGATATTAAATGCGAATCATTTCTTGCCGGGGGCTCTGTCTGTCCCACCTGCGTCCCACACCTCCGCAGCGCATGCGCGTCCCCTCCCCCTCTCTCACATCTCCTACGCTCCCCTACTTTCTCTCCTCTAGGAATCCTGTACGGAGCGGCGCCCGCGTTCCACTACCCCACAACGCATGCGCGTCTCCTCCCCCTCTCTCGCCTCTCCTATGCTCCCTCCTTTCTCTCCTATAGGAATCCTCTACGGAGCGGCGCCCGCGGGCCACACCCCCACAGCGCATGCGCGTCCCCTCCCCCTCTCTCTCCTCTCCTACGCTCCCCCCTTTCTCTCCTCTAGGAATCTGGAGCGGTGCGCACAACAGGTGGTGCGACAGCTGCATACTCCGCTGGGGGCGCCGCGGTAGTTCCGCGGTATGAAAATGACGGAGCGCGCGCGCCTCATTCTGTAGTGTTAAGTGCGCTTGCTGATGTATAGCATGAGCAGGACGGCTTGTACGTGTCGCATTCTCGCTTATCAAGGCCGGTCATGTGACCATTTCCGTTGACTTAAAAACCTGTAACACCGAGATATAAAGGTTCTTTGGTTCAGCCTCTACCTGCCAGCTAGGCGGCGTAATTTCATTGGCGACCAGAATGGGATAGCGGTACGATGACAGCGAGGCCACCCGAGTTCGACGACACAACCAGTAGCTGGAGTACTTACCGTATTCGTTTGGAGGCCTTTCTCGAAGGCTACGCCGTCACAGATGAAGGAAAACGACGTGCGCTTCTGGCGTCGCCACTTAGTGACAACGTTGTTAGCGTGCTTCAGGGGCAATGCCAGTCGGAATCGGTGAACAGCCTGAGCTATGAGGCAGTCGTACAACACCTGGACAACTACTTCGATCCACAAGCAAATGAGATTGCCGCCAGCTACGTTTTCTTTATGCGAAGCCAAGCGGAAGGCGAAAAGGTACGGTACTACGTCACTGATCTTAGACGCCTCGCTAAGGATTGCAATTTCGACAAGCTCGTGGACCACGCGTTGCGGGATCGGATTGTGTGCGGGATCCGGGATGAAGAAGCACGACGACATTTGCTGTCGCAAAAGAAGTTAAACCTGGCGGAGGCAGAGACATTTGCTGTAGCAGCGGAAACAGCCGAAACAAATGTCCGGGCAATGCAAAAAAGCAGCTTCAACGACAACGGTGATGCCAATTTCGTACAGAGGCCCTGGACGAATCCGCGGAAATCTGGACACGGGCCTGGGTCCAGTACCGAGTCTACACAATGCGGGAGATTCGGCTCGAACGACGCTTCGGAAGTGTGCAGACACAAGAAAGCGACGTGTCACAAGTGCGGCAGCAAGGGACCCCTGGCAAGGATGTGCTCCAGCGGTCGCGGTAACTCCTCGGGGACGTACGCGGTGAAAGGGCCAGACGGAAGTGAAGAAGAAGAAATACTGTACGCTTTGGTGGCTCACAGCTATAGTAGCAACGACTCCGTACGACCGTTCGAAAAGGATTTTGTCTGGGAAGGCCGGAGGTTACGCATGCTGGTTGATACAGGGTCGGCTATCAGCGTCAATCCGAAGAGAGTTTTCAAGAGCCATCGGCAGTGGTGGCCGGCTCTGGAGAAGACTTCACTGCGCCTGTCGTGCTACCTGGGACCGCTGCCTGTCCTAGGCCTAATGACCATGAAAGTCAAGTGCGGTAACACGCAATAGGACAGCTCGCTGGTTGTAGTAGATTGCGACGGGCCTCTATTGTGCGGCCGGGACACCATCCAAGCCTTCCAGAATGCCGGCATGGCGCTACTGGAAGAATGCGCGCCGCAGAACTTAAATGTGTTTCATTGCGACGCAGCGATAGCGAAGCTTCTAGCAGAATTCTCTGAAATTTTTGAAGAGCGATTGGGTTGTTGCAAGGGGCCCCCTGTGACGCTGCACAGAAAAGAAGCCGCTATACCACGCTTTCTCAAGGCTAGACCAGTGCCGTACGCACTTCGCGAAAAGGTGTCTGAATAAATCGATCGCCAAATGCAGGAAGGAGTGCTTTCGCTAGTGAGGGCTTCCGAGTGGGCTACGCCCGTCGTGCCAGTAGTGAGACGAAACGGTGATATCCGGCTGTGCGGCGACTTTAAACTAACCGTGAATCCGGCAACACATTTAGAACACCGAAGATTGAGGACATATTCGCATCTCTGTACGGGGGCGATGTGTTCACCACTTTGGATTTACGCCACGCGTATAATCAACTTCCGCTGGACGACGAGGCACGAAGGATGGTGGTGTTGAACAGACACAAAGGTTTATTTGCTTACAACCGCCTAGCTTTCGACATCGCGTCGGCACCAGCCTTGTTCCAGCACCGCATTGAGTCCCTTCTACAAGGCCTGCCTCCGGTGAAGGTGTACTTAGATGACATAGTTGTAGCCGAAAAGCGAAACGAGATTCAACGCTCCGGCAAGTCTTCGAGCGGCTGCACGACAGTGGAATCACGTTAAACCGGGATAAGTGCAGGTTCAGGGAGAAGCAAGTCTCCTTCTTGGGCCACAAGATCGACGCAACTGGCCTGCACCCTCCCGACAATATGGAAGCCATCACCGCAGCACCCAGACCAGAGACGGTGAGCCAGTTGAAATCATTTTTGGGGTTGATCACATAATACGGCAAGTTTTTGCCCAACCTTGCAACCACGATGGAACGACTCTATAGGCTGCTGGCTAAAAGAGCACAGTGGCAATGGAAAGCCGAACAGGAAAACGCTTTCCAGGCAGCCAAGCGCGCCATGGTGGAAGCTAAACTTCTCGTACACTATGACCCCCAAAAGCCGTTGCGGCTTGAATGCGACGCTTCGCCGGTTGGGGTCGGCGCGGTGCTGTCACACCGAATTGGCAACAAAGACTGTTCTATATCTTTCCGTTCAAGAGCACTGACACCCGCTGAGCGGAATTATTCACAATTGGAGAAAGAAGCGTTGGCCTTGGTGTACGGCGTTACCAGGATCCGAGATTACTCGTTGGTGAATCATTTCACTCTGGTAACAGACCACAAGCCGTTGACGGGACTGTTTCACCCGCAGAAGCCGATTCCGCGCATGGCAACTGCGCATTCAACGGTGGGTGTTGCTATTGTCGGCCTACCAATATGATATCGAGTACCACCGAGGATTGCTGAATGCTAACGCTGACGCTCTCAGTCGCCTGCCATTGCCGAGCTCGGGGGACCGAGGAGGGCAGGAGTCGACGGAATACGTGCTCTTACGCAGGGCCTAAATGTTATGGCCCTTTCCGCTCAGAAATTAGCAGATCTGAGCAGCACAGACGATACGCTTCGTCAGGTTAAGGAGTGGATCACGCGTGGCTGGCCACCGCGCTTACCTAAAGCACAGCAACACCTTTTGACATACTTTCACCGCCATGACGAGCTCGTGGCCAGTAACGATCTAATCTACTGGGGCCATCGTGTAGTGTTGCCGGAGGCGGCACGACGGTGCACGCTGGAAGAACTACATGACAGTCACCCCGGTATCAGTGCCATGAAGCGCACAGCGCGAACAGTATTTTGGTATCCCGGATTAGATAAGGACATCGAAGTGATGGTTCAAAGATGCCATCAATGTATACAATGCTGGTCCATGCCAGCCGCTGAAGTTCCGTCTCCATGGCCCGCGAGCAACAAACCATGGTACAGGTTGCACATGGATTTTGCAGGTCCCATCAATGGTTATCAAGTTTTTGTGTTGGTTGATGCCGAGACGAAGTGGATGAAGGCTGTACCTTTAAAGACCGCCACAGCGGAGACCACCATTCAAGTACTTCAGGGTATTTTCGCCCGTTTTGGACTACCGTACTGTTTAGTATCGGATAACGGACCACAGTTTTCAAGTGTCACCATGTCCCGTTTCTTGCAAGGAAGCCACGTGAAACACGTGAGGACAGCCCCATACCATCCGCAGTCGAATGGGCTGGCGGAACGAGCCGTGCGATCAATAAAAGAGGGGCTTCGAAAGAATCAGTCTGGTGCATTGCACGACCGATTAACAAAGTTTTTATGCCGGTACAGAACGACACCTTTGGAAGGCGGAAAATCGCCAGCAGAACTGCTGTTGGGCTTTCGTCCCCGAACCAGGCTGACGGCCTCCTTCACAGACACCAAGGAGACGGAAGGCAATGGTTCCAAGGCACTGGCGTCAGGGGCAACAAAAGCACATGCACGGTTTCCACCAGGAAGGCATGTATGGTCGCGCCAGTATCGGGCGCGCCAGAGGTGGTTACCGGTGACAGTAGTATCCACGACAGGAACACGTATGGTTACACTGCAAACACCAGCGGGCCCGCAGCGGCACCGCGTGGACCAACTCCGGCCACGGCTCGACACAGAGTCGCCACCTAGCAAGCAGAGCCAAGTCCGGACCAACGACGGAACTCAGGAGAGCCCTCAAGGGGCAGAAGTTCCTCACGGTACGGACGTACGGGATACCAGCTCTCAAGCAGACGACCGAGAGCTACCACGACGTTCGACTCGCCACCGGAAGCCACCAGATCGTCTCACCTATACTAACTTAGGGGGAAGGGATGTAGTGTTAAGTGCGCTTATTGATGTATAGCATGAGCAGGACGGCTTGCACGTGTCGCATTCTCGCTTATCAAGGCCGGTCATGTGACCATTTCCGTTGGCTTAAAAACCTGTAACACCGAGCAATAAACGTTCTATGGTTCAGCCTCTACCTGCCAGCTAGGCGGCGTCATTTCACATTCTCTCTCCGGCGCAGCGCCGCGATGAGCGCTCGGGCCGCTGCCGCGAAACCATCACCCGCTCAAGCTGCATACTACGCTGGGGGCGCCACGGTAGCTCCGTGGTATGAAAATGACGGAGCGCGCGCGCCTCATTCTCTCTCCTGTGGAGCGCCGCGATGAGCGCTCGGGCTGCTGCCGTGAAATCATCTCCCACTCAAGCTAACCATCTCCCCGCTGCTTCGCATCCACACATGGCTCCCTTTAGCGGGAGATCGAGTAATTTTTTGTCTGCATATACTTCGCCATGTATTTGTCTTAGCTTGTGCAAATTAGGGTGTTCGTTTGGAGTCGGCGCCAGTCCACCGCTTGCCATCTGGTCAATTTTGGATGAGGCCTGCCAAACTCGCCTCTCTCCTCTCTTTGTTTGTCCAAGATATTGTTACGGGGATAACGTTTATTTAGGAAGTATTGCTATGTACAAGGTTTCGACAAGCAGCGGCGACGGATGCAAGGCTGTCGCGCGCCTCTGGTTACTTCGTCGCCGCCGCCTTCGTCCGATCGACAGTAGCAGCCCCTTCACTGTCTCGTGGCACTACCCCCCCCCCCCCCTCCTCCGGGCGAAAGCGCCGACCCGGTGCTTGCTACAACGGACCATAGGGGACAGTTACGTACGGCTTAAGTCCCGCAACGTGCACGATAGAAGAGTGCGGTGGCGTAGGCGGCGCTGGCCCTGTGACTGGCTCGATCTCATACGTAACGTCGGTGAGTTGACGTAGCACCCTGTAAGGACCATTGTACCGGGACAATAGCTTTTCGGAGAGACCGATGTGGTGGGGCGGAGACCACAGCAGCACGAGGACACCTTGCGAGTAACAAACGTCTTTGTGGCGACTATCATACAGGGCTTTTTGGGAAGCCTGAGACACTGTGAGCCGTTCACGAGCGATCTGGCGAGCTGTGTCGGCGCGCGCTATGGCGTCGCGAACGTACGTGGCGGGTGAGCTGACAGGAAGTAAAGTATCGAGAGGCAGAGAAGGTTCGCGTCCATACAGGAGATAAAACGGGGAGTAGCCGGTGGTGTCATGTCGTGACGAGTTGTAGGTGAAAGTAACGTACGGCAAAGTAGCGTCCCAATCGCGGTGATCGGCGGAGACGTACATTGAAAGAATATCAGTCAGAGTTCGGTTCAGGCGCTCTGTGAGTATATTCGTTTGAGGGTGATAAGCAGTTGTGAGCTTGTGGTGGGTAGAGCAGAAACGAAGGATGTCATCGATGACGCGAGACAAAAAGTATCGGCCTTGATCGGTCAGAAGCTGTCGAGGAGCCAGCCCCATGATGTCATGAAGGAGAATGTCGGCGATATCCGTAGCGCAACTGGTTGGGAGGGCACGGGTAATGGCGTATCGCGTCGCGTAGTCGGTCGCGACGGCGACCCACTTGTTGCCTGATGTCGAGGTTGGAAAGGGACCAAGAAGGTCGAGCACAACACGAAAGAACGGTTAGGTGGGAATGTCTATAGGGTGAAGCAGGCCGGCAGGTAACATAGCTGGCCTCTTGCGGGCCTGGTATTTATTTATTTATTTATTTATTTATTTATTTATTTATTATTTATTTATTTATTTATTATTATTTATTTTTATTTATTTTTTTATTTATTTATTTATTCATATTACCCCACAGGCTCGAGTGGAGCATTGCGTAGGGGGGTTACAGAAAAAAGGCAATAAATAAGGCATAAAAATAACTACATAGTAGGAAAAAACAAGTAAATTTGTATGTTGGAAGGGAAATAGGAACACTGGTATTCATAAAAAAAGAAGATATATTAATACAGAGTCAAGAGAACATATGAAGTTGCAATTGTTCGCGAAATTTGGCAGAATCTTTTATTGAAACAATATCATTTGGAAGGTTATTCCATAGTGCGATGGCGCGTGGCAATGCAGAATTATTGAATGACTGTGTGCGGCCAAAAATGCGCCTGAAGCTGAGATGATTATGAAGTCGACTAGATGTGCGAGAAGGAATTTCAAGTGACGAACGGCTGGACCACGAGTTCATCATCATCATCAGCCTATATTTTATGTCCACTGCAGGACGAAGGCCTCTCCCTGCGATCTCCAATTGCCCCTGTTATATAACCCTATAACCACGAGTTATAGAAGTATTTATGAAAGAGGCATAGAAGGGCAACAGAGCGGCGGGAATCCAAGTCAGGAAGGGAAATATCACGTTTAATTTGCGTAATGCTAGATTGACGACTGTAATTAGAAGTTATAAAGCGGGCAGCACGATTTTGGATGGATTCCAATTTGTCTATTAGGTACTGTTGATGAGGAGACCGGATAGATGAAGCATATTCTATTTGAGGGCGTACCAATGTTTGGTAGGCCTGTTGTCGAATGGTAGAGGGGAAAAGATGCAGATGACGACGTAAAAACCCTAAAGTTCTGTTAGCTTTAGCGCAAGTCTTCTCGATGTGAGTACACCACCAAAGATTAGTACAGAAATGAACACCAAGATATTGGTAAGTAGAGCCACGAGGAACTTTATTCAGCCGAACAGATTTTGTACGGGAACTTAAGAGCTGATTTCGCGCGAGTGAAGGAAAGTACGCAGCATTTAGATGTGTTAAGTGACATTTTTCAACGGTCGCACCACTGATTAACTAAGTGAAGGTCATTTTGTAAAGTTAAATGGTCACCATGACAATCAATGGCTCTGTAAATTACGCAGTCATCCGCAAAAAGTCGTATACAGGAAGAAATGTTGCTGGGTAAATCATTAATAAAAGTTAAGAAAAGAAGAGGGCCTAATACACTACCCTGCGGTACACCTGACGTTACTACTGATGTGGAGGAGCTAAAGTTATTAACAGATACGAACTGCCGCCGATTAGATAAGAAATTACGAATCCAGGATAATGTTATTGAATCAATCCTAAGAGCAGTTAATTTAGCTATTAGGCGACAGTGAGCGACTCTGTCAAAGGCTTTTGCATAGTCAAGGAAAATGCAGTCAATAAGTTTGCTATTATTCATGCCATTATGTAGATCTGACGTAAATTGCAATAGTTGAGTGTCACAAAACAACGCTTTACGGAAACCATGTTGATTTTGAAAGAAAAAGTTATTAGATTCAAGATGGTTGAAAATATTGGAGGCAATGATGTGCTCGAGAAACTTACAACAAATGCATGTTAGCGAAATGGGGCGGTAGTTACCAGGAGAGTGCCTGTTTCCATCTTTGAAAATCGGAATGACTTTGGATATCTTCCAGTCAGCAGGAAGAAGACCAGTTGATAAAGACTGCTAAAAAATGTGGTATAAAATCTGACTGGACAAAGCTGACGTGTTTTTTAGGACTTTAGAATTAATATTATCAACACCGCACGATGTAGACACTTTCGAATCGCGTATTAATTTCGAGATGCCATCAACACTAATACTTATAGGAGACATGAAGCGATAATTAAGGCCAGAGACGCAGGGAATGGAGGAGCAGTCTTCATTACTGAAAACATCAAAAAAACGAATTGAAAGTAGAAGCACACTCAGATGCAAAGACAGGAACATTGTCGGCGTTATGTAATGTAACAGTATTACACCCACGGTCTGGAGAAACAGCTCGCCAAAACTTTCTAGGTTTAGTGCGTAAAAGTGAGGACAGATCGGTGGAAAAATACTTATTTTTCGCTTCAGATATTGCAAGACTGTAAGTCTTTAAACAATCTTTATATTTAGACCATGATGAAGGACATGATAGCCGTTTAGCAGAAGCGCATAATCTTTTCTTTTTATTTCTGAGTGATCTAAGCGATTTATTAAACCATGGGTTATGTTTGTCGTTAGATATTGCGACTAATGGCACGTACTTATCTACTAGAAGTGTTATAATATTTTTAAATGAATTCCAATTTTCTTCAACAGACCTGTTGGTGAATGATGGAAGAAATGTTTTATGAAAAAAAACCTCAAGTTCAGTGTTCATTTGATCATAATTTGCCCTATTATAATCCCTAATTACCTTACGTTCAACACCAGCAAAATTCCGTGGAATATTAATTGAGAATTGCAGTAAGTTATGGTCGCTAAAGCCGTCAAGCTGCACGACAGGGCTAATGCTATGTGGCTCTGTTGTGAGGATAAGATCTAATATATTAGTGCCGCGAGTGGGCTCTGTAACAATATGGGTAAGATTAAACTCTAAACACAGCTCAATAAAATCACTTGATTCACTGCTCGATGACGACAAGCGAGACCAATTAATATCAGGAAAATTAAAATCACCAAATAGGTAGATTTTGTTAGTGGGAAACTGTTCAAGAGCCCTGGAAATAGTTTTGTGAAGATCAGATACAAACAGGCGGTCAGAGGCAGGTGGGCGGTAACATACACCCATCAATAACTTTCCGAATAACGTAGGACAAGCTACCCAGACTACTTCAAGAGCAGAGTCAGTGTCAACAAGAAAGGAAGGTATAGTTTTATTGATGGCTATCAACACGCCGCCACCTTTTTTATGTGCACGATCATGGCGATAAATGGCATACTGGTTAGAAGTATGATATAACTCGGAGTCACATACATTGCCGTGAAGCCAAGTCTCGGTCAGCAATACAACATCGGGCTTACTATCTTCAAGATATGATTCAAGCAGGACACGTTTTGGCAACACACTGCGGATGTTAGTAAATGATACTGAAAATGAAGGTGCACGTGAAGTTGATGGCCGCTGCACTTTCGCACTGCACACATCGGCAACTAGCTATCGAGCAGTTACTACAGAGTCAGAAACACTGTCGTAAGTATATGTAATATTATCAATACGAAGTTTGTCGACATTCAATTTATAAGGGCAATTCTGTTCTCTGGCAAATTGAAGCAGTTTCCTGCGTGCCTGTCGTGTAGCCAGCGAAAAATCTTCTCTAATAGAGATCCCAGAATTTTTCTGCTTATGTGCACGGGTGAGAATTTCCTGCTTGTCCTTAAAAAACGTAAACTTAGCAATTATTGGCCTACATTTATTTGAAGCAAAATTTCCCAGCCGGTGTACACGTTCAAACTGAGAACTAGTAGTTGTCGTTTCCTACTTATCTGTGCACAGGGCAATAACTTTTCCCTCTGTAGTTGCCCAGCTCTCTTTATCCTCGTCGGGAATTCCAAAGAACAACAGATTGCACCGTCGCATTCTGCTCTCAGCTTCATCACACCTTGACACAACTGCCTGAAGTTGATTCGCAAATGAACCAGCAGCATGATCCGAGAAGTTGGATAGTGTAGGGACATATGAAACAAGCTTTGCTTCCAATGTGACCACTCTCTCGGTCAAGCCATTAATTTCTTTCTCGGTTGCATCTTGCTTTTCTCTCAGCCACTTAATTTCACCGATTAATGTATTCTGACCCACTTCTAGCCTACGCACAGTTTCAAGGACAAGTTCAAGTGTTTGTTCCACGCTAGGTCCGGGATTTGAATCAATGTCACCCGAAAGCAACAACAACAGACATGCAGATTTCTTGCGCAAGCATGAAAAGAACAGCAATAAACGACGCATCATATCACGCAAATCGGTCGGGCACGACACCGCTACAAGGCAGTAATGGCTGCTTTTTAGACAGGAAGCATCTTTGAAGTAACCAACCTGGAAATACAGCAGCGGTAAGCTTCCCATCCCTTCAGCGGCGTCGTGCCCAACCGAAGTGGTGCCTGGCTGGTCTATATATCCCGCTTCATATCTTGCGGGGGCGTCAGTGAATGAGCCTTGTTGCCAACCGCCAGTAGCCGAAGGAACCAAGCTTGGCCATCCTTGCACTTTTGGAATCAGGAACGGAAATGCTTGACCAGAACTGCGCGGCCGAGGTTCGAGAATCCACGGAGATACGGCACCGAGGAACGCAATCTGGAAATACAGCAGCGGTAAGCGTCCCATCCCTTCAGCGGCGTCGTGCCCCTGTCGCAGCTAGCGACATATTGCTGGACGGAGCGATAGAGACCAGGCCAGAAGAAACGGAGCCGGACGCGATCATAAGTGCGGGTGACATCAAGGTGGCCAGCAGTGGGCTCATCGTGAAGCTGGCGAAGGACAGCTGACTACAGATGGGCAGGCACGACAAGGAGGCGTTCAGGGCCCTCAGGATGCATATTATGGCGGTATAAGGTGCCCCTGAAGGAAGAACAAGTGGAGTGAAGGGTCGGGTGTGGCGGAGTTGAGAATGTCGATTATAGACCGTAAAGCCGAGTCGCGGCGTTGTTCGTCCCATATATTAACGACGTCCGAGATAGACAAGACGCAGGCGTCGGTGTCTTGCTCGGTGACGTCAGGGGAATCCACGGGATGCCGTGATAGACAGTCGGCATCTTGATGAAGCTGACCGGACTTGTTCACTACTGAAAACGAGTATTCTTGGAGGCGGAGAGCCCAACGACCAAGGCTGCCTGTAGGGTCTTTGAGCGAAGAAAGCCAACAGAGGGCATGATGATCAGTTACGACGGTAAAGGTGCGGCCAAACAGGTAGGGAAGAAATTTGGCGACAGCCCAGACAAGAGCAAAATAGGACAGGAGGCGGCTACCGTACGCCATAACACAGTCGTGGCCGCTCTGACGCTGAGCGAGGACGGCACCGATTCTATGGCCGCTGGCATCTGTGCGAAGTTCCGTCGGTGCAGTCGGATGAAAATGTGCTAAAATAGGGGAAGTCGTGAGGGCATCGATAAGCGCCGAAAAGGCAGCAGCTTGGGGTGAGCCCCATATAAAAGCAACGTCTTTCTTAAGGAGCGCAGTAAGGGGGCGTGCAATGTCGGTGAAATTACGACTAAAATGTCGGAAATAGGAGCACAATACTATGAAATTGCGTACGTCTTTAGCCGAACAAGGTACAGGAAAAGGCTTCACAGCGCGAACTTTTTCAGGATCGAGCTGGACACCTGTCGCGCTGACGAGGTGGCCAAGTAAGGTTATTTCACGGCATCCGAAACGGCATTTGGAGGCGTTCAGTTTGAGACCGGCATTGCGGAATACCTCGAGAATGGTGGAGAGGCGCTGAAGATGGCTGTCAAATGTTGGCTAAAAAACAATGACATCGTCGGTAGCCCAAGCAGGTTGTCCATTTCAAGTCACAAAGAAGCGAATCCATCATGCGCTCGAATTAGGCCGGCGCATTGCAAAGACCGAAAGGTATCACTTTAAAGCGATAGAGGCCATCGGGAGTTACGAATGCAGTTTTTTCGCGGTCCAGTGGGTCAACAGCAATCTGACAATGACATGAGCGAAGGTCAATAGACGAGAAATATTGGGCGCCGTGAAGACAGTCGAGTGTGTCGTCGATACGGGGCAAGGGATAAACGTCCTTTTTCGTGATCTTGTTAGGGTGTCGATAATCAACATAAAATCGCCAGGTATTGTCCTTTTTCTTGATCACAACAGGAGCGGCCCAAGGACTCGAGGACGGTTCGATAATGTTCTTGGGCAGCATTTTGTCGACTTCTTTTTGGATTATGGCGCGTTCCGCAGCGGAAACACGATAAGGGCGCCGGTGAACCGGTTGAGCATCACCGGTGTGGATGGACTGCTGAACAACTGCTGTCAGGCCTAAAGGGCAATTTTCGAGATCAAAGATATCGGAATACGACAGCAAGACCCGACGAAGATCTTCTGCTTGCGTATGCGGGAGGTCGGCTGATATCATTTATTCGAAATTGGCACATAGCGACGAGGTGGCCGTGAGAGAGCCGGAAACAGTTCGAGGGCAGTCGACGGCTAACACAGAAATCGCGCATTCCTCCAACGACGACACGGTGGCAGGCGCGATGCCAGCAGGTAGCACGTGGGTAGAAAGACCAAAGTTCAAAAGAGGCAGGCAGGTTTTGTTGTCGCGTACGGTAACCACAGTGTGCAGGGAGGACGACAGAGTGCATCAGGACCACGTCGAGAACCGGGGAAACAACGTATTCACCATCGCACACATGAGGAGAGGGACTTAATGGGACGTAGGTGGAGGCTTGCGGTGGCAGGTGGAGGAACTCGACAGAACTTAAGCGGCTGGGAGTGTCCGATAGTACGTGGGCGTCAAAAGGGAGTTCCAGTTGAAGGACACCTGTGGAGCAGTCGATCAGGGCTGAGTGCGTCGAGAGAAAGTCTAGGGCGAGCATCACGCCGTGGGGACACTGCGCAAGCACGGCAAACAAACCAATGGGCTGACGGCCAGCAATGCACACTCGAGCAGTGCACATTCCAAGAACGGCAGACGAGCTGCTATCAGCGACCCGTACTGTGCTCTGAATTGCAGGCGTAATCACTTTGCGGAGCTGAGTACGGAGAGCAGAGCTCATTATTGAAATCTGCGCTCCGGTGTCTATGAGGGCCGTAACGGTGACGTCGTCCACTTGAATGTCCAGGAGGTTTCGGCGCGCAGGTACAGTCAGTAGAGGATTTGCATATCGGGTCACTGATCCAACGTCACCTCCTGGAGCTGCACGGCTCCGTTTTCCGAAGCGTAGGTGCCAGGCCGTCCAGGGGACGATGACCGGTATGGTCGTGGCGATCGAGATCGACGGCCTTGTGGGGACGGTGAGCGGCTAAACCTGGAGTGTGGAACGGCGGCATCGGAAGCATGTGGATCAGAGTGAGGGAAAAACCGTCGAGCGTTGCCTTAAGGAACACGCCAAGATCCAGTGCTCCAGTTTGAAGGCGAAGACCAGCTACTGCGGCAGTGACGGGCAATGTGTCCAATGCGAGAGCACTTGAAACATAAGGGTCGGTCGTCTGCCGTCCTCCAGTCAGCCGGGTTTCTGAAGCACGAAGGGTACACCTGGTTCTGGGTGACATTTGCAGGGGTACGCTCGGATGTACGAATGGAACAGAGGGCCGATGATAATCCCATGTGCGCGAACTTCTGGTGGACGACTGCTTGTATGAGCGACACGGTTGGCAGGTTGGCTGACTGAACGTCTGGAAGAACGGCCGTAGGAGCTAGTGCTTCGAGTTCGCGGCGGACAATGCGCGTTACATCTTCTGACGCTGTAGCCTGTACAGGCGTCGGTGGGTCTTCGCATGATGATGTGGCGGTGGTGTTAGGTAGCCGAAGGAACTGGCGGGGGATGCGGCGACTCTTCGCTTGTTCAAATCGCTGGCATTCCTGAACTATGGCGTCGACCGTCGTACAGTCCTTACATACAAGTAGATTAAACGCGTCTTCGGCTATTCCTTTCAAAATATGCGATATCTTGTCATCTTCGGCCATTTTTGCGTGAACTTTTCGACAAAGTCCCAGTACATCCTGTATGTACGAAATGTACGATTCAGTGGTCGTCTGGACACGAGATCCCAAGTCCTTTTTAGCAGCCTGCTGTCGGCCAAATGATCTGCCGAACAACTGAAGCAGCTTCGCCTTGCAAGCGTCCCAACTTGTAAGATCTTCTTCATGCGTCCGATACCACACGCGTGCCGTTCCTTTCAGATAGAATATCGCGTTGGCTAACATAACCGTGTAGTCCCACCTGTTGCGGTTGCTGACGCGTTCGTACATGTCGATCCGGTCTTCGACATCCAAGCCATCTGTGCCAGAAAAGGTTCCCGGGTCTTGTGAGTGCAAAAGAATCACAGGAGCCGGTGGCTGCTGCACCGTCGGCACTTCACTGGTCATCGCGGAGCAACCAAGACGGCGACCGCTTCGAAGTTCCGTGCTTGGTTGACGGAGCCGGCACGTTGGCAGGTTTACCCAGCACTTCCACCAAAGATGTTACGGGGATAACGTTTATTTAGGGAGTGAGTATGGCTATATACAAGGTTTGGACAGGCAGCGGCCACGGATGCAAGGCTGTCGCGCGCCTCTGGCTACTTCGTCGCCGTCGTCTTCGTCCGACCGACTGTCTTGTGGCAATATCTATTGCAGTCGTTGGAAAGTCCCTACCTGGCTGGTCCGACGCTCGGATATTATTGCGATAGCAATTATATGCACACTCCAAAGCGGATTTCTGCCATCGGCGTCGACGTCGTCATCGCCGTGAGGTTCCGTATGACGTCAACGGCGATGAAATCGTCGCCGTGCGCCATATGCTGTATGTGCGAGTGAAAGGGCGTGAGAGACGCGCGCTTTCACGGGGAGTGAACGCACGGCGGAGAGCAAACGCGCGTTCTACGCCGTGCTCCCTAAAGGGCAGCAGAATTAAGCGTCTCTTTCCTCTTTTACAATCACCATATACAGGGTGTTTCATTTTAGCTAGCTGCACCAAATCTTTAAGAATAGCCTGTGGCAGATAGCACAATTATAATCCTTGATCTAAACTACGCGATGAGGTGGCCATTACTTCCACGAGAAATCAAAACGCCTAATTGAGTAATTAGCATAATTACGCTAATTAACTTTTTAATTTATGATTTTACGGCACATCTTTCAATCTACGAATTATAGCCGCTGAGTTCGCAAGGCGTATCCACTTGGAACGAATTCTCAGGACCTAGCCAGTTTCGAGATAATAATTTTCAGTGTCCGACGAAATGCATGAGCGTTCCAGTTAACTTTGTGCTTCAATGCATAAAACAGCGTTTTCCTCAAAAGTTAACTGGAACGCCCATACATTTCGTCGGACACGATAAAAATTATTATCTCGCAACTGGTTCAGTCCTGAGAATTCGTTCCAAGCGTATACGCCTTGCGAACTCAGCGGCTATAATTCGTAGATTGAAAGATGGCACATCTTTCAATGTTTAATTCATTAATTTTCATAATTCATAAACGTAAATTCATAACGTAAAATCAATAATTAAAAAGTTAACTAGCGTAATTATGCTAATTACTCAATTAGGCGTTTTGATTTCTTGTGGAAGTAATGGCCGCCTCATCGAGTAGTTTAGATCAAGGATTATAATTGTGCTATCTGCCACAGGCAATTTTTAAAAATTTGGTGCAGCTAAAATGAAACACCCTGTATATAGAGCAAACGCGACTTCCTGCACGCGAAAGGCCGTGGGGGGACGGTAGGGAAGGAGGGGAGCATTGCTGGTGCTGGTGCATGTCCAAGTTTATACAGCTGATAAAACTACTATCCTTACTTCATATAGCTCTCTACTAATTTGCCATTGCAATTGATGCTTCGTCTTTCGGGTGAAACTGTTTGACACGCGCGTCTTCCAGAGACGCCGGCCACGCGCTCTCAGCGTGGCTGTAAAACGGCAAAGCAAGCGTAGACGCCGCACCTAACGCTCCGCTCAAACGGCTTCATAGCGGAGCGTTCTTCGTTCCGCTGCCGATGTGAGCATCGTGCGCAGGCGTTTCACACGCGCCTTGTCGTGGTCATCGAATCTCTCTTCATGTCGGTCTGCCTACGCCGCACCACACCTGCTTACTTACTAAGATCATGTTTACTACAATTCATGTTGCTACGAAAGCCGCTCACCTTACTTCGTATGACATTGCTATGTGATGCTATCGCATTCATTGCTTCGCCCTTAGGGCGAAACTGTGACAATCTTTTAGTACTCGAGCTATTTGGTTCACCCTCGTATTTCCCTCCACGCCTTCGTGTGCCGGGCACCACGTAAATTAGAGAGCTTATTGCCTATCATCCTAATCACCGCTCGAGGTACCGGTCCTGAAAGGAAAAGGCGACACGCCGCCTGTGAGTCGGCGAGGACAGCCGCGGAAGTCCCTATGGATTCGGCGTCCTTCAAAGCTAAAGCTACCGCGGTCGCCTCAGCCGTTGCCGTGCATTCGGTTTTCACTGACGCCCCTACTACCCGTTCCTGACACGTGGCGACGGCGATGTGTATGTCACATCCAGAGTAACTTGCGTCTGTGTAGTCGACGTCCGGCTTGCCTTCGAAACTCCTTCGCAAGGCTCGCATCCGCACCTTTCGTCTTCCCCTGTGGTACTCAGGGTTCATATTTTTGGGGATTCGTGTCACGCATATACGCGCCCGAGTTTCCCTATCTAGAAGTAATGTATCGTCTGCGCTATAAAACGGGCGAGTCTGTTTTGAACAGTTCTCCCTTGTTTGGTTTTGCCTAACCTCTCTCTCTGAGACACAAAAACGGCCGCTGCGTGCGCTTGGAAGGTGTTGTACACCCCTAGCTTCTCCATCCGTTCCGTGCTGGTGCTTTGAGTGAGCCCAAGGACAACCTTATATGCTTGTCGTTATTATAATGTCCAACTGTTTAATCTCTTGTGCGGTGGTGTTTAAGTACGGGATGCTATACGCGACTCGACTGACGACGAAGCATGTGGCTTAAAATTCTCAACCAGTGATTTTCTTTTCCCCTGTGCATATTGCAATTTCTTGCATATTTTAGTTCAACTTCACCTTTCACTTCTTCCATTTTTCTTATTTCTTGTTTAACTGTGCAGTACAGGGATTCACTAGTGCCTTGTAACTTGGTTAATTAAGCTCTTATTGTCATTTTATAAGATATATTGTTTTTATTTGCAAAGGCCACTACTGCCAACTCTGTCTAGTGTTTATTAATTAAAGATTATTCTTTATCACACTTTATTAGCTTCGTGTGCGACCGGTGACGTCAGTCGGGGGACCAACATCTGTCGTCTGCTACGCTCCGCCTATAGAATCTCTCCATTTTCACGGGTCTGCTCGCGCTCTGTCTGCGTCTCGCGTAGCACAGCGCTCTCCAATTACTGACTGTAATGTTTTTTGGTTTTTTCTTTAATGCGAAGCATTTCTTATCAAACATTTGCTACTTTGACAGTGTCTATCTATCTATCTAGCCGCCTAGGACTTTGTGCTCTCAAGGTCGTTTCGTTAACTTGGTATGTACTAAAATTGGCATACTATGACAAGAGTACATGACGAACATAAATGATATGTCATGACATGCCTGTCTTGTAGGTCATGAAACAGCCGCCTACGTCTTGGTGCTCCCATGGTCGTTTCCTTAACTTGGTAGGTACCAAAATTGGCATAGTCTGACAGGAGTGTATGACGAACATAAGTGATAGGTCATGACTTAAATGTCATGACATGTGTGCCATGTAGGTCATTACAATGACCCAGCAAAAACATTAACACTAAAAAACCGCTGAAATGGGTTCGGACGTGGGTACTAAGTGAAGGAAACACTCAATGATGATGGTAGAAATCACAGTCATGAGCATGACTGAACAAAAATGGCAATGACTCGGCGAAAACAGATGAACACTCAAAAACCACTGAAATGGGTTCGGACGTGGGCACTAAGTTAAGCAAACACTAAAAGATGCTGGAAAAGGTCATAATCAGCAAAAATTACAATGACTCAGCAAAAAAACATTAACACTCAAGAACCACTGGAATGGGTTCGAACGTGGGCACTTCGTAAAGAAAACACTAAAGGATGCTGGTAGAAGTCATGGTCATGAGCATGACTCAGCAAAAACGACAATGACTCATCAAAAAATTATTGACACTCAAAAACCACTGAAATGGTTTCTGACCTGTGTGCTAAGTGAACGAAACACTAAGGGATGATGGATGAGTCATGAGCATGACTCAACGAATATGACAATGACTCAGCAAAAAAATATTACCATTCAAAAACCAATGGAATGGGTTCATATAAGGTACTAGGTGAAGGAAAAGGCTAATATTGTTTCTCGAAGTCAGTCATGACCGTGACTGAGCAAAGATCACAATGACTCAGCAAAAAAAGATTAACACTCAAAAACCACCTAAATGGGTTCGGACGTCGGTACTAAGTGAAGGAAACACTAAAGGGTGGCGGTAGAAGTCATATTCGTGAGCATGATTTAGAAACAATGAAAATGACTCGGCGAAAAACGATTAACACTCAAAAACCAATGTAATGGGTTCAGATGTGGTACTAAGTGAAGGAAAAAGCTAAATGTTGATGGTCGAAGTCATAGTCATGAGCATGACTAAGGCTCTCGCCTTATGATCGCTTCATCATCATCATCAGCCAATTTTATTTCCACTGCAGGACGAAGGCCTCTCCCTGCGATCTCCAATTACCCCTGTCTTGCGCTAGCGTATTCCAACTTGCGCCTGCAAATTTCCTAACTTCATCATCCCATCTGGTTTTCTGCCGACCTCGACTGCGCTTCCCTTCTCTAGGTATCCATTCTGTAACCCTAATGGTCCACCGGTTATCCATTCTACGCATTACATGGCCTGCCCAGGTCCATTTCTTCCGCTTAATGTCAACTAGAATATCGGCTATCCCCGTTTGTTCTCTGATCCACACCACTCTCTTCCTGTCTCTTAATGTCAGGCCTAACATTTTTCGTTCCATTGCTCGTTGTGCGGTCCTTAACTTGTTCTCGAGCTTCTTTGTTAACCTCCAAGTTTCTGCCCCGTATGTTAGCACCGGTAGAATGCAATGATTGTACACTTTTCTTTTCAACGAGAGTGGTAAGCTCCCAGTTAGGATTTGACAATGCCTGCCGTATGCACTCCAACCCAATTTTATTCTTCTGTAAATTTCTTTCTCGTGATCAGGGTCCCCTATGAGTAATTGACCTAGATAAATGTACTCCTTCACAGACTCTAGAGGCTGACTGGCGATCCTGAATTCTTGTTCCCTTGCCAGGCTATTGAACATTATCTTTGTCTTCTGCATATTAATCTTCAACCCCACTCTTACACTTTCTCGGTTAAGGTCCTCAATCATTTGCTGTAATTCGTCTCCATTGTTGCTGAATAGGACAATGTCATCAGAAAATCGGAGGTTGCTGAGATATTCACCATTGATCCTCACTCCTAAGCTTTCCCAGTCTAAGAGCTTGAATACTTCTTCTAGGCATGCAGTGAATAGCATTGAAGATATTGTGTCTCCTTGCCTGACCCCTTTCTTGATAGGTAACTTTCTACTTTTCTTGTGGAGAACCAAGGTAGCTGTGGAATCCTTGTAGATGTTTGTAAGATATTCACGTATGCCTGTTGTACTCCTTGATTACGCAATGCCTCTATGACTGCTGGTATCTCTACTGAATCAAATGCCTTTTCATAATCTATGAAAGCCATATATAGAGGTTGATTGTACTCCGCAGATTTCTCGATTACCTGATTGATGACATGGATATGATCCATCGTAGAATATCCATTCCTTAAGCCAGCCTGTTCACTTGTTTGGCTGAAGTCAAGTGTTGCCCTGATTCTAATAGAAATTATCTTGGTGAATATTTCATACAGTACTGAAAGCAAGCTAATACGTCTCCCTTCTTATGGATTAGTATAATTTTGGCGTTCTTCCAGCTCTCTGGTACACTTGAAGTTGTGAGGCATTGCGTATAAAGGGTCGCAAGCTTTTCAATTATGATATCTCCACCATCCTTGATTAAATCGACTGTTATTCCATCTTCTCCAGCAGCTTTTCCCCTGGACATGTCTTTCATGGCCCTTCTAACTTCATCGCTAGTTATAGAAGGAGCCTCTGTATCCGGTTCATCACTATTTCGAATGCAAGTAGTTTGGCTGTTTTGGGTACTGTACAGGTCAGTATAGATTTCTTCCGCCGCTTTTACTATGCCATCGAAATTGCTGATGATATTACCATGCTTGTCTTTCAGTGCATACATCTTGCCTTGTCCTATGCCAAGCTTTCTTCTTACTGATTTAATGCTGCGTCCATATTTTACGGCTTCCTCAATCTTCCCCACGTTATAATTTCGAATATCCCTTACTTTCTTCTTGTTGATCAGTTTTGACAGTTCAGCGAATTCTATCTGATCTCTTGAGTTGGACATTTTCATGTTTTGTCGTTTCTTTATTAGGTCCTTTGTTTCTTGGGAGAGCTTACCTACTGATTGCCTTGGTGCCTTACCTCCCACTTCAATTGCTGCTTCTGAGATCAACCTAGTTACGGTTTCATTCATTACCTCTATGTTGTCTTTATCTTCCAGTTCTAAAGCTAAAGCTGCATATTTGTTTGCGAGCACCAGCCTGAATTGGTCTGCTTTTACCCTTACTGCCTCTAGGTTGGCCTGTTTCCTCTTGACTACTTTTACTCTTTCTCTCTTCAAATTGAGAGAAATCCTGGACCTCACTAACCTATGGTCACTGCACTTTACCTTACCTAACACTTCTACATCCTTCACTATGCTTGGATGGGCAGAGAGGATGAAATCTATTTCATTCCTTGTTTCTCCATTAGGGCTTTTCCAGCTCCACTTCCTGTTGCTGCGCTTCCTGAAGAAGGTATTCATTATTCGGAGCCTATTCCTTTCCGCGAATTCTACCATCTCTCCTCTTGCATTCCTATAATCAATGCCGTAGTTGCCAATTGCTTGCTCACCAACCTGCTTTTTCCCCACTTTTGCCAATGAAGTCGCCCATGACTACAGTATACTGAGTTTGCGCCTTTCTCATTGCTAATTCAATATCTTCATAAAACTCTTCTATTTCTTCATCATCGTGACTTGAGGTTGGGGCGTAGGCTTGTACTACCTTCATTTTGTACCTCCTATTCAGCTTTATTACGACGACTGCTACCCTCTCAGTAATGCTGTAGAATTCATCAATGTTGCCCGCTATGTTGTTATGGACTAGAAATCCTACCCCGGATTCTCTCTTATCTGGAAGACCTCTGTAGCAGAGGACGTGGCCGTTAGTCAGCACTGTGTAAGCCTCACCAGTTCTTCTAACCTCACTAAGGCCAATAATATCCCAGGCAATGCCTGTCAATTCTTCAAATAGTCCTGCTAAGCTAGCCTCACTCGAGAGGGTGCGCGTGTTGAACGTTGCAAGGTTCAGTTTCCATTGGCGGCCTGTCCGGTCCCAGAGATTCTTAGCACCCTCTGCCGCGTAGCAGGTCTGAACGCCGCCTTGGCCAGGTGCTCCGCAGCCACTGGGGACTGAGGGCACCTTAGGTGGAGCTAAAGGGACTCCTGGGGGCTTATGACATGAATGTCATGACATGCGTGTCATGTAGGTCATAAAAGAGCCGCCTACGTCTTGGTGCTCTCATGGTCATTTCGTTAACTTGGTAGGCTCCCAGCGCACTGCTTCGCATAACATCGATTCCCACAGGGCGTGGGATCTGCCGGCTTTTTCTAATTTTAGTTCTATAAATGACAGCATCATGGAGACAACTTATTACAGTAATACTGGGGTTTTACGTGCCAAAACCACCATTTGATTATGATGAACGCCGTAGTGGGGGACTCGGGATTAATTTTCACCAGCAGGGTAACATGCCCCCAATGTACAGGACACGGGTGCTTTCGCATTTCGCCCCCATGCGGCATTAGCCAATGGCGTTCCGCTGCTAATCTCGGCGTCGCTGATTCGAGCCCGGCTGCGGCGGCCACAATTCGATGGGGGGCGAAATTCGAAAACGTTTGCGCTTATTTAGGTGTTCATTAAAAAACCACAAGTGGTCAAAGTGAATATGCAGTCCTACATTACAGCGTGCCTCGTTATCATATGGTGGTTTGAGCACGAGAAATTCCAGAATTTCATTTTTCTACTAACAACATTTTCATATGATTACAGAACTCGCGGGTAGGGACAAGATCTCGTGACTCAGTCATGAAACAACGCGCCGAGTGAGTAGATGAGAGTCTACACAGCTTTTGTAATGAAGCACGATCGCAAGACTCATTCACAAAATTTCGCGTCGGCTAAGTGGCATTGCAGTGGATTACATATTTTAAATGCGAAGCATTTCTTGCCGGCGGCTCTGTCCGTCCGTCCCGCGTCCCACACCCCCACAGCGCTTTCGCGTCCCCTCCCCCTCTCTCTCCTCTTCTACGCTCCCCCCTTTCTCTCCTCTAGGAATCCTCTACGGAGCGGCGCTCGCGTGCCACAACATCACAGCGCATGCGCGTCCCATCCCCCTCTCTCTCCTCTCCTACGCTCCCCCCCCCCCCTTAATCTGCTCTAGGAATCCGGAGCGGCGCGCACGGCAGGTAGTGCGACAGCTGCATACTCCGCTGGGGGTGCCACGGTTGTTCCGTAGTATGAAAATGACGGAGCGCGCACGCCTCATTCTCTTTCCTGTGCATCGCCGCGATGAGCGCTCGGGCCGCTGCCGCGAAACCATCTCCCGCTCAACCTAACCATCTCCCCGCTGCTTGTTATCCACACATGGTTCCCTTTAGCGGGAGATAGTGCAATTTTTTTTAATTTCGCTCACAGATCTAGTCACTTGCTGTTTCATATATAAAACTGGAAAAATCACATTTTTTTTTTTCAGTGAGAAGCCCTATCTCGAACCTTAGTTGCACCGTGCTCTATCATGTTTAGCAATAATCAAGCGTATATCAAGTAAATCTAATGGCCGCTGTCTAATGCAAAAATACTGTTTGTTTAGATTAGACTAGGACTATTTCTGTTCAACGCACTTTCCGTACCGGAGACCACTCGGAAGACATCACTTCATCAGCGTAAAATATACTGTTATAGAAACAAAAATTACACCATCTTCCCGTAGGGGAACCCTGAGTAGTATGCGAAGCAGCCATCAGGTCGAGTTAAGGTAGTTTTATCAGCTGTATAAAATTGGACATGAAGCAGCATCAGCAACGCGCAGAACTGTTGTCGACGCCGTCGCCGTTTGGCCCGCGTTCGCACCGAACGCGCGCGGCGTTGGTGACTGTTGCCGGTGCCTCTGGGGCGCCTACCATCGCGCCTCTAACCTAAGCTGCTTCGCATTATCGCGCGCGGAGCCGCAGGTGTTGCCATTGGTTGCGCAATCCTGAGAGGAGAGGATCGTCGGAGAAGAGAGGAGGAATGCCGAGAGGAGAGGAGGGGGAGGAGGATGCGCATGAGCCTCTGTATCCGGTTCATCACTATTTCGAATGGAAGTAGTTTGGCTGTTTTGTGTACTGTACAGGTCAGTATAGATTTCTTCCGCCGCTTTTACTATGTCATCGAAATTGCTGATGATATTACCATGCTTATCTTTCAGTGCATACATCTTGCCTTGTCCTATGCCAAGCTTTCTTCTTACTGATTTCATGCTTTGTCCATATTTTACGGCTTCCTCAATTTTTCCCACGTTATAATTTCGAATATCCCTTACATACTTCTTCTTGATCAGTTTCGACAGTTCCGCGAATTCTATCTGATCTCTTGAGTTGGGCACTTTCATGTTTTGACGTTTCTTTATTAGGTCCTTTGTTTCTTGGGAGAGCTTCCCTACTGGTTGCCTTGGTGCCTTACCTGCCACTTGAATTGCTGCTTCTGAGATCAGCCTAGTTACGGTTTCATTCATTACCTCTATGTTATCTTCATCTTCCTGTTCTAAAGCTGCATATTTGTTTGCAAGCACCAGCCTGAATTGGTCTGCTTTCACCCTTACTGCGTCTAGGCCGGCCTGTTTCCTCTTGACTACGTTTTCTCTTGATTCCGTACATACTGTTCTACAAAGCTGCAGACTTGCATTTCAAAAACTCGAGCAGAGCAGGTCGGCCGACCGCGCGAGGTTGCCTTGACCTAGCGAGTGCGCGCGTGGCGCGGCAGCGGAGTTCCCCTTATGGCGTCACACGTCAGAGGGCGCCACTCAAAGATCTCGGGGCTAATGCACATTATTTCTAACTTGGTTCCACCTCTCACACTATAAAATCTACAAAAGTAGATAACTGTGTTTCAGCCTTTTAATAGTGCCCGGCAAAACTTGCAATTAGTCAAATAATCGATATAAAACCCTGCATCTAAAGCGATTATTCGATTAAAGGCTACAACAATGAAATATTCGTTCATCGAATAAAAAAAATTTCTCGACCATCCCTAGGTCGGGAATGCAGCGAGGAACGAAGGATCGCCGGCAACTAATGCAGAAACGGCACACTCATCGATAGAAGATATGTTAGCGAGCGCCATGCCGTCTGGATAAGTTGCGGGCGCAGGCTGAAGTTGAAGATGGGAAAGGACGTGCGGTTATGAGCAACGGTGAGAACGGTATGGGGAACGGCGGCATTTCTGGCCAATAGAACGTAAGTAATAGGAGTCAGGACATACTCTTCATCGGATAATAGATGAGAAACATTATGTTCACAAACGCAACGGCTTGAGGTGCTAGTGATGTAATCCATGGAACATGAACGCGGCTGGCGTGTGGCCGGATCGCCATAGTAGCAAGGTAGGTCAAGCGGAAGCAAGTCGGTTCCACAATCAATAATGGTGGACTGGGCAGATAGAAAAAGTCCATGCCGAGGATGAGTTATGGGTGCAGTGCTCGAGTATAGCTAGTAATGCAGTCATACATCGGCAAACGATAATTATTAGTGCGGAGCACAAACCAAGGACGGGAAGCGTTCCCCCCGTCGGCGACTCAGTTTAGCGGTAACGTGGGTGGCACGATGACCTTCTGAAATCGAGGCGAAGCTCCAAATGCATCATTGATATATCTGCCACCCTGTCAACGAGTGCAACAAGGGCAGCGTCCACCTTAACGAGAATTAAGTTGCGTCAAGTCGGCACTGTGGTCAGAGGATCTTGCAGGCAAGTCGTCAATGCAGCTTCGCATCCAATCGGCGACGCAGGGCAGCGAATTGTGGGGAGCGAGATGATGGGCGACGAGACAACGGCGAACGGGACTGCTGGCCACTCGGAAATGGTGAGCCATGCTACTGCATGGTCGGAATGTTAAGACCATTGGCCTCAGGTGACCTGTGGTAAGGTTAAAAGCGGCCAGCATTGGTCTCAGCGTGAAGGTTATAAGCATAGGGTGCTTGAAGCCAAGACCACCGGTAGGTGCGATAGTGGGCTACAGGACAAATACGACGGGAATTAAGGCAAATGGGCCAGCCGTTAGCAGTCCTCCACTTGGCCGGATTGCGGGGACGTAGCGGGAGCCTCTGGCCTTGGGCATACGAAACTGCAGGAAACGGTCAGTCGGGTGGGAGGAAGCGACGGCGCATACACAGTCCTAGCCAACATTGGAAAGCTCCTGACGAAGAATGGCTTAGACAAGTGGAATCATGGGAGAGCTGGAATACCAGTGCGGGAGCACGGGGAAGCAGGAGACATAGCCTCAAGTTCACGCCGTGTAATCTTCGTCACGTGTTCCGTTGTTAACGGCAGCTGTAGCGTAGGTACGGCGATGTTGCTGCAGCGTGGGGAAGTCGAACAAACTGATGGGCATTCCGTCGAGCTTTCGCGTTCTCAAAACACTTACATTCCTGAACGATGGCATAGACTGTGTCACAGTCTTTGCAAATCGGCAGATTAAACGCGCCATCTGTTATCCCTTTCAGGACGTGTTCCACTATGTCAGACTCGGTCATACCGTCGTCCGCTCTGTGGCAAAGGGCCAGCACATCCTGGATTTGAGATGTCAGACTCGGTCATACCGTCGTCCGCTCTGTGGCAAAGGGCCAGCACATCCTGGATTTGAGACAGGTGGGATTCCGTCGATGTTTTGGGCACCTGATGCTCCATCTCTGCCGCAATCTTTCGCCCAAGAGACTTGCGGAACAGAGCATGCACCTCTTGTTTTCAAGTATCCCAGCTTCCGATTTCATCTTGGTGATTCTGGAGCCACATTCGTGAAGATAAAATATGATGTTGGCCAACATGACCGTACGAGTATCATCTCATCACTTGTTCTTGCTTGCACGTTCGCAGATCGCCAACCAATCTTCAACTGACATCATCAGTCCCACAAAATAGAAGGCCAGTGATCGAAGGGGCTTTTCAAGACTGCCGGGCGTTGCCGACATAAGACAAATTGGCTGTCAGAAATACCAGTAATTGGAACGATGTTCCCTGATTCGTATGCAAGTGTACCTGCCGCGGTGGCTCAGTCAGCTGAGGCGTTGCGCTGTTGAGCCCGAGCTCGCGGGATCGAATCCCGGCCGCGGCGGTCGCATTTCGATGGAGGCGAAATGCAAAAACGCCCTTGTTCTTGCGTTGTAGTGCACGTTAAAGAACCCCAGGTGGTCCAAATTAATCCAGAGCCCGCCACTACTGCATGCCTCTTAATTAGAACTTGTTTTGGCACGTACAACTCCACAAAGAAGAAGTGTGGCCACGTGGTCTTGGCGCCCTTTTGACTACAGGCACCATGTTGCAGCTCATACTACACGCGGCTGTACAATATACTTCGAGCTACAAGCGCTGATCCTTTGGCCTCATTTCGTGCACCATCAAAGTGAGAAGCGTTCCTTATCACACCAGCATCGGGCAACGCCAGTAGCCGCCAACACGCTCTTTCTCCTGCGCAGCAGCAGTTGCCTCTTGTACTGCGTCAAGCCAACAAGTCGCGACTTGTTAGATCACCATCCGGGTAGCTTCATGGCAATGGTAAACCTTTCTCTCGAGTTGGATGCGAACCGTCCTATTTTGATCTCATATAACATTTCGTGAAATCACATGTACGCGACACCGATAATGCCGTGGTTCGAGCGAGCGTGGAGCGGCAACAACATATACAGGTTGTCCCAGTTATTATGCACCCAGCTGTCGAGAAAGACGAATTATTCTACGTGAATATGACGAAGTGTATGTTGCTTCGAATCTTCTTGAGGAACCACCAATGATTTTGGAGTACTTGACAGCCAACTAAGTAATTGAAAAGCTAACTATTTCGTTGTTCTAATTGTTAAGATGTCAAATAAGGAGTTGTAAAGAAATCGTAACAGACGTCTAAGTGAGACGTTTTCAGCAAAGTGCAGATGGCGCGCTAACTTTTTAAGGCGAAGCTTTGAATACGATCTCTCAGCAAGGTCACGCAAGATCATTATCAATTTTTCGGTTCACCTTAAAGCTCTACCTTTCGCTTACAAATCCTGCCATGTAATGCTACAGTCTTCAAATAGACCTAATAATATTTATAATATTCAAAAATCAAAGGATATATGCATTAGTTAATTATTTAAATATAAAACAAATTTGAATTTCTTAGTTTTGTAAGCAGTGTGGAATGATAATATAACTTAGGAGTTTGAAAATATTCTTTCTGTATTATCTTGGTCGTAGGAGTTCATTGGAGGTAGTCACTAGACCAAACGATAGTTTGGGTGTCATGGGTCCTAAAGGCAAGATCACCCGCAATAGTCGCGATATATACCTATCAGTATTTATCTCCATGCGCTAGAGGTGCTGCAGCTACCGCGCAACTGAGGTCGCCGAGGTGCACGGTCATTGGTGCAATGATTAGACACCGGGCGCCACTATCCACAACTAGGTGATGATGATGATTCAATGGCATCCCCTTTAAAACGGGACGGTGACAAATAGTCATCTAGCCTGCTTGATTTAATCAAGTATGCTATACATGTTTTTATCTAGCATTTTTGTATACATATCCTGTATCTTTAACCCTCTCGAGGGCACCTCGATAGCAGAGCCTCCGTTCAGGGTGGTGAAGCCCTATGAGCGGCCTGCGACATTGTGAATCACCATGGCGACCGACATACTGCTCGACATGTCTCTTTGTGCCACTGGTTTTCGAATGAAGCTTACTTCAGCACCTCTGCTAATAGTATGGTATTATCTACCAGAAATACTACCATCTCATCAATAATATCATCATCATCAGCCTATATTATAGGCGAAGCTGTTTAACCCAACCGTAATTTGTGGCTCGTGGTGCGTATCAATAAACTACGAAGAAAGAAACTTTCTTGCCAAGGCGGGATTCGAATCCGCGTACCCCCGGTCCCAAGGCGACCGTCGTAACCACTAGGCTATACAGCCACGCTTGCAGAACATGCATTTATGCGAACTGTATGATCGCGTTCGGGCGTCGTCGTCTTCGTCCACCGCTAGCGCGTTCGCACGCTCGTGCTCTGCGACGTGAAGAAGAGGTTTTGCGCGCTATGAGAGCGAGAGACGCTTTCACGAATCGGGTCTGCTGGAACGCATTGTCGTCATTGCAACGCGGTGTCGGTGTTGCACGCTGCGCTACGCAACGCGCAGTGACGGCCGTAAGTCCGAGACGCGCAAAAATAAATTATCATCATCATGAGTAATAAGATGAAAAGTTCGCGCGCACTTCCGGAAAATGCTGGGCTACGATCACCCAGCTTCGCTGTTTCAAGCGTTGCACGGCCGAGTGCAAGGTTAAGTGTTTTTTTTATGTCCACTGCGGGACAAAGTCCTCTCCCTGCGATCTCCAGTTACCCCTGCCTTACCCCGAAATAACGAGTTTTCATTTTTTCATAAGCCTACAGTTTAATTTTACATAGCAAAAGCAGTTGAACTGTGGCCGGCTTCTAGCTAGCATGGCACTTTTTCAAGAGTCAAGGAAAGGAAATTCCTGCGGCTTCAAATATCCGAAACGGCTATACAGTGGGTGTATCTTGGGTGCACCACAATGGCAAACGCGCCACTAACCTAATAAACGGCGACAAGCGGTACTATCGAGGCCCGCTATTCACAGCTGCTTCTGCTCTCGCGAGGACTGCAAACATGCCTCGACCAAAGGTGAGCGTTGCAGGAAGAGCAGCAAGAACGTTCAGCTTGCAAATGCGTAAAGTAGGAGCCACTAAATAATACTTCACACCCTGTTACTTCCCCTTAAGGGAGTTTCGCCCGTACTGTTTTTTTTTTTTTTTTTTGCAAGAAGGTAGGTATGGGAAATTTTTAAAATGCCATGTGGTTGCGCAGCCGCGTGTACAAGGTAGCAGTGCCATCAAACAGTCTCTGTGGGAAGAAAGAAAGCTTGAATCATTTTGTATACGGCGGCAATCAATGAGAGGAACCTACGGGTGCAAAATTAGTAGGTGGCGAGAAGAAATATGTGTCCTAATGGTCGACGGCATATGAATCAAAATGGTATCTTTCACACCACTCCTAAACGTAAATATCATGCTGTTTCTTTTTTTTTTTGTCAGCTCATGGTCGCGTGTTACCCTGTGCCGCCAGGTCTTCCCACTCTGGCAAGTTATTGGTGGCCCTCTGGAACCAGTCCCCCGTCGCGGCCAGCACCAGCGGCCTCTTGGTGCGGTTGGCACTGGTTTCAGCGGGTGCCCAGACGTTGACGTGCAGGCAGGCCTCGCTGCCGACGACTCCTCCACTGCTTCTGTTCCACTGGGCGCACGGGGGACGCGGCTCGACGGCCATGACTACCTCGCAGGGATCGGACGCGTTGAGTGGCTCAGGTTTCGCGAACCGCCGCTCGCCCTCCGGACTCGAGGCGTATGGCACACCCAGCCAGCGATGTAAAGCCACATCTCCCGCAGCTGTCACCGTGCTGCCAACCACTCGACCCACCGACGTAGTTATCTGTGCGCGAGATTGGGCACGTGTGGTATGCTATCAAAATGACACTATTAAAACAATTATGCGGTTTTACGTGCCAAAAGCACGATTTGATTATGAGGCACGCCGTAGTGGGGGACTCCAGAAATTTGGGCCACCTGGGGTTCTTTAACGTGCACCTAAATCTAAGTACACGAGTGTTTTCGCATTTCGCCCCCACCGAAATGCGGCCGCCGTGGCCGGGATCAAAATGACACTATACATACGACACTATTGCAATGGTCGAACAAGCGATGAAGCTATAGTCAACGTTTCAAAAAGGGCGCATGGCCTTCAAGGCAACAACCGTGTTTCTTTTTTTTTATGTTTCTTTTTCGGCGGCGATCAACGCAGAAATATCGTACGGGGTATATGTGTGCCCGATGTGCCTGCCCCCTGGCTATGCCACAGACATGAAGGAACTGTTGACCTCGTCACCGTCCTGTTTTAGCGCTGTTTTCTTCAAGTTCAGTTGTGTGCCAACCAGCCCATATCAACACGCTGCTGCTGCTAAAGCACTTGCGTGCCGTAGACACACGTGAAAGGGCCCGTCGCCAGGAAAACATCACGTTTGTGTCGTAAAACTTGGGGCTGCTACATGAATACACTGCAAGAAAGAATAATTCATGCCCTACAAGCAGAAAATAAATGGTTGCCACCTATACGTTTACGCCGCGATACCGAAAACAAAGCTTGCACAACCCCTTTTGTTTCTCCATTGCTTGAAGTCTGTCTTTGTCACACTTCTGATTATAGAGGCTTTTTTAGCAAACAGAGAATAGCAACTAGACCTGCGTATAACCACAACCGTATGACCTGTAACCGCAGCCGTGGCTTAGTGGTAGTGCGCCCACCTCGACTGCAGGTTCGATTCCCACCGCCGCCGGGCACCCGCTGGTTCAGATGGGCACAAGCGTACACCTGGCGTTCGGCCTCCTTCATGGGTGTTTGGCTTATGAAAGGAGCCTGCACCGTAAATTCCCGTTGAAACCCTCTAGAGCACAAAATATGTGATGTCTGGGCCGCTCCCATGGCAGCCATTTGCCATGTGGCGCCCCATGTGAGGTGGGGACGCCTTCGAGATGGAGACAAAAACTCCCTTTTCCAAGCGTTGAGGTTCCATAATGGTCGAGAACCAGGCGAGGAGCGCGCTTGTAGCTATTCTACCCGTAGGTACCCGGCGGCGGCACTTGCCTCCCACAGCCGCGGCGGATGCTCGTCAACAAGGCCGTCTGTGGTTGGACAAGAGGCGCCCAGAGACAAGTCCTCAAATCTCTATGGGCCCTCTTTCGAGATGTGAGCCCCCACGAGAGCCGAGCACCAACCAGGCCAGGTTACACCTCTACCCACTAGAAAAAAAAAACGGTGAGTTTCCGGCGGCACCGGGATTTGAACTAGCTGCACTTCCTGCATACGAGGCCGTTGCGCTTTGATGGTTGCGAAGTATTTGGTTAAGCTTAGAATGGGGGCGAAAATATCGTAAAGTTGTATTTGGAATATTCCATTCCATTCATATTTGAAATTTCGATTATACAGCCACTTTAGTAAATTCACAACTATTCACAGTATATCAGCGGGCAGACAGGCAATAGAGAAACGAAGACGGCGTCGTAGTGCACGCGACCTCTCCTGCAGTGTACCGAACCGGAACTGAACCGTAAACCGAACTTCCATAAACCGGCTGCCACATACAGCTTACGGCGCGCTAATGGCGTTACCGCCCTTGGACTTTATACGAAACATCACGGGGACGGCAAGAATGGGCCTGGAGTGTCCATATAACTGCTGCCGCAATAATATACAGACAAGCTTGCTGTCATTTTAGAAATGGCGGCGTTTTAATGCGCCTTCAAACGTGTCGCCATTTCCAGGCAGGCATTGTATATTCTGTGACATCCGAGAAAAAGCAATGGAGGCAAAGCACGCACTAGTTACAGTGGTGCTTCTGAAAATAGTCCCACATTCTCGCTTATGTTAGCTTAATCCTGAGAAGAGAACAAAATATTTACTGCGACGACAAAAGAATACAAGTTGCACTACAAAGTTAAGAATTTGACTTTTTTTTTTTTTTTACTGCTCTCATCCGTGTTCGGAAAAACGCGAAACCGTTGCACCATGAGGAAGATACGCTGATTCCCCCCGTCCAAGAAACCAAAGCGCTGCCGGAATATCTGGCACCGTAACACTTGTGCCGAAGCGGCGCCCCCGCATCTGTTCCTCCATTGCCACATAAAGTTGCTCGCGAATACATTAATACATTCGCGGACATCGTCACCACTGCAATAAAGAAGCGCTTAGTAACTGGGTTGTCGCTTTTGATCGCATAGGCATGTGCGGTAGGAATGTCGTCTTAGTTACGATACACTGATCTACTTGAGCCCTGAAGAACAGCTCGGCGTACGTATTCTTGAGTCTTTCTGCCCAAATGTTCGCAAATACTGAAGAGTTCCTTTTCGAATATCAAGTGAAATACTTAGTGTACAGCCTTCGATTCGATGCGTATTCAAAATTTCGATTATAAAGCCACCTTATTAGTCTACAACTGTCCACAATATAAAAACGGGCCGAAGCGGAAAACAGAAGCCAATATGGCGTCGTTGGGCACTTGACCTCTCTTCCAAGGTACCGAACTGGAACTGAACGGTAAATTGAACCCGCCCCCAAAAAGGAACAAAAAAACGCCAGCTGAATAACAACTTCGAATGTTTTAGAAAAATAAACTGCTGTTTTGCTGTAATAATTATTAGGCTATGCATACAGTGTTAACTTTATCGAAACCGGTTTGAACCGTTATTTCTTAGTCCAGAATTTCGCCAGACCTGAAGCACTTTTGCTGAATTATGACAAAAACCGGAACGAAAAAAACAACGATTGTTCCACGAAGTGAAACCGTATTTTGCGTGAGCCTACTTTCTCTAATTTCTGCTGTCATTGTTTATCTAATTATTCTCTTATGTTTATCTAATTGTTTATCTTATCGCTTGCCTAATTAGTTCGCTTATTCCATTAGTTCCCACTCCGCCGACTTCGCGTTGACCTGCGCATAGTACTGGGCAGGACGGGAAGCTCGTCTTGTCGCTAGTTGAACTACATTTTGCATTTAAAAATTCTGAATGTTTTCGATAGTTTGGTTTCTTAACATTTTATTTTGTGCTGGATGAATCCTTGTTTTTCTGAAGCAAATAGCATCCAAACAGCATAAGATGTCATGAAATTTGTCAAGTAAGATCAGCATCCTAGTAGAGCAACCGACACTTTTGTTGTGATTTCTTTGGAGTATGGCTGTTGTGTAAATGTGCGTAAAAGCCTGAAAACCACCTTGCTAACATTTAATTATACGTGCAGTCTCACATTGGTTGCAGAAGTGCTCATTCAGATGATGCTGGACCAGGTAGGCTTACAATGGGCCTTGTATCACCGGTTTTTTTTTTTTTTTTTTTTTTTTACAGAGGAAAACCTCATGGGCCACTCAGACTTTGTAAACAACCACACCAAGGGGCAAAAAAAGGCTCCAGACCCCATCAAGGTTAACGCTGTTACAGGCAAGTACCGTACATCCTTTCCAGTTGGATTTTTGCATTCACATTTTGTACTTAAATTACCAACTTCCCATTAGCACATTCAATGATTTTCCAGTAGCCTGTGTCTGCACCGGCGTGCTGCAATAGCCTGCAATTTGGAATGACTGTTCATATGATCTTAAGGAACTAGCGCCTCCTTACTAAAATCCTTCTGAATTTCAAAAGCAGCCTCACTGCCAGAAGATTTTGGTGGCTCCACCACACAAAATTCAGTGCATTTGCGCATTAGTTGCACTACTTGACTATCATTGCAATGAATAATTGTCTGTGAAGCACGCTACCAACCTTGTGGCATGGAGGATGTGCTTAAGTAGACTGAAAGTATTGTTATAATATAAGAATTGTGGAGCAGTTATGCTCAAGTGCAGTTACTGCTCTACTCGACGGACAGCACTTCCACCAAGTTTCAGCAATCAAAATGGCCCTCCAGGTTCTGTCTGTAAAGCACAACACCGAGTTTTCATCTATTTTAACAGACCATGTTGAAATAAAGTTGCTCCTGTCTTGAAGAGGTTGCACGTGGTGCCTGACAGCAGCCTTTCAGCAGAGCGAAAATAAGTTGTGTGGCATTTTTGTTTGGTTGTTTCGATCAAAGAAATAATAGTGTAAAGAGGTTTATTGGGCGAGTCCAACAAACAGGCGGTAGCTCGGAACAGTAGGCAGGGAGAACAAGATCGTGGTGTCCGAACGCCGATCTCGTGCCTTCTCCTCGTGATGATGATCGCCGGGATGTCATTCTCTTCATTTCTTCATTATAATTGCCCCCGTCGAGAAAGGTGGAGCCATCCTGGCGATCTAACAGGTGGGGACAAGAGGGTCGAAGTACGGCTTGAGGCGGTCTATGTGAACAACATCACGTCCACGTCGACGACGGTCGCCGGGCGGCGTAAGAGGTTCAATGACGTAGTTTACGGGGGAGGTACGCTCGACGACGCGGTAGGGACCATGATAATTGGAAATCAGTTTGGATGACAAGCCAGGAGCGCAGGGCGGTACATGAAACCAGACAAGTGCTCCAGGAGCGAATGGTGCGACAGGATGGCGGTCGTCATCGCGGGCGTTTTTCTGATGTTGTTGGTCGGCCGTAGTAAAGCGCTTGGCTAGTTGTCGGCAATCTTCAGCGTAACGGGCGGCTTCCGACACGGGCGTGTACTCTGAGGCATCTGGTGCGTGTGGCAGCAACGTGTCGATTGTGTGTGACGGCTGGCGACCGTACAGAAGGAAGAAAGGGGAAAATCCGGTTGTGACTTGCGTAGCGGTGTTATACGCGTATGTCGCAAATGCAAGAACCAGGTCCCAGTTTGTTTCATCAGATGCGACATGTGCCGCAAGCATGTCGCCCAGTGTCCGATTAAACCGCTCAGTCAGACCGTTCGTTTGAGGGTGGTAGGCAGTACACGTCCGATGTACAATATTGCACTGGTGGAGAAGTGCTTGAATTACATCAGAGAGAAATACGCGGCCACGGTCACTGAGGAGTTCACTTGGAGGGCCGTGTCGCAGCACAAAACGATTGAGGATGAAGGAGGCGACGTCCTGTGCTGTCGCCGTAGGAAGAGCAGTGGTTTCGGCGTATCGTGTAAGGTGGTCGACAGCAACGATAGCCCATCGGTTTCCCGCTGTGGTCAAAGGTAAAGGTCCATATAGGTCAATTCCAACGCGGTCGAATGGGCCGTCTGGGCACGCAAGGGCTGTAATGAACCTGCTGCAGGATGCGGTGGTTTTTTGCGTCGCTGACACTCGTGGCAGCCGCGAATGAACTTGCGGACAAAGCGAAACATTCCGCGCCAGTAGTATCTTTTGCGTAAACGTTCATATGTCTTGAAGACACCGCCGTGAGCACACTGTGGGTCGGAGTGAAAGGACGCGCAGATTGTAGAGCGCAGCGTTCGGGGGATCACTAGGAGCCACTTCCTACCATCTGGCGAGTAGTTCCGCCGGTACAAGAGGCCATCACGAATGCTGAAGTGCGAAGCTTGGCGTCGCAGTGTTCGAGTGGGTGAAAGGATGGGTGCCTCGGATAAAACTTCAAGAAGCGAAGCGATCCATGGATCGTGGCGCTGTGCAGAGGACATGGCGGCGACGTCAAGAGCTGACAGTGGTTGGTCTATAGTGGATATGGACGCAGTTTCGGTGGATAGCGGTGACCGCGACAGTGCATCAGCATCGGCATGCTTGCGTCCGGAACGATATATAACATGGATATCAAACTCTTGAAGTCGAAGAACCCAGCGGGCAAGGCGACCTGACGGATCCTTCAGCGAAGACAACCAACATAATGCATGATGGTCCGTAACTACATCAAACGTGCGGCCATATAAGTATGGGCGGAACTTTACAAGCGCCCAGACTATTGCCAAGCATTCTTTCTCGGTGACGCTATAGTCTGACTCAGCCTTGGTGAGCGTTCTGCTGGCGTATGCGACGACATACTCTGCGAACCCAGGCTTTCGTTGTGCGAGAACAGCACCCAGGCCGACACCGCTGGCGTCTGTGTGAACCTCAGTTGCGGCCTTAGGATCGTAGTGGCGCAGTATAGGTGGTGACGTCAGGAGACGGCGGAGCGTGGAGAAGGCTTGGTCCACACTCAGAAGATCACGACGAGAGACTGGTGGCGCCGCTTAAAAGTTGAGTCAAAGGCGCAATTATAGAGGCAAAGTTGCGCACAAACCGGCGAAAGTAAGAGCATAACCCTACGAAGCTTCTTAACTGCTTTATAGTCGTCGGTTTGGGAAAGTCGGTGACGGCACGTAGTTTAGCCGGGTCCGGAAGTGCACCGTCCTTTGATACGACGTGACCGAGAATTGTAAGTTTTCGCGCAGCAAAACGGCACTTCTTCAGATTGAGTTGGAGCTGAGCGTTCTTCAGACAAGTCAGGACATGGTTGAGGCGTTCGAGATGGGTTGCGAAATCTGGCGCAAAGACAACAATGTCGTCGAGGTAGCACAGACATATGTGCCACTTCAAACCCCGCAGAACCGAGTCCATCATGCGCTCGAAGGTGGCAGGCGCATTGCAGAGGCCGAAGGGCATGACATTAAATTCATTTAGATCGTCAGGCGTGACGAAGGCTGTTTTTGAACGGTCGGCCTCTGCTAAAGGCACCTGCCAATACCCGGAACGCAAATCTAACGATGAAAAAAAAATCGGCACCTTGTAAGCAATCAAGGGCATCGTCAATTCTGGGTAAAGGGTACACGTCTTTCCGAGTGACCTTGTTTAGGCGCCGGTAATCCACGCAGAAGCGAATCGAGCCATCTTTTTTTTTAACGAGAACCACAGGCGATGCCCACGGACTTTGTGAAGGGCGAATAACGTCGCGTTTAAGCATATCGTCAACCTGGTCGGTAATAACTTGACGTTCCGCGGTGGAGACACGGTACGGACGTTGTCGCACTGGCGAGTTGGAGCCGGTGTCGATGTAGTGAACAATGGTAGAAGTTCGGCCAAGGGCACGTTGGGCAACATCGAAAGACTCGCGGAACTGGTAAAGCAGCTGGAGAAGAGCAGAGCGTTCAGATGGCAACAGTCCGTCTGCGATCGACGAATTGAATAGGTCGGCAGCTGGTATATCAGAAGGGTTAAGAGCACTGACGGCGTCGAGGTCGCGTCGAGCGGAATCTTGCTACACGGGAAAAATCTCTCCGATATCAATGGGTTGCACGCATCCAAGGGATTCACCTTCAAGCAGTTGGATCGGATACGGAAGAGGATTTGTGAGGCAGAGAGCGCTTGTTCCATTCGAAATAGACAGGGTCGAATAAGGCAGAAGAAGTGGCTTCCGACTGAAAAGGAGGCGTGATGGTTCAAAGAATGCAGCTTCGTCACATATGCTGTTGCAAAACACTGGGAGCAAAACAGCTGATGTCGGCGGAATTTCTGTGTCCTCTGTTACGACTAGTTTGTGGGCGGCTTGATGAATGTGGTTGTAGGGCGGGTCACACAAGGGGAAGAGCTCAAGTTCAGATCTGGCACAATCAATAACGGCGTGATTACACGATAGAAAGTCCCAGCCAAGTATGATGTCGTGCGAGCAGAATGAAAGGACGATAAACTCAACAATATAGTGTTCTTTAGCAATGATAAGTCGAGCAGTGCAGGCGGCTATAGGCCGAACAGGGTCTCCATTCGCTGTACGTAAGGGCATCATCTCAAGAGGCGTAGTCACTTTTCGCAGCTTGCGGCAAAGTTTGGCATCTATAATCTATAACAGAAACGGCAGCACCGGTATCGACAAGAGCATACGCATGGGTGCCTTCAACAAAAACTTCGACAATATTCGACGGCAAAGTTCTAGGACTTGAGCATTTCGACAGCGCAGTTCTTGCCTCTTGAACTGCGGGGGATAGTTTCCCTCATTTTCAGCGACGAGACGTGGGTTGCGGATAGTCACGTGAAGACGTGCTTGTTTGGGGATCTGGACTTTCATAACTAGAGCGGGGACGATCCATGTAGTTCGGTGAACGGGCGTCTGAGTATCCTGGGGCGCGACGACGGCAGTGTCGGGCGATATGACCAGGGCCGCCGCATGCAAAACAGATCGGCCGGTTGTCGCGCGTTCGCCAGGGATTTGCATTGATGGGAGCAGCCCATGTCACGGACGACTGAGTCGGGGCAGCAGCATACGACACACCATGGAACGGTGAGCGCTGTTGTAGCTGCTGCCGCTTTACTACCTCAGCGTAACTAAGAGGCGCGGCGACAGGGTGCTGCTGAATGGGCACCGGCGTGGCCTCGGAAATCTGTTCTTGAATGACATGTCGAAGCACGGGAGCCAACGGGATTGGTTGCTGCAGTTGCTGCTGCTGTGGGAGCTCCTGACGCTGAGCAAACGGCAGGAGAGACAACTGACGGGCCACCTCCTCACGCACAAAGTCTTTCATTTGTGCGAGAAGGTATGACTGATCAGGCACAACGTCCAGGGCAGCGAGTGGTTGGTTGTACGTCTGAGGTGAACGTCGGGTGAGAGCTCGCTGCCTTCTCAATTCGTCATAGCTGTGGCACAGGGTTACCACCTCAGACACAGTGCCAGGAGACTTCGCAAGAAGCATTTGAAAGACATCGTCGTCGACACCCTTCATAATATGCTGTATTTTGGCACTTTCGCTCATTGAGGCATCGACGCGCCTGCAGAGATCGATTATGTCCTCAATATAGGCGGTAAAAGTTTCATTGGGTTCCTGTGCCCGTGTGCGCAGCCGTTGTTCGGCGCGTAACTTCCGCACGGCAGGGTGACCCAAAACGGACAGATATTGCCTCCCTGAAAGCGGACCAGTTCTCAAATTCTGATTCGTGGTTCGTATACCACAGCTTCGCCACGCCAGCCAGGTAAAAGTTCGCGGTACTCAACTTAGCAGCGTCATCCCACTTGTTGGGTCCACTAACTTTTTCGTAGAACCACAGCGAGTCCTCGACGTCCTGCTCTTCCGTACCCGAAAATACCAGGGGGTCTCGCTGGCGAACCGGGCCGGGGCAAACAGCGGCCGGGAGAGGTGGCGGCGGTTGGGTAGCGTCAGCTGGCATGGTCGAGTGCAACGTGCAGGATCGGAGTTCCAGGGTGCCGGCGATGTGCGTACCTAGCTGCTCCACCAAATGTAAAAAGGTTTATTGGGCGAGTCCAACAAACAGGCGGTAGCTCGGAACAGTAGGCAGGGAGAACAAGATGGTGGTGTCCGAACGCCGATCTCGTGCCTTCTCCTCGTGATGATGATCGCCGGGATGTCATTCTCTTCATTTCTTCATTATAATAGGGACAAAGTTGCAAGCATCACTGTAAATAATGATAGGTTTAGCGAATGCTGATTCATTTAACTCTTTCCGTACCGAGCCCATTCGTCATGGTTAGCCCTCTATCGATGGTTTGAAACGCCGCTTTCGAGACCTTCTGTGCCGCTCACGGACACACTACGCCATCGGACATGAAAGAGGAGAAATTATGTTTTTATTTTCTACGTAGTTCGCTTTTTTCCCGCCAAGCGGTGATTTTTAAACGCGCTCTGAAGCTTCGCGATCGTCAACGCAGAACGCAAAAATCTCCGGCTCCGAAAACGGCGCGCGCTCTTCGGGAGATCGGAAATATCGCGATTCCGCTGCCTCTGCAGCTGATTTTATCGTTAAAACGAATAGCATCGAGTCAGAGGACGTTGACTTTTCGTTGTACTTCGAGTCTGAAAGCGACGACGACGCAAACCAGCCCGGAACATCGGCGGCCGCAGCCCAGCACGCCCAACTGTAGTGCTTGCCGTTAAATTTTTGTAGCGAAATACCTGTCCAATTAAAATTTTTGATTTTTTCGGAGAAAGTGCCTAATAGGCGGCAACATGTTTTGGATATCTCATAATTTTTCTTAAATTTTTTTTCTTAGTAGATACCAAGCGCGTCTTTACAAACGTTGTTCAATTTTATCGCAAAGTCTTAATTTTAACAATTTATATCATTTTCACGACGTAAATCTCGTTAATAAAACTTTTATGTGTGAAAAGTGCATTCATTTCATTTTCTGTGTATGCATTACATTAAATATTTAGTGCAGTAGTACCTTCATAAAAAACATCTGCCGTAGCATACAAAAAACACCTATTTTCCTTATGATAGGGAAAGAGCTAAGCACCTAACCTATTTATTAGCATGCACTTTATCACTTTGTATTTTAAGATATGGTAAAAAAATACATTTATGTGGCATTTACCCCCATGTTTAAATAAATTGAGCACCAATGAATATGCCCTTAACGACTACTGTCTAAAGCTTCTTACAGACCATGTCCACAACTCTTATTCTGAAATTGTTGGAAGTTTATCCTGTTTTCTTATTTCAAGAAGCACTTACCTGCTTATAGGGTTATTATAAACCCTTGCAAGAGTAGCCTATGGGTATAAATTTGTCGAAAAGATGAATGGGCTCTCAAGTTGCTCTTGTTCAAGCCGTTGACGATCACATTTTTTGGGAAATACTCAATTTTGGTCATATATTTTTTAGGGGTGTGCGAATATTTGAAACTTTTCAATAACAAATTAAATTGTGTCCTATTCTATTTGGTCTTTGAATCGAATAATCACTATTTGTAAATGTAAATACTTTTCGAATGCTTTTCAGATATTTTAAAACCCGAATTAAACACAAAATTGGAGAAAAAGTACGGTAAATGTTCACTCCAACAGGCACATGAGAACTTGCTTAGTAGAGCAGGTTACATCGCTTAGGTAGCCCTACTTTACATGCTATACAGCAATCATTCATGCTAACTGAAAAGTTCTGTGCATGTGACGAAACTACTTGCTTGCTGTTCCATTTGCGCTTTTAATAAACAGCGCTTATTAACGTAATGTGCAGTGACAAAAACTTGCTAAACTTAAGAACACTAGGATGGAACAACATATATCATCATCATCACTAGGATGGAACATCATTTTATAATAATTGTTGTGACGGCTGTTCATTATTCGAAAACTATTTCCTAGCTATTCGATGCGCTTGGGGCATTATTCTATTCGTATTCGATTCGGTCTCAAAAATCATTATTCACACACCACTAATATATTTGTTCCAGATTTAAGTGCTTCAGAGTGACTTCTCGAGAAAAAATTGGCAAATAACATATTAAGTGAAAATAAAGCGACAAAACTTTGTTAGTATACGCAGTTTTAACACATGGGTTATTGTTGAATGCAGGATAAAGCTACATAATTATCTTTAAACTAATCAAATTTACAAAGCTTATCTTAGTAAACTAGGTTAATCGAGAATACTCCCAACTACTGCAGTGACAGCCCCATAAAGCTAAAAGAAAAATCCGTTTTGGAGAAAGCAAAGGGTGACAGCACAGTAAGGATTTTTGAAGAAGTCTCAGAAGGTTGCAGCACCTCCAGCGTGATGGTAGGCGACGTTTCGTTGTGAAATGGTGCGTTTCTTTTTTTTATGTTCCGTTGCCGTCACACATCTACGGCGGGTGACCCTCATTTACGGCGGGTGACCCTCAAAGGGTTAAAAAAGCCGGTCCACTGCATATGGCTCTTAGAAGACTGAGGATTTCTTCATATAGCTGTCAAGTTCTGCATCTGTTAGTGTAACCAGATTGGCGCACAACTACAGAGAATCCCCGTTGTAACAGTCATTGAAGCAGGAAACACACTTCGCTATGAGTAGTATGTTCTTTAAAGTAGAAAGTCCTTAGAACAGCCATTGTAAGGCGAAAAGTGCAGTTCAATTGCATATGAGGCCATTTCAGATCAAGCCACACTCATTTTTAGTGACATGACAGTATTGTATTTCGAGCATGAAAGAACACCATAAAGTGCTGCCCATTTTAATTATGAAAGTTAAAAGAAATGGTTTTAGTTGCCAGTAGTCAACCCATAGGTTCCTTCATGAACAACATGAAGTTTTTTTCACTATTTTGGTTCTAAGCAAGCAAAGTTAAGACTTCTGACATCGAGAATATGCATAAAGTTATTCTGCCACAGTGTGCTGTTCCTTTTTGCCCTCTTCTACATTTGTGCTTAGTGGAGTCTAGTGCCACTTAACTTTGAATAAAATGAACTGGTCATGATCTGCAGTCTTACCCGCGAGAAGTTTGAATAAAGCAACACAAATAAATCAATTTTGTTATAACGAGGGCATACTCTTGCATATGGAACTTGGTTGTTAAAAGTAATGGTTTTGTGTATTTGCAGGTTTCGCTGTTGCAGATTTGCTGGCACCAACATGCCCTATGGAAAGAACACCCTGGCCTCGCTTCTCGCATGGGACCTCCTGAAGAGCCCAATGTCGACAGCTCAAACCAAAACACGAGTATTGTGCATGTGTAAATCTCGACATTTTTACGTTAATTTACGGTTGTTATGTTAGCCAACTGAACAGCCCAATTCGGAGTTCTTAAACGAGCCTACAGATGTGCTTCTGTAACTCTTGACGTATTTATGTTAATTCTATTTATGTTAATGATGCTGGTGTCCTGAAGAGCCCGTGTTGGAGGGCTCAAACCAGAATACAAGTGTTATGCCTTGTAATTTTTAGTAATTTTTTGTTAATATTGGAAGCATTTATGCGGACTTCACCTTCATATGTACAAAGCCATCATCAATCATCGGCTTGTGTTCGTTTTTGCGTCGGCGCCATTTTTCCTTCTTGAAATAAAGCATCGCCTCGACCGTAGTATTTCAAGTGGTGGAGGCGCTTTAAGATCCCTTCGTCCTCAATCCTCTTCAAAATCTCTCCTGGAGCTACGTTCGGGACGCCGCTTACGGCAAGAGGCCACCATGTCACAAGACTAGCCCGCGGCGTCCACCAGCTCGGTTCAAGTGCCAGCCACCCCCACTCCCAGCTTTGCCAACAACCGGTACCGCGATCCTGATATCTTCTCTGGCTTACCTGGCGAGGACGTTGAAGACTGGCTCGACAACTACGATCGTGTCAGCGAGTACAACAACTGGAACGAGACATAGAGGTTAAAAAACCGCCGTAGTTACGCCCATTTTAGATCTCTCAAGTAGCCAAGACACGGTTCCTGAATCACGAGAGAGACTTCCGTGATTGGTCATCCTTCAAGGAGCAGCTACCGCGGATTTTTGGCACACCCACGGTTCGTTCAGAAGTTGCAAAAAAAAAAGGCTACTCGCGTCTACCGTACTTATGACGATAATCGTCCCGCTCACCGATCTCCCTTCCCAGCCTTCTCCAACACCGCCCACAACACACATGCATCGAGACGCCGCTCCCAATCGCCGTTCCGAAGTTCTGTTTGGCCACATCGGCCTGTCCCTCAACGCCATGTCCAGTGACCGGAAAACTAACAAGTGCAGCTTTTGGAGGGAAAACTGCATCGCCGCCAAGTGCTACAAGTCCTCATGAACGTCCGTCGAACATGTTATTGGTGTTTGTGGAGGGTGTGCGTTTGTTGGTTCTGATTGACACGGCAGCTGCTATATCTGTTATGCGTGCGGACCTGTGCTCTCGTCTGAGGAAAGTGAAGACGCCTTATGTTGGATCATCCTTGATTGGGGCTAATGGAGCAATCATTCGACCATCAGCCCAATGTACAGCACGCGTCTTCATTGATGGTATCCGTCATCACATTAAGTTCGCGATTTTATTCCCGTGCGCTCATGAACTCATTTTAGGTTGGGACTTCCTCTCGTCAGCGTCCGCTTTAATCTCTTGCCGTCAACGTGTAGTCCATATGACCGAGACAGTTCATTTCAGCGGGAGTGCCGATGAGCCACGACTGCGTTTTCTCAGTGCTGTCGATTCTGTACTGCCTCCCAGCCACGAGAAAATCATAACTCTCTCTTCTGCGGACATCACCAATGGCGACGTGTTCATCACTGCTTACGGCCGCTGTCTTGATCGTGGGATTGTCTTCGCTTCCTGCCTGGTGCGGTTCAAAGAAAGCTGTGCAATAATCATCGCCTTAAATACGACCACTGAGACACTCCTCCTACCTCAAGGATCTGCAGTGATCTGTTATGTGGACACCCAGCCAGTCTCCCTGCTTCCTCTTGCCGCCTCGCAAGCTCCTCCACAACATGGCAAGTCTGCTTCATCTGCCCTTGCTTCCGTGATAAGTCCTGACCTTACTGCTGCTCAGAGTGAAGCGTTGCTACAATTGCTCACGAAGCATCAGGCGTCCTTTGATATGAATACTTCGTCACTCGGACAGACCTCCGTTGCCTCCCATCGTATCGACACCGATTGCCAGACTATTGTACGCCGTCGTCCCGAACACAAAATCATCGAGGAGAACGTCGCCGATATGCTGAAAAGAAACATCATACGTCCCTCCTCCAGTTCTTGGTCATCACCCGTTGTTTTAGTGCAGAATAAGGCTGGATCGGTACGATTTGGTGTTGACTACCATGCGCGAAACAAGATCACCCTTAAGGATGAATATCCAATGCCCCATATCAATGACGCCCTTGATTCTTTGCAAGGCGCGCAATACTTTCCTAGCCTTGATCTTCGCTCCGGATATTGGCAAATTCCAATGCACGAAGTGGACGAAGAAAAGACCACCTTTCCTACTCCGGACGGCCTTTACGAGTTTAACGTAATGCCTTTCAGCCTATGCAATGCTCCCGCCACATTTGAAGGAATGATCGGCACTGTTCTTCGCGGCCTCAAGTGGAAAACGTGTCTATGTTACCTCGGCGACATCATCCTGTTTTCTTCGACTTTCACTGACCATCCGCAACGCTTAGATGAAGTGCTCACATACCTTTCTAATGCCGGACTTCAACTCAACACGAAGAAGAGCTGTTTCGCTAGCACAACGATTAAAGTCCTGGGTCATCTCATTAGCAAAGACGGCATCCAGCCTGATCCAGACAAAATTTCTGCAGTGCTCATCTTTCCACGCCCACTTCGCACAAAAGAACTGCGCAGCTCGCCTCATACATTCGACTTTTTATCCGGAACATCGCCAGCATTGCTTCGCCCCTCCACAAGCTCCTTGCTCGTTCAGTTCCCTCGACTGGAACGATCAGTGTGAAGCCGCGTTCCACGAACTCAAGCGCGCACTAACATCCCCACCTGTTATTTGTCATTTTGATGACAAGACGCCCACATTACTGCATACTGACGCTAGTGGTGAAGGAATTGGTGCCGTACTGCTGCAGCGCGACCACAAATTTCGCGAAAAGGTTGTTTCATATGCAAGCCGCGTTCTGACTTCCGCGGAAAAGAAGTACTCGATAACCGAGCAAGAATGTTTGGCTGTTGTCTAGTCCATTCAGAAATTTCGTCCATACCTCTACGGTCGACATTTCACGGTTGTGACCGACCACCATGCCCTAAGTTGGTTGTCGACAATCAAACATTGGTCTGGACGTCTTGGCCGCTGGATACTCCGATTACAAGCATACGATTTCGATGTCATTCACAAGTCCGGAAGGAAGCACCAAGATGCCGATGCTCTTTCACGATGCCCATTACCACCATCATCGGAGCACATCACATCACCTTGTCAAATTGGCCGCACGGAGGACGCCTCGTCTCTTACACCGATTTCCTCTTTCACTCCATCAAACCACCCTTCAGTACTTTCCACTCACCAGCGCGCCGATTCTTATTGCCATGGTATCATCAATTGCCTTACCGGTGTTTCATCTCCACCCAATGCCAGGCTACGGAAACAGCTCAAACTATTCAAGTTCGAAGACGACGTGCTGTACCGTTACATTTTTCCCCCGAAAGGCCATCGATGGGTTCCCGTTCTCCGCGCTCTCTTCGCGTTGAAGTTCTGCAGGCCTCACACGATGACCCTACGTCATGCCATTTGGGTTACCATAAAACACACAGGTGTATACGCAGCCGATTGTTTTGGCCAGGTCTTTCCATGAGCATAGCTAGATATGTTGCTTCGTGTACGCTTTGCCAACAGCGTAAGCGACCTACTACTGCTCCGGTCGGGACGCTACAACCACTTCCTTGTCCAGCAGAACCATTCTCTGTCGTCGCATTGACCTTTTCGGGTCATTCCCAACTAGTCTCGGCGGCAACAGATGGATCGTAACTGCTGTTGACTACTTGACGCGGTACGCTGAAACAGCCCCAATACGTTCACGAGCTGCCTCAGAAGTAGCGGCCCTCTTCTTGCAGGCTATCTAATTACGTCACGGGGCGCCTAACGTTCTTTTGAGCGACCGAGGCAAGGCATTTCATTCAAGCACTCTTAATGAAGTTCTGCAAGCGTCCAACACCGTGCACAACAGAACGTCTAGCTACCACCCTGAAATCAATGGCCTAACAGAGCGATTTCATCGCACGCTGTGCGACATGTTATCCATGTATATTCAATCTGACCATCGTAACTGGGATGCGATTCTCCCATTTGTAACATTTGCATATAATACGTCTGTTCAACGGACCACCGGATACTCTCCGTTTTTTTAGTATACGGCCGCCACCCAACCTCATCACTCGACGTTTCTTTCTTCTCTGGCTCCATCAACGCGTCAACATTCATTTGCGACCAATTTGTGTCTCGTCTTGCCCAGTGTCGTCGACGCGCCCGTATGAACACCAAAGCAAGCGAAGACGATCGCAGACATCGGTACCATGCCTCTCACCGCCGTCGTTTCCTACCGCCCTGGTGACGATTTGCTCCTATGAACACTTGCACGAACGCCCGGTTTATGTGAGAAGCTTGAGTCTCGCTATATTGGCCCCTACAAAGTCATAGAGCAGACCTCGCCGGTGATCTATCGCGTTGCACCTGTTGATTCCCCAACTGACCGACGCTGCCGCGGAACAGAAGCCCTTTCATCTCCGTTCCACTGTCTAATGTGCGGCCAGGGTGGCCGCTTCCGTCCACGGGAGAAATTAGCGTAAGCATTTATGCGGATTTCATCTTCATCTGTACAAATCATCAATCATCGGCTCGTGTTCGTTTTTGCGTCGGTGACATTCTTGCTTCTTGGAATAAAGCGCCGTCTCGACCATGGTATTTGAATATTGCTAAGAGGTTCATTAGCAGCGGACACAGGCGAATGGGTAGGAGTCACAAGCGTTCAGCCAAGCAGAGCAACCACGAGCTCATGCTGCTGATTCGCAGGCTACTCTTCTGCATTACCATTGCCCTCCGCAGAAAAAGGCGCCATCCTTGCGGCTTAAGGCGAATTGACGCTATTGTTGAGTGCGGCTTAATGCGACAGACGTGGACAAGTTCGCGGCCGCGATGGTGCGGGTCAGTCGGTGGCGTGAGGGGCTCCTCGAGGTAATTGATGGAGGATGTTTGCTCCAGAACGCGATAGGGTCCGAGGTATTTTGCGACAAGTTTTGCGGAACGACTGGGTGTTGTATCGGATACCCGAAACCTGACCAGAAAGCCAGGGGGGAAAGTTGGTGCAGAAGGGTTGTCAGGATGACGGGATTGCTGCTGCCACTGGTATTCGGTGGAAAAAGAGTCGGAAAGCTGGCGGCATTCCTCGGCATGTCGAGAAGCTTCAGACAGCGGAGTACATTCGGTCGTATCAGGTTTACATGAAAGGATTGTATCGAACGTATTAGATGGCTCTCGTCCGTATAGGAGAAAGTACGGAAAATCCAGTAGTTGCTTGGGCAGCAGTATTGTATGCATACGTCACGAAAGGGATAACTTGGTCCCTTCTCCAACATCTTTGTCATCTCTGCTGGAGAAGATAGTGGGATCTCGCTGACACAAGGCACCGGCACAAACCAGGGTGGGCGGTGCCCGTTGGAGGTGTGCTGCTGGCGTCGTCGGGCATAATGGGGGCTACAGTTCGACTTCAATGTTCCTGGCTGGTCGAAACCCAGCACCTCCACCACTTGCTAAGAGGCGTATTAGCAGCGGACGCACGCGAACGGGCAGCAGTCACAAGCATTAGGCCAAGCACAGCAACCGCGAGCTCATGACGGTGCCGATGTTGCTGAGGTGCAGGCTACTCTTCTTCATTCCAATAATATTTAAGTGAATTATGCTAGTCTTCTTACAAGCACATGTTGGGTGGCTCAAAGCAGCATAGAAGTGTCGTGCTTTGTAATTTTTCACTACGCGTCTATATTAATTTTTCATATAGTTCCACCAAAGCTTCATTTTATTTATTTATAGGTATCTTGGATCATTTCATGCCAAAAAAACCCAGTTTTCAAAAACTGTTTTCAAAACCAGTTCAAACGTTTTCAAAACCCAGTTGAAAAGCTGTTCAGGATGATACACCATTTAAAATTTGTTTGATAAACAAAACTAGGTACAGTGAGAACTTTTTGAAAACATTGGTTTCACACATAAACCTGCAAGTGCGTGTGTGCCATTGTCAGAGTGGATCATTTCAATAAAAATGCATTGTACATAAGTTCGCAAAAATTGTTTATTTTACTACCCCGATACATGAGTAAGAATTAAGAGGTATAAGTTAGCTTGAATTTAAAGTGCAACAAAGGCTGTCTGGTAATGGCAATGATGTGCCTTTCATGTATGTATGAAACCATATTTCTTGTGAATGCTTTCATTCCAACTTTTTTTGCGGAACTGAGCCAAATTGAAGTGGAACTCATACGAGGAATAATTTTTTAGGTCTTCCAGCATGTCATAATAGCGACGGTTTTTCATACAAAAATCTGAAGTAGTAAAAATGAATAAGTCACTTGGTATGGAATGACCTGCTCAGGAACCTAGTAATCATGACAGAACTCATGGCTAATCGTAGCTAATCCAGCTCAAGGATTAGAATTATGTTATGTGCAAACGCAGACCTTCAAAAATTTTGTAAACCTTTAAAATGACCACCTCGTCTATCAGTGCCTGCTGTGGGCTTATGCGACTTGTGCCATGGTTACTGTCACTGGCTGCCTAATAAAGAAAGCAAGTACTTTATTTAAGTGTTCTTGTTTAGTGTCCTGTCAGTCTGCTTGCACATTTATTTATGTATTTATTTGCTCATTCACTTATTTATTGCTATTTATTTCTATAGGGAAATGTGTTTCACTTTAGAGCCACGCAGACTTCACATCTGTCGATATTGAACTTATGGTGTCAAGCTGCAGGCAGTTTCTACTTTCCAATAGATGGCTTGCACTGACGTCATTGTAGCCGCCATGTTGGTGCACCGACACGATGATAAGCTGGGTCCGCAACGTCACGTGAAAGCTCTCAATAAGATGGATTGGACTGAAGTGCTCGTAGTCGCCATGTTGGTGCACCAACATGCTGATAAGGTGGGTGCGTGACGTCACGTGAAAGCTATCAATACTTGTTAAAACAAGTTTCTGATGTTCGCAGGCTACGAATGGTTGTACGTTTACATAACTGTTTGGTTACAAATAAGTACTTCACCTAGAAAAATGTTTTTGGTCTGCATCAATTTTGCGCTCTTGATTTAGTGAAGGTGCATTGACTTTGCTGTGCTAAGTGAATTGATAACTGGCCTAGCAGTTGTGATAGCAGATTTACTATGTGGTTTATTCCAGGCTAAGAGCATGCCTTTGAGCCCAGGGTAACCCAGGCCTGCAATACAGAAGCGCCTGTATTTAAATTTGTCCCTATCATATAATACGCAAGGACTAAATAAACGTGACATCGAAGGTAATCCTATGTGACACAAGATAGCTCAGCAGTATTTTAAGAAAAGTGCAGTTTTCAACACTGCTCAGTAAACAGGGTGTTTCACCTAACTTGGGCCAAACTTTAAAAATCTGCCAATTATACGTAGCTGCACAGAACCAAGGTTATGTTTGCCATCGCTCGGAGATACGCTCATTATTTTTTGCATTCCGCACTATTAGATTATTAGTCTTAATCAACTTCTCAATTATTGTAATTAGATGAAAAGTGTAAATGAGAAAATTGCCGAGCAGCATGAAAAACTCCTGATACAGCTTTTTGTTGCTCAATATGTGCTACGTAAAAGCGTTTTCCCGAGCGTTAGAGATGCCCGCGGATCTACGCAAAGTGCTTTAGCAGCCAGTCGCTCGACAATTTTGCGCGTATTCGCCGGCTTCTTTCACGCTCGGAAAAACACTTTTACGTAGTACATATTAGGCAACAAAAAGCTGTATCGGGAGTTTTTGATGTCGCTGTGGAATTTTCTCATTCACACTTTTCATCTAATTATAATAATTGAGATTATTAAGACTAAATATATAATTATGCCGAATGCGAAAAATTATGTGAGCATCTCCAAGCGACGGCAAACAACATTACCTTAGTTCTGTCCAGCTACGTAGCATTTGGATATTTCTTAAGTTTGGCCCAAGTTAAGTGAAACACCCTGTACATTCGGAACATAATTCAATAGGCTTTCAAGATCCTTCCAATGTTGCTGTTCAATGTAGCTCCAACAATATTTCAAGGGCTTTCAATATTGACATGCAATGCATTCCAACAATATTTCGATGGGCTTACAGTGCTGAGACTCAAAACATAATCAACTATGGTCAATGGGCTTGTAATATTGAAGTATGACATGGTTTCACTAATACAATGGTTTACCAAAATGAAATACCTCAATGATGTTTCAGCAATACCACAAGGTACTTTCAATGACATTTGTTGACGTTGACAAATGACATTTCAATAACTTCTCGACATTTTTTTTTGTAAGAGTTGACTTTGTACAGTTCACGTACAAGAAGGGAACCGGCGACACGGCACAGAAGAAAACCAGAATCTGCTACCAAAATAAGCAGTGAGAGCCGTCTGCGGAGCCCGGCCACTCATATGAGCTTGTCTCACTGTGATGCGACGCTGAGTGTATGCGCAAATCTGTACGATGTTGCAGCGTTTCGTCAATATTTTAGGTCAGCGATGCATGGTTTTCCTGTATTGGAAGCGAACGACAAGTGCCGGCAAATGCAAACAAATGTGCGCTGTGCACCGCTGTGAAAAGTTATGGCGCATTCTATCGATCATGGAAAAAAGCAAACATTCATAATGTAGGGCCTCTGAGATTTGACAGCGCATATACGTAGTCATGTCCTGCACGATAGCTTCTTTTTCACGTTTGCCCGACCCAAAATGTTCCCACAGTGAAATGTGGGGACTAGCTGCTGGGAAATCTTGCCTCTCTTAAGCCTCAAAATGTGCATTTGCCTAAATACTTAGAAGGACGTCGCGCTTTGCCTCGTCGGTCGCCTGAACTACCGTCCAAACGGGATCATAGAGACCGATACAGAGTCTGTAATGGCGAAGCGGCAGTTTCTTGTCAAAGGTTGGCCCTTGTCACTGCGGCACACGTAACATAAGGCTGCTGCTTCGCAATGAGTCTTCGACGCCCAGCCACGGTCGTAGGCAAGGGTACGTGCCACATGGGCACGATCTGCGCATGCGCTAGCCAGCCATATGAACAAGAACTTTAGTGCAATGTGCAATCGAATATTTACCGTAAACGAAATCGCAGCAACAACGTGTCAGTATTCGGTGGTCTGCGGCCGCTAAAGCAGCATCTACCCCTCCCCCTCCCCCCGCCTGCGCTTCGCGCCGGATCGCTTCCCTCCCCTTAGCAGGAATCCGCCGTGTCAGACCTGGTGGTGAAGCATAGGTGAAGAATAACTATTGAGAACTTCAGGAGATTTAGAAGGGTCCGAACTCGAGCTACTTGGTACTGATTCATAGCTAAAAAATTCACCGACGATTACAATACTCCCTAAAGCGAATTTTGAGCGCAGCTGTTTAGGTGTTTTGAATTCGCGACATATCGTGGCAAAGAATTGATTGTGAACGATAGGGTCCTCTCGGCGGCGGCACTGAGCGTCTGCTCGGGCAGCTCGTTTAGCAGCAGCGGCAGACGAAGCATTTCCACCCATTGCGTCACTCATTAGACAGTCTTAGTTTAGCGCTCGCAACTAAACGTAAAAGCATTACGTACGTAAAGAAATGGCGTCGTCCTCACTGCGCATGCTCCTAACGGCATTGGGTTGCTCTGGTTTACGTGCGCTATGATAACGTACGTTATTTCGCCAGTTTAACGTTCGTAATGCATACGGACGCTAAGAAATAGCGTTGTCGAACATGGCGTCACCCGCTTCAGTGTGAATTCGCATGATGGTTACGCTCGCACTCACGTCGATGGCCAGTAACTATTGAAATACGCTTTCGCTTTCTCTAAACTCACCTGAAACGTTAGTTATGAGCGCCTAGCGTGCCCAATTTCTCAGATTATTCAGCGATTTCGACGCCCGTATGCCTAAGTAGACGTGTCCTATACGCGTCCGCATAGCAACAACAGGATGGCTACTAATGGATTGTCTTGGCATGGATACGTTTGGCATGGGGCACCAGACGGCGCCCTGTTTTATAATGGCTTGCATACGTTTGCGTTCCCATACGGTAAACTAAAAGCCTTGAAAGGACGCGCACCATAACGTCCTGCAAAGGTGCTTACGTTTAACGTACGTGCGGTGACAAACGCTATTCTAAAACTGTGTATTGTTCAGAAAGAAAGCGCGAACATGAGAACGCGTGGCACGCGCGGAGCGCATTCTCCATCGGCACGGCGCAGGCGAAGTAGCCCATGCCATCGTTTTGTTTCCACAGCGCTCGCCGCATGCCTGGTCGCCGCCATTGGGTATGTCTCGTGCGGCACTACGCTTTCCTCCTAACCCTTTCGCCATACTCTCCTCTGCTTTCGTCCTCGCTTTCTTCGCTCTCGCCGTCTTTCATCTCCCGCAGAGCTCCACGTTCGCTCTTTCATCTTTCGCTGCGCTCAGACGATACAGGACGAGCGCTGGACGAAGGGGATAAATGCAAAAAATAATTATAATTTCCTGATCCTTCTGATAACGATTCTGTCTTTCTGCAACGTCGTCGATAAAGCACACTTGTGCGCCCGAGTTCCTTATCAGCTACCAGCAAGAAGCGATATGCTCGGCTGCAGCGGGTGTCGCTACTCAGGTGCTTTTCAGTTACTTCTCAAGTGCAGAGCAATAAACTGTTCAATATTCTTGTCGCTACTGTGTTGCGTCACTTCACTTTCGACAGAATCACACTGGCTGTGGAGCACTCAAAACCCTCAAGCCCACAACATAGCCCAAATGATACGTCGCGTGACGTATCTAAAAGTGGGAATGGGAGAAGACGATACTCCAAGGCTCGTACAGGCCTTAGTGGTTAGTCGAATTACGTATGGCTTACCGTACCAAATCCTGAACAGGGAGGAGGAAAGACAGGCCAACACAATAATCCGAACCGATTTCAAAGCTGCTCTTGGCCTGCCTAAATGTACCTCCACGGAGCGCATGTTAGCTATAGGAGTGCACAACACTTTCGACGAACTGAAGCAGGCCACTCTGATGCGACAAAGTGAACGCCTCAGCTTTATAAAAATTGGTAGGGCAATATCGGCTAGACTCAATATCCCAGCATACCCCATTTATCTCACCGAACAAGTGGTACCTCTCTCTCCTTCGGTGAGATCTAAAATAACAGTAGCCCCGATTCCCAAGAACATGCATCCCGAGTACAACAAAGAAAAGCGCAAATCACGCGCACAACGCATTCAATCAACGTACTCTAATAACCACAGGTACAACATGTACTACACGGACGCATCTGTGTATGCAGAAGTGACCGGGCAGCGCTACCAAAGGAGGTACGCCCTGGCAGTGGTGAACGTGATCTGCCAGCAGCAAATAACCGCATTGGCCACGGCGGGATCCCCCACCTCGGCCGAAATATTAGCAGTGGCGGTCGCACTCGCTCACGCGGAGCGTTCGCAAAGGGACTAGGTCGTGGTTACGGACTACCAGGGGACATTTCGCATGTTTGTCAAGGGGCACGTGACTGCGGCTAGCCTCACGATAATCCCCAAATCCTTCACCCACCGTCACTGCCTATACGGGTGCCCGGGCCACGCGGGAGTACAGTGGAACGAAAAGGCTAACGCGTTAGCTCGAGGGTTTACAAACCGAGCGACGGCGTCATCTTCTAACCCCAATCACTCGTACTATCCCTCACAAAATTCCACCAATTTAAAATTCAAAGACATCCTTGCTCATCAGCGCAGAGTCCGCAGAAAATACCCGCCACCTCGCCCACAACTTAGCATGGAATTGGCCGCGGATTGGCATAAAATACAGACCGAGGTATTCCCCCATTTAAAATTTCTAAACGCCATGTATCCAACTCGTTATGGGGCCAACAGTCCTTGGTGCGGTGGCATACCTACCCTCATACATGTAACCTGGGAGTACGCTAAGCACCCTCATAGGCCAAATACCAGTAACACAATGGAGCAGTGGGAGGCACAGCTCGCCCGCTCCAACCTGGCAAGACAAAAATCCTTAATTAGCCAGGTCAGGCAGGCGGCAGAGGTCAGTGTGGCCCTGGACTGAGAGGCTCCGACCACTCCTCCTTAAAATATTTTCCATTGCAATAAAGATTCTATTCTAATCTATTCCCCGTGATCAGTATAGACGCAGATAAAGCTTACTGTAAACCAAATTCAATGCGTGTTCCAGACAACCAACACTTTTCCAATTTTCCTATGCAGGATGTTACCACCGCACCCCTAGGGTCGTGAATGCCCACTTTTATTTTTGAGGCCTCCCCCCCCCCCCCCCCCCCCCCCTCACGCAACTTCGCCAATTACTTCGGCCTATGAGCTAGTAGGTACATTTCCAAAAGCACAAGGATGGCTAAGTGATATTTTATCCGTTGTTAAGCATATTCATGGTTAAAATATGTTGCTTACAAATGATTAAATTGCCTCACCGTAAGTCGTTCGTCTACATTATAGTAAATCTACAGGGTGTTTCAGCGAACACTTTAAAAAAGTTTTTAAAGGTTGCATGTGGCAGATAGCACAACTCTAGTTAATGGGCTGGTCTACTCGAAGAGGTGGACATTAGTTGCACAAGAAATCGAAATGCATAATCAACTTATTAACAAAAAATAACTAATTAAGTTTTAGCTAATTACCTGATGGCCCTTATTACAAATAACAAATTGTAGCCGTGGAGTTCGCAAGGTGGATCCACTTTGAATGAATTCTCAGGGAAATACCAGTTTCGAGATATTAATTCCCGAGCTTTGCGGAGAAATGCATTGGCGTTCCTGTTACTTCTGTGTTTCAATGCATAAAACGACACAGGCAACCTTTAGCCTGTGCTTTATGCAACGACGCATGCTTTATTCAACGACGCATAAAACGACACAGGCATATCTGCAACAATATCACAGGCATATCTGCAAAGGCATATCAGAACAAGCTACAATTGCAATATAGTATTTAGACACGGCGCCGCAGGGGTATAAGAGACACATTGAACACAACGTTGAATGAGGAAGCGCTTGCTCCTCGTGTTCTAGTCGTGTGCCCATTATATACCACTGCAGAGCTGTATCCGAAAATGACATTCCAACTGGCCCCAACGCGAGCCGTAAGTTATTCTACGCTGGCTCTTCATCAATCGTGTAACTAGCGCCATCCGAAGCTACGAATCCGTAGCAACTAGCCCCATCGCAGCGCTTGTCCTGGATACACTCACCACGACGGCACCTTGAGGCAGGTTCGCGATTGGTGGGCACCCTGATGTTGCCATGTCCGTGGTCGTGGCAGTGTCCGTGGTCGCGTTCGAGTCCATAGGGCTCGGTTCCAGCGAGGCGCCGCCCCGTGCAGTGCCGTGGGCTTTGACCAACAGCGCGGCCACCACAGCAGCCACTATGAGCCCCACAATTGCCACTGCGGCCACAATGGGCATGGCGACGCTGCGTGGTCACGTTTACACGCGTTCACTGATTCTGTGGCCCAAACTTGAAGGCACGTCATGGACAAGAACGCAGTGCATGTAACTGCCATCGCAGCCCTTCGTGCTGTGTAATTTACAACGGTTCGATAAAGAAATGATTGATGTAAGCATACGTCTACAGCTTCGTGAAGCCGTTAGTTTAGGAAAACACCACACATGCTATTTATTGTCATTGAACACCGTGACGACACATGCAGCTTGTTTTGATAGGTTCGAGCTACAGTTTTGAAGATCCAACGATATTCAGTAGATAAATCCGCAAGAAAATGCAACTCGTGTTGTTAACAGTTAAATTCAAAAAGAAATTTCTTTAAAGTATTTCTTAAGTCCGAAAGTATGCTTGTCAGCTTTTGAGTTTGAGTTTATTCAACCGCATGGTACATGAGAATATTGTGCATTTTTGGTTGGGTACTGACGGGAAAAAAGCTGCATAGAAGTAGCTTGACGAGCCCCATCACCCCTAAAACAAAACAAAAACAACAAGCACAGGCAGCAGAAAACAACGATACATAAAAATACATATACATATGTGGTCTTTAACAGGAAATTGCGTATAAAACATTTACATAACACGAAAACCAGATGCTCTATAATTGTTGAAATAAACACACAATTTTATATAACTCTGTTTTTGATAAAGTACTCAAGTTCTCAATTGTTAGTTTCCACCTATTTAGTACATTTGGAAGACAGAAACGAAGAGCTTGAACTCCATAGTTAGTTCGAGTACGTGGTACATACCAAATCTCCGTATGTCGAGTTGGACGACAGGCTGTATTAGGTTGCAAGGCAGCCAAATTACGTATATACGTACTGCCTCTGTGTATTTCAGATTTAAAAGCCGACAAGAGCTGGTATTCATAGCAATAATCAACTCTCAAAATTCCGAACTTCTTAAACAGTTCAGGGGTGTGCGCATAAGAGACGCCTTCAATAGACCGTAATGCATTTTTTTGCAGGGTGACTAAAGCATTTAAAGATTTTTTAGGGCCTGTTGACCAAACTAGATAGCAATAATGTAGATGAGAAGAAGAAAGGGAATTGTACACTAAAAGCTTTTGGGGGACAGGTAGTATATGTTGACACCTTCTCAATATGCCTAACACTCTGGAAAGTTTCTCGAATAAAAGTGTAGATGAGCATTAATAGACAGAAACATGCACTGTAGTTAAGGCCTTGCAATATTCCCTGAGAAATATATAAATAGAGTAGTTTATACATATGGGGATTTAGCCATTCTGCAGTAATTTAATAACCTCAGAGTGTATCCTTATTTACATTATTCACGCACAGGATTGCTCTAATTTACATGAAATGGTAAGATTGTGCACCTTGAGTTCTTTCCGAACACTGGGTAAACTTTTCTTTTGCAGCTCGTAAAACACGCTTGTAAATCTCTGGAAAAATTGCCCTTCAGACCCTATCTACTTCGAACGCATTGGTCATGCGCCCATACCATTGCCCCTATTCTCATATATTCTGCCACTTTTCCTTCTTTCGAGCAGCTGATAAACTTCGTCAGCGTCTTACGTACAAAGAACGAGAGTTTAGCAATTTACATTTAGCCCCTATTTAACTCGAAACACTTCAAAATGTGTCTGGACATCAACCCCTAAAATGCCCAACATTTCCTTTAAATATAAACTTGGTGAATCAGCTAGTTTTTCTTTCTTTCAGGATGCCGTGAAAAGACGCACATAACGTTTTCCAGCGCTTCTAGTTGCACCGAGAAAATTACACATGGTGGCCCTGCGATGAAAAGGAAATAAATCAGTTCGTCCTGTACGACAGTAGAACCTCCTTATCGTGAAGTGGTAGGGACCGGAAATAATCTTCACTGTATAAGTATGTTCTCTGCAATCGTAGTTCCCTATTTTGCCTTTCTTTAAGTATCGTAAACATTTTGTAAGCACAGATGATTGTTTGTGATCTGAAAGAGTGCAAGCTTCCTCTTTATCGAAACGCATATTCGCAGGATGCTGTCATTACCCCTATGAATGCTGTCACGGTTTCTCTAGTGTGAACACATGAAGACCGCCCAGATAAATATTCAAGGCAGCTAGTCCGCGCACAAATTCTCGTAATTACTGAAACGATGTGCTAAACCCATGATGAGTGAGATTATTGATTACTCCGTCGTCGTCAGGAAGTCATAGCTTTTGCGTCTTTTGTGTTATGATCGTTATTATTTTTTGATGACAGATATTCACGTTATTCCGGATACAGCAAAGGAATCCTTTTTTTTTTCTTTTAAAAATGCACATCCTCACTACAAGTACACTATTATTTAAAATATACGTGAACGCCTGCGGCAGTATAGCGGGTACCGGCGTTTCTCTTTACTGCAGCCGTTAGTTCACTATATGCAGGTTCACCATCAGGAGGTTCTGCTACTGTAATCCTTCTTGATACCCGTCGCGGGGGCTCAGCGGCTATGGTGCAGCATTGCTAAGCGTGAGGTCGCGGAACCAAATCCCGGCCGCATTTCGATGGGGGCCAAAGGCAAAAACACCCGTGTCCCGTGCGTTGGGGGTGCGTTAAAAATCCTCTGGTGGTCCAAATGAACCCGAAGTCCCCCACTACGGCGTGCCTCATAATAAAATCGTGGTTTTGGACCGTAACACCCCGGAATTCATTCAGTCGTTCTTGATATACGATATCGCCGGCACCGCCAGCTGACGTGTACCTTTTTGGCGCTCTTTGTTCGGCGACAGGAACGCCAGAAGCTTCCTGGGGAGCGGCCGTTGCCATGTCAGCCTGTTTGACGAATAATGTGCAAAGTTTATCAGCAAAATAATGTTCACTTTTAGCAAAAAAAATTAAAGCTAACAAATCTACCACACACATTGAGCGCACCTGGTTTCGCATTAGCATTTCGCAGTCTAAGTGGGAATGTGAATATGAAGATATTGTTTATAATTTTTTGTTTATCAAATCTATATCTTTATAACGAAAGTATAGCGAGTTAGTATGCTTAGCATACTACGAGTTAGTAACCTCGTTCAGTTTATTCTATTCTTATACAAGAAGGGAGAGATGGAGCTAAATGTCACGTAGCCTGGAAAAGGCTCTTGTTCCTATTGGCGTTTGATATAAGGGTAGATTTTACATTTGACCTGGGTATATAGATAAGTTCCCTTATGCTGTCCTTGGTGTCATCGTTTGTTCGTTTCTTATAATGTGACTAATACAGATCGGGCCCCTCGGTGTCCTTTCTTCTCGCTAATCTGCATATATATATATATATATATATATATATATATATATATTGTGAGACGACGCTCGGGACGAAGGCAGACCTCTTCTATTGTCACACAGCGCGAGACAGCCCACGAACACCAACCCGACAAAATGATGATGATTATGAGGTTGGGTATATAAACATGAAGACGATGATGAACTGCACAGTGAGCGCTCACACTACTTCCCCCCCTCACGAAAGCGGCCGGTAAGGCAGCGAGTCAGAAACGGTCGGAACGCTGAAGATACGGCTTCAGGTGAGAGACGTGAACGATTTCAGTGCTGCGGCAACGGCGGTCAGTAACCGAGGTAACAGGAGCTACGTGATAGTTCGCGGCAGATGTTCTTTCAAGCACGGTATATGGGCCGCGATACCTGTGAAGAAATTTTTCACAGAGCCCTGGCACTCGAACAGGTGTCCACAGGAGCTCTTCGTCGCCTGGTCAGAACGAAATGACACGACGGGTCGCATCACAACGGACCTTCCTCTTGTCCTGAATGGTCGCGGTGTGGGCGCGCGCAATTTCGCAGCAGTGGGCGATGCGGGCGGCGAACTCCTCTGGTAGAGATGTGGATGGTACAGAAGGCGTAGAAAGAAAGGTGGTGTCCAAAACAAAAGACAGTGCACGGCCGTACACGAGGAAAAAGGGGCTGTAGTTTGTTGTGCGTTGAACGGCAGTATTATATGCAAACGTGACGAAAGGAAGTATAGTGTCCCAGTTTGTGTGGTCGGGTTCCACATACATGGAGATCATGTCGGACAGAGTTCGATGGAAACGCTCGGTAAGACCATTGGTCAGGGGATGGTACGCACATGTGGTCTTGTGGATGGTGTTTGAGGCTTGCAAGACTTCAGCAAGAACATGGGAAAGAAATGTCTTGCCACTGTCACTTAGAAGAACACGAGGCGCACCGTGACGCAAGATAATGGCTTGCAGGACAAACTCGGCGACCTCAGAGGCCGCACTAGAAGGAAGAGCTGCCGTCTCAGCGTAGCGAGTGAGATGGTCCACGGCGGTGACAATCCAGGGGTGACCCGCGGGTGTAAGCGGAAGGGGTCCGTATAAGTCGATGCCCACGAATTCAAAAGGAACGGACGGGCACGGCAATGGTTGTAAAGGGCGGGCGGGAAGAGAGGTCGAACGTTTTCGATGTTGGCATGACGCACACGAACTGACATACTTGGAAACACTAGTAGACAGGCCAGGCCAGAAACAGCGAGTCTTAATGCGGTCGTAGGTTTTATAAAATCCTAAGTGGCCAGCCGTTGCGTCGTCGTGAAAAGCTTGTAAAACTTGCAGTCGAAGTGAGCGAGGGACGACTGGGACCCATCGGTGACGGGTAGGGTGGTAAACTTGCCGCAATAGTGAGCCATCATGAAGTTTAAACCGTGCCAGTTGTCGTCTTAAGCGGCTGTTGGGAGGACGGGATAAGCCAGTGAGCCGGTCGATAATTGTGCGGCAGTACGTATCTGCACGTTGGAGGGAGGCGAGGTCTTCTGAGGACAGAATGTCGACCGAGGTCACGAACCGTACCGGGGCCATGGTTGTGGTCGGTTGGCTGGGCGGTGCCGAACGGAGGGAAGGCGAGACAGGGGCATTTGGCGACAGCGGGCAACGAGATAAAGCGTCAGCATCTTGATGTTGCCTGCCATACCTATATGTGGCTGTGCAGTTGTACTCCTACAAACGCAGAACCCAACGGCCGAGACGTCCGGACAGATTCTTCAGGGAGGACAACCAGCACAGAGCATGGTGGTCAGTCACAATTGTGAATTGGCGGCCATATAAATAGGGGCGAAACTTTTGTATGGACCATACGATGGCGAGGCATTCTTGTTCGGCGATAGTATAGTCTCGCTCAGCAGGAGAAAGAGTACGACCCGCGTAGGCCCCGACTTGCTCTTCAGACGTGTGGTTCCGCTGCAGCAGGACAGCGCCTATTCCATGCCCACTTGCGTCAGTGTGGAAGATAGTAGAGGCCGTGGGATCAAAGTGACGAAGCACTGGTCCTGGTGTGAGGCATCGCTTGAGGGTCTGAAAGGCGGCTTCACATTCATCCGTCCACGTAAAGGGTATGGTTGTGGTGAGGAGTTTATGAAGAGGAGCTGCGATAGTCGCGAAGCCACGAACAAAGCGGTGGAAGTACGACGCTAATCCGAGAAAGCTGCGAAGGTCTTTAGGTGTGGTTGGTGTTGGGAAATGCTGTACAGCAGCGACCTTGTCGGGATCTGGCTCAATGCCGTGCTTGCTGACCACGTCACTTAATACTTTGATGCTGCGGCTCGCAATTCGACACTTCTTAGTATTGAGCTGGAGACCGGCCTTGGCTAGACACGTGAGAACGTCGTCTAAACGTTCTAGGTGTTGGGAGAAGCTTGACGAAAAGATGACAATGTCGTCCAGGTAACATATATAGGAAGGTTTTCCATTTGAGGCCACGTAGTACGGTGTCGATCATTTGTTCAAATGTGGCTGGTGCATTGCACAGACCAAAAGGCATTAGGTTGAATTCGAAAAGGCCATCAGGTGTTGCTAATGCCGTCTTCTCTTGGTCGGGCTCATGCATCGGGATCTGCCAATATCCAGAACGCAAGTCGAGGCTCGAAAAGTATTCGGCACCTTGTAAGGTATCCAAAGCATCGTCAATACGGGGCATAGGATGTACGTCCTTACGGGTAATTTTTTTTTTATTCACAATTTCTCCAGTTTGCTTACAGAAAACCAGAAGGGTCAGGACTAAAGGCGCTAGCAAGCGCCTGACTGAGGCCCTGACCCCTGTACAATCTGCGCTCCAGCGACGCAATCAGGACAGTGTAAGAATAAACGAAAAGGGAGTAGGGGAAACGTGAACAAGCAAATTAAGCAGGCAAGTTCGAGAAAAAATTATACATGCAATTTAAGAAAAACAAGCACAACCATGTGCAAACATTAAAAAAAACAGCATGAGCAACACAGTTTGGGCGAGTAATAAGAAACGTAATTAACCATATTTGTAGTACTGCTGTTCCAGTTCTTGACGTCACGATTTGCTGCAGTACGCATCCGGGAACAAATATAGGAAACAGGGAAACAAAAACAGCCATAGTTCATTACTGTGTCTTACATATAAAAGCGCTGTACTATTCATTGGGCTCCAACTGGCATGAATAAACATTTAGAGCGAAAAAACACACATAATCCACATGAAAACCGCACATCACACCAACGAGCTATGTTCGGTAACATATATTTCTTCTATACAATTTTATTGAAGACGATTGCTTTGTTAGGTCTAACAATTCCCTGTTTTCATTGAGGAGCTTAGGAATTTTATACCTCAAGCTTTGCATCCCATAATTAGTTCTAATGTTAGGTAGTTTATAGTTAATCACTCGAAAGTTGCGGTCTGTGGTCGTTTGAAGATAGATAGACTCAACATTTGCCCAGTTTTCTTTAATTTGCCTGAACATATAAAGCGAGAGCTTCTCTGTATAGAGATGATTTGGTGGAACTAATTTATACCTTATTTTATATGGAGATGTGGTATCATTGAATAGGACGCGTTCAAGAGCACGAACAGCTCTCTTTTGTAAAACCTCTAGTTTTTTTTAATTGGTCTTCGTTTAGTGCCCTATAATCGACGCAAAAGCGTACCGAACCGTCCTTTTTTTAACTAGGACAACAGGAGACGAACAAGGGCTTGCTGAAGGCCTTATAACGTTCCGTGCGAGCATGTCGTTGACTTGGTCTTCTATAACTTTCCGTTCAGCAGACGATACACGGTAAGGGCGGCGACGAATGACGCGGGATCTGTCGGTTTCGATGTGATGGGCGGCCACGGTTGTTTTACCCAAGCCCTCCGAACACACGTCAAAGCAAGGTTGGTGTTTCCTTAAGATGGTCAGCAAGGCATCAGTCTGAGTTGGGCTCAGATCTGAACTCACAGTGGCCCTGAGAGCACTGGGTGAACCGTCCGTGGGCGTACACTCGGCGAAGGAGGAAACAGGCGAAGCAGTCACGACACATACTGGTGCTGCGTCGATAAGCATGGCAACAGTGGACCCCTCTGGTAGCAGAAGTGGCTCTGACGTCGTGCTGTAGGCGGTCAGACTGGCGCAGCCGCGTGAGAAACGCACTAGACAAGAAGCGATGGCGATTCCCCGAAAAATGCAGCGCTGAGAAGGGGAAACCACTGCGTCGCCGTCGATATTTTCGCTTGATCTAATGGTGAGAATCCGGGCTTGGCCAGGTGGAAGAACAAAATCTGCCGCTGTGACAAGGTGGGGCGGCGAGGAATCGGCACCGTCACAGAGCTCGCTGTCCGTCATATGTATAAGTGATTATCCGCACGAAATGACAGCAGATGCAGCTGACAAGAAATCCCAGCCTAAGATGATCGGATGAGCGCACGACGGAAGCACAGTAAACTGTATATGATGGCGAATTCCGTCGAAGAGGACACGAGCAGTACACTGTCCGGTAGGGTAAATCGGACTGTCATTGGCGCCACATAAGACCGGACCAACATATGGGGTTTGCACTTTTCGTAGACGGAAGCATAGTGCGCGATGAATAACAGAAATGGCGGCGCCAGTGTCAATAAGAGCGTCGACAAAAACAACTTCCACACAAACAGCGAGTAAATTAGTCGGGCGAGCAGGAGGAATTGGGACAGTTCGCACACGAGCACTTTCTCCTCCAAAAACTACAGCATCTAGTTTTCCGGATGGTTGTCGAAAGAAGTGAAGGCAGGACGCAGGGGCGATGAAGTACGGCGGAACGGAGACGGGGAACGACGACGGGATGAGCGAGAAGACTGGGACATGTTTTGGGACAACGGAGGTGAGGGCGAGCGACGTGACGACGATATATAGGGTCCTGGAACGTAGGAGTCCGATCTGGGCACATAGTCTCTCTCATTGGCGGAATAGCCACGTCGTTCATCATGCTGGCGCCGGCGGCAGAACCGAGAGATATGACCACGTATGCCACAATAGAAACATACTGGGCGGGAAGGGCGCCAGGTAGAGTCGCATGGTTGCACGGGGGCGTTCGCTGCCATCGAGGCCAGGTGGTCGCAGACAACGGTGGCAGGTGCAGATGGAACTGGGACCGCAGGCCGCGAAGCAATCTCGGCGTAAGTAGGTGCACAAACAGGTGCAGGGGACCGGGCATGTGTGACAGTTGGCATGGACGCCAGTTCTTCTTTGATGATCTCGCGCAAATTGGGCGGAGGAGCGCGCAGAGACGCAATGGCGGTGTTGGCTGGACCATGGCCGTGAAGCTCCTCTCGAACAATGATGCGGATGAGCGCTCGCAACTCGTCGTTGTCGGTAAGGTGAGCGTCGCAGGAGGCGCGTGGAAGACGAAAGGCGCAGATCGTGGCAAGGCGTTGGCATGTCGGGATGATGTCAGTAACTGAAGTGGGGCTCTGGACTACAAGAGCGTTAAAGGCAAGGAGTTGATGCCCTTCAGGATAAGGCGGATACGTTCCCCTTCGGGCATGTCACTCTGAGCGCGACGGCAGAGAGCCAGAACGTCTTCAATGTAACAGGTATAGGATTCCTCGGTTCCCTGGATGTGGGTAGCGAGCTTCTGTTTCGCTACTTCGGAGCGCCCAGCAGATGTGCCAAATATCTGTCGCAGCTGCGCAGTAAATGCTGGCCAATCAGGGAAGTCGCGCTCATGGTTGAAAAACCAAGTTTGGGCGACCTGCCTCAGGTTGAAGGCAACGTTGCGGAGCTTGTTTGACTCATCCCAATGGTTGCAAGCGCTCACCCTGTCGTACTGGCCAAGCCAGTCTTCCACGTTTTCGCCGCGAAGGCCAGAAAAAACCTGAGGGTCGCGTTGCGGTGCGGTGACGGACCAAATAGGCCCAGCTGGCGGAGCTGAGGTGGTAGCAGCAGTGAATGCGGTGGTTTGTGCCATGACTGGTGTTGGCGAGCACAACCGTCGACCAGAGCGGAGCTCCAGGGGTGACCGGTAGAGCAAAAGGACGGGGATATCAACGCACGCTCCACCACTTGTGAGACGACGCCCGGGACGAAGGAAGAGTTCTTCTATTGTCACACAGCGCGAGACAGCCCACGAACCCGACAAAATGATGATGATTATGAGGATGGGTATATACACATGAAGACGATGATTAACTGCACAGTTAGCGCTCACAATATATATATATATATATAGATATATATATATATATATATATATATATATATTATGCACATTGCACACAAGAATATTGACATGAAATATACCTCAGCGAAATTTGAAATTCAACACAAAACTATACGTACACTTAATCACTTTTTCTCTTACCAGAATTACAGTACAGGGAGCATATCTGTATACCGCCTTGTATACAGTGGGTAACACTGCACACTAACTACATGAGCCCACGACTAGCAGTCGTGTAAAGGGCTCAGATGAAATGTCCAACTCTATTGTACAAATATTTCCACCGAATAAAACGTTCATTCATTCATTTTATTTACAGGGCGTCTTCAGTTCTGTGAAGTCGTGTCGAGCCGAGTTGTGCCGCGTAAAACCGGCGAGCACTTTCTCAATGACCTAGCTATTCATTTACAGCACGCGTGTTATCACTGTGCAGGAACTAGACACTCAAGACTGAAACAAAGCATTAATCCGTGCTTGGCTCGCAAGGGCAGGCTGCTTGGCTCCATAGACCGGTCTCCCTGTTTGCAAACGGCGGGACGTCACGGCGGGACGCCACGCCGGCGGTGTGGGCGCTGGTTGGCAGAAAACGTTCAGCCACTTTGCATAACAGTGCTGTTTGGACCTAACTTTCAGCGACCGCGAGTTCTGGTATTGTGATTTCCTGAAGTGGCAGAAAACAAACTGTGCTTGGAAAGAAGGGTAGTGGCGATAGTTTGGACCAACCTCGTTTTAATGGCGAAATTACACAGCTTTTTCACCAAGTACGTTTTCTTTGAGTCTGAACATGGTGATTCCGCAAGAATTCCTCATCCTCCCGTCATGCATATAACCAGCTCCCCGAAAACGAACGTTTTACCAATGGAGATGGCCATTGTCAAAGTGTTGAAGTGACAATAACTGGTCATCGCAGAAAATATTTGCATCGCGTTACGTGACCTAAAGCAACATTATTACATGTAATGTCTTAAACAATATACAGGACAATCTTTGCAACTATCTGCCACTATCATGCAACCGCATAAGACGTACAATTAGTATACATCATTTGTTGCGCGATAACTTCTCGGTGCCTGATGCCTCAAACTTATTTTCTGCCTCCTTTCGCTATTTTACGCTTCAAAAGGCAAATTTTTTGTGCTGATATGCATAATTGCGCAAAGTTTGTGCCATAAAGGTAAGTATAACAACGGCAAACGAACAAGAAAGCTCACTCATTCACTTAGAACTGTAACATTTAGAATCAAATGCGGTAATATTAGCAGGGCGCCATTTGTGCCCACCATGGGGAAGCGCACACTCTTCCCTCAATTGTAAAAAAAAAACATGCAGCGTATGTTCTTAACTAAACAAATGAGTTGTGGCGCAAGGAAAGAAGAAGGAAAACCAAGGGGAGACAGGATAGGGCGCCAAACTTTCAACTAGTTTATTCCCAGCACATCACCCAAATATATACATTTCCAAAAATGCGCACAAAGACAAGGCGCAGCATGTGTCACAGGCTACCTCACTGCGCTATCTAAAAACAGACATTCACTTTTGTAGAGGGAAACCGAAGGCACGCTGACATCACCCTTCCTCCTTACGTGACACGCCTCGAGCAGTTCACGGGCTAACACTTCTCTGCTTCTTCCTATCACGCGCGTGACAGCCATGCGAGGCACAATGGAGCGGCAGGTGTGAACCCACACCATTTTTAATTGATAAAACATGCTACCTTAGGCGGTCATTAACACAGCGGCCTGTTTGGCCTATATATGACTTGCCGCAGCTCAACGGAATTTCGTAAACGACGCCCACCATGCAACGCAGTACCGGCTTACTGGCGTGCTTCTTTCCGCATGAAAGCTTGGCCTTTTGAGATGAAATGCGGGCGCACAGCTTTGACTCACTCACTCAAAGACTCACTCAAAGACTGTGAAAAGAGCTATCGCGACGCTGTGTCTTAGGTCTGCCTTAAAGAAGTCTTGCGAGCACAGAATGGACGACAGTTTTCAGCTACAGGTTTCGAGGTTGGTTGCAGCCGGGTTTCCTTCTGTTGTCACAACCAGTGTGGCTGAATCTTTGCTCCAGAAAGTGAAAGGGTGCAGCAGACAGCCTGAGGCCGTGCAGAAGAAGAGACCACTGATCTTGCCTTACATGCACAAAATCGCCCACAATTTGAAAAAAGTTGCTAACAGGCATGACGTTCCAGTCGTTTTCTCGGCCCCTAACAGGTTGTCTAAGCTATGCGCCCGCATTTCATCTCAAAAGGCCAAGCTTTCATGCGGAAAGAAGCATGCCAGTAAGCCGGTACTGCGTTGCATGGTGGGCGTCGTTTACGAAATTCCGTTGAGCTGCGGCAAGTCATATATAGGCCAAACAGGCCGCTGTGTTAATGACCGCCTAAGGTAGCATGTTTTATCAATTAAAAATGGTGTGGGTTCACACCTGCCGCTCCATTGTGCCTCGCATGGCTGTCACGCGCGTGATAGGAAGAAGCAGAGAAGTGTTAGCCCGTGAACTGCTCGAGGCGTGTCACGTAAGGAGGAAGGGTGATGTCAGCGTGCCTTCTGTTTCCCTCTACAAAAGTGAATGTCTGTTTTTAGATAGCGCAGTGAGGTAGCCTGTGACACATGCTGCGCCTTGTCTTTGTGCGCATTCTTGGAAATGTATATATTTGGGTGATGTGCTGGGAATAAACTAGTTGAAAGTTTGGCGCCCTATCCTGTCTCCCCTTGGTTTTCCTTCTTCTTTCCTTGCGCCACAACTTATTTGTTTAGCTATGCACCAACTCGCACAACGCACTACCTTGCTAAAGCGTATGTTCTTACCGCTGCGGAAACAGATATGACTGCGCATGAAAGGTGCCACTATACATAAGCAGCCAGCATGATGCTAGTAGCTCAAGCACAGACATACCTTTAACATGCTAGCATTTAAGCTTCTGAAAACTTTTTCAGCACAAAGCGCAAACGGCACCAGAATTTACGTGCTCACTCATCGTCGAGTCGCATTTATATCTCCTTTACAAAAATGACAGTGCCCTCAAAATAAAGTTTCTTGGGCACTCAATTTCCATCGACGCCAGATTACTGCGACTGGCCTTGTTAGACGATCGTGACTGTTTAGGCTTGTTGGTATGACAAAAAAAAGTCACAGCGTCGCTTGAAAGGCGATGACTCCATTGCGATAGCAAATTAGTAGACAACTATACGCAGTGTATATTCAGCCGCGATCGTCGGCTGACCCTCGAAAGCTTTCACTCGCTCATACAGCGTGCGGCGCGCGGCGACGATGGTATCGTTTAGAACGACAGAAAGATGAGCTAGTTGGTAAGGATTCATAATGCAAAAAGGTAAGGCGTGCCGACACGGACACAAGAGAAGCGGACAACACGAACGCCGACTATCAACTGAAGGAAGATATGAGGCGAAAGAAGAAAGAAGACACAAAACTCATCTGCGCATGCTCTGGAATGTTAGCACTACGTGGCAGTAGGGTACATGTGCCGGTATACGTGAGAGATAACTGTTAAGGCATTTGATATCTTCCTTATGTAAGGTAATCGAAGGCTGATTCACCCACACACTTCCACCATTGTTGATATACCAAGCCTCGACCATAAGACACGTATCTTCATCCTTGTCTGATATTACTTAGACCAGTAATATCAGACAAGGAAGGTTATTTCGTAATTATTCCAGATGACATGTTTTCAGTTATAGCGAGATCAGCTATAGAAAATAATTTTCAGCCAGTAAAACTCAAGCCTTCGGCAGTTAAGCAACGTGCGGTCGACCTCCTGTCTAGGTATAATCTAGATAGGATTGTCTCTAATGTCAAGAAAGCAAAATTGCTCAGCTTACAACTGTTTTTCTCTGCGAAGACCTATAAGCAAGAGATTCCTTTTCGTGCTATAGTGTCAGAGAACGGGACATTGCAGGTCTGTGTGGCTTGTTACCTGCAGAACTGCTTAGATTCACTAGTTTTTTCGGACCCTTTCGCTTGCGGAATTCTCAGGAATCCCGGTGATTGTAGATCTTTTAGTATGGATATCGAGGACTTGTATTACTCCTTGCCGAATGACGGGTTGTTAAATTCCGTAAATGAGTGCATTAAAGAACAAGTGCAAGAGTCGGTTTTTGTAGACAAATACGGCGTTTCCGCGGTTGTTTTTCTAGAAATTCTTTCGATGTACTTAAAGTCGACGCTGGTTGGGTGGAGAGATGGAGTTTTTCTGCAGAAATAAGTAATTTGTATTGGTTCAAAGGTTGCCCTATTCTTAGTGATATTTACCTGAACAAGATTGACAGCTGCTTAGAGATAACACAATTGCCCTTGAGCGATTGTGTTATTAAAGTATTTCGTTACGCTGATGATTACCTGATTTTCTGCAATAGGGACGAATTTGATTCCACTGCTACCTCAGTAAGTGAGCCATTTAAACTTAATGGAGGAGGATTAGAGTTTACCAAGGAATTTCCTCAAAGACACGTAATACAGTTTCTAGACATTTCCTTAGTCTTCGAACAAAATCGGTTGGCAGTACTCCCATAGATATTCGAACTCATTGTTAAACTTTCAATCCAAGTATTCCAAAGTAGTAAAAAGTGTTGATGGTATGCAAAGGCTCCCGTCCATATAGGAGGAAGAAAGGTTTAAATCCCGTAGTAGCTTGTATGGCGGTGTTGCATGCGAACGTTACAAAAGGAAGTACGCGGTCCCAGTTCCCATGATCAGATGCCACGCACATCGCGAGCATATCACCGAGAGTGTGGTTAAACCGTTCTGTGAGCCCGTTAGTTTGCGGATGGTATGCCATGCTCGTTCGATTAATAATGTGGCATTTGGAAAGCAGAGCTTCTACTACTTCGGAGAGGAAGGTGCGACCTCTATGACTGAGGAGTTCTCGAGGTGCGCCATGTCAAAGGATGAAGCGATGTAGGACGAAAGAGGCTATATCCTGCGCTGTAGCATTCGGTAAAGCAACAGTTTCGGCGTAGCGTGTCAAATGGTCCACAGTAACGATTATCCACCGATTACCATGGGAAGCGGGCCGTAGAGGTCAATGCCGAAGCAATCGAAGGGTTTGGCAGGGCACGGAAGCGGCTTCATAGCGCCAGACGCGCGTAAAGGTGGTAATTTGCGACGTTGACAGTCAGGGCAGCACTGAACAAACTTTCGTACAAAAGTGTACATTCCCCGCCAGTAGTAGCGATGGCGAATACGTTCGTAAGTCTTAAATACTCCGGTGTGGCCACATTGAGGATCGTCGTGAAAAGAGGCACATATTTGAGATATTAAGCTGCGGGGAATGACTAGTAGCCATCTACGGCCTTTTGGAGCATAGTTGCGTCTTTGGAACAGCTGATCTTGAATGGCGAAATGAACAGCTTGGCGTCGGAGGGATCGGGATACAGCGGTGGTCGATGATCCAGAAACATAAGCGAAAAGAGAAGCGCTCCATGGGTCACGACGTTGTTCGTTGCCAATCGAGTCAAGGTCAAGAGATGACAGGAGGTGTGCGCAAGTGGTTCCGCAGGCCGAGTCTGGAGGTAGAGGTGAGCGGGACAGGGCGTCTGCGTCAGTGTGCTTGCGTCCGCAGCGGTAGACGACGCGAATATCGTACTCCTCGATTCGGAGTGCCCTACGTGCTAAGTGGCCAGATGGATCTTTCAACTTGTCGAGCCAACAAAGCGCGTGGTGATCCGTTACTAGATCAAATGGGCGGCCATATATGTATGTGCGGAACTCGCTAGGCACCCATACTAGAGCCAAGCACTCTTTTTCAATTACGCTGTAATTGGTCTCTGCTTTTGTCAGCGTACGACTCGCATAGGCGAGCACGTATTTGGAGTAGCCGGGCTTTCGTTGCGCTAGGACGGCGCCAAGACCGACCCCGCTGGCGTCTGTATATACCTCAGTTCCAGCTGTCGGGTCGAAATGAGGAAGAATAGGTGGAGAGGTAAGAAGACGACGCAGTGTAGCAAACGCGACGTCCCATGCAGGGGACGAGGAGGAGAGGTCCGCGCCACCGCGTAGGAGCTGGGTCAAGGGCGATATGATCGATGCGAAATTACGGACAAAGCGCCGGAAATATGAGCACAGGCCCACAAAACTTCAAACTTCTTTGATGTTAGCAGGCTTTGAGAACTCAGCGACTGCACGAAGTTTAGCGGGGCCCAGTCGAACGCCGTGCTTGGACATGGTGTTGCCTAAGATGGTCAGCTCCCGCATGGCAAAGCAGAACTTTTTGAGGTTGAGTTGCAGGCCAGCGTTGGTGAGACACGTCAAAACATGTCTAAGGCGAAGTAGGTGGGTCGGAAAATCAGGCGAGAAAACCACGACATCGTCGAGGTAACAAAGACATATAGACCACTTGAGGCCACGCAGCGTATTGTCCATGAGTCGTTCAAACCTTGCAGGCGCATTGCGAAGTCCAAAGGGCATCACGTTGAATTCGTATATGCCGTCAGGTGTAATAAATACCGTTTTCTGGCGATCGGCTTCAGCTATGGGAACCTGCCAGCAGTCAGAACGCAAGTCTAGGGATGAAAAGAATTCTGCGCCCTGAAGGCTGTCAAGAGCGCCGTCGATGAGCGGCAAAGGATATACGTCATTGCGCGTGACCTTATTTAATCGGCGGTAGTCAAGGCACAAGCGAATAGACCCGCCCTTCTTGCGAACGAGAACGACAGAAGATGCCCAGGGAATGCGGGATGGTTGAATAACGCTACGGCGTAGCATGTCGTCGACGTGGTCATTAATGACGCGACGCTCGTCGGCAGAGACATCGATACCGTCGTTGACGCAACGGCTGGTGTAAGCCGATATCAATCTAGTGCTGCACTTCCGACGTTCGGCCCAGTTGCGGCTGAGAAACATCGAAAGAATTTCTAAATTGGTGTAGAAGCTGAAGGAGCTCGGAGTGTTCGGCAGGGGTGAGTGTAGTGGCGATGGAACTGAGGAACCTGTCACGGCGACGACTCTTCAAGCGTTGAAAGGGCGAGGAGTTCGTCAGAGTCAAGATGGAAATATTCGTCTGGCACGGCTACAAAGAACGAAGAGTCAAGATGTTTCACGTGGCTGAGACATTCACCGACAAGCAACGTAAGAGACGCAGAAACGGGATTGTACACAAAAATATTGCTGATTCCGGCGGCGATGTCAAGCGTTGCAAAAGGCAGTGTAGCGGCTTTGCGACTCTCAAGATGTCAGATGGTGTGAGGAAGACCATAGCATCGGTGACGGCACAGCAGACGACTGGGACAAGGGCAAAAGAGCCAGGCTGAATGTCGGTGTCCTAACGCACGACCAGTTTAGGCAGCTGATCAAGAGCGTCGTAGGATGGTGCGTCACACAGTGGCGAAAATTCAACTTCAGCTCGTGCGCAGTCGATCACGGCATTATGACGGCACAAGAAGCCCCACCCAAGGATTACGTCATGGGAGCAGGCAGGAAAAACAATAATCTAGACAATGTGCAAAATGCCTTGTAAAAGCACATGGGCAGTAGAGGCTGTGAGAGGGGTAACGTACTGCGCGCTTGCAGTGTGAAGCGACCGTCCAGAGACCGGCGTGGTCACCTTGCGCCGCGAACGGCAGAGTTTGGCGGCTATGACAGAAACGGCGGCGCCGGTGCCCACAAGCGCAAAAGTATAAATACCTTCCACAGATATGGCGATCATGTTAGCAGGAGAAGAGCGAGGACTTGGGCAGTTCGACGATGACACAGTTCTTGCCTCGTGAACTACGGCGCTTAGTTTTCCTGGTCTGAGGGGCTGGGCCGGCGACGCATGGGGGAGAGCGATCGTCGACGAGGAGATGGGGAGCGGCGCGACGGAAATTCAGGGAGGTCAGAAGGAACATAACGCTGGGAGGGACCCGGGGCTGATTGGCGCGTGGGCTGACTGCCATACTAGAACGGCCGGGCGGCGTCGTCGGAAGTTTGAAGGCGACGGTGGCAATAGCCAGCGACGTGTCCTGGCGTGCAGCAGGCGTAACAAATGGGACAATTGCCAGGCGTCTGCCATGGATTGCTTACTCTCGACCCGGCCGAAGAAGCAGTAGGAGCGACGAGTGGTGCAGACTTACAAGATCGAAGAAAGCTGGCTGGGGAGGCCTACGCACTACCTGCGCATAGGTATGAGGCTCGGCAACAGGCGGCATTGCCGGCGCATACGTAATTTAATACGTAAGAGGCGCGGCCACAGGTGGCTGGTGGTGAGCGAAGGGAACAGCTTGAGCGACCTCTTCGGCAATGACAGTGCGGAGCATTGAAGGCAGACGACAGGGCGGCTCCTGAGGGAAGAGGACCAAGGAAAGTTGACGGGCAACCTCCTCGCGAACGAAGTCTTGAATCTGCTGAAGCAGTGGAGAGTGGTCGGAAGCGGCAACGAGACTCGATAGCGCGTCGGCGATCAACAGAGGCTGCCGAGTCAGGGTGCGTTGCTTCAACTCTTCGTAGCTCTGACATAACGTGACCACTTCAGAAACGGTGCACGGATTCCTGGCCAAAAGCATCTGGAATGCACCGTCATCGATTCCTTTGAGGATGTGCTGGTTTATCAGCTTCGGGCATGGCGGCGTTGACACGTTTACAAAGGTCGACGACGTCTTCAATGTAGCTCGTGAAATTTTCATCAGTCTGCTCTGCACGGGCTGGCAAGCGCTGTTCAGCGCGTAGTTTCTAGACAGCAGGTCGACCAAACACTTGAGTGGAACGTCTTGAAAGTTGACCTTGTCGGGATGTAGACTTCGTGGTTATGGAACCACAGTTGGGCAACGCCAGTAAGATAAAATATGACGTTGGTTAACTTCGCGGCGTCGTCCCACTTGTCATACGCGCCCACCCGGTCATATGACGTATACCAGTCCTCCCCAACGGTGCCATCTGTACCACTGAAGTCCTTCAGATCACGTTGCCGAGGCACCCCGGTGCAAATGCCGGACTGGGGCGCAGGCGCAGGCGGGTCTGTGTTGTCGGCCGTGATGGGCGGAAGCGTTCGGGTTCGAAGCTTCAGGGTGCAAAAGCGACGGGGGAATTCCAGCAACCTCCACCAATTGAGAAGAGGTTTATTGGTGGTGTCCCTCAAGGACGCTACGAGTTCAAGGAATGGCGAGGCTGCGAGGGGGCACCGTCTCCAAAGACACCAGCCACCAGCAGCGCGAGCCGTGCGGGGCGAGCGTTGGCGATGCCGCTGGACGGAGGCACGTCTTCTTCTTCACAATATATGTATATATATATATATATATATATATATATACTAATGACGTCACCACGCAATTTAAAGACACCAGAAGAACAGCGTGAATACAATGCTCGACCATGTGTCGTGTTTGATAAAGCTTGGCTTGACAATCACGTTCGCAGGGCGGGATGGCGGCCAATTTTTTTCCCGTGGTATATCTCCCATTTTGTGTCTCTTTCATCCTGCAGCAACTGTGCATTTTTTGCCTGCCTGTGTTCTCGTGATGCTTTCTTTCGTTCGTCGATAGCCTCCCGTATGTCCCTGTTCCACCAGCCTTTCGGATTACCTTTTTCTTTCCAACAAGCTTGGCACATTGCCCACAGTGCATTCTAGCGGCCACTTCTTTCAATAAGGAGTACCTGTGCCAGCCCCGACCCAAGAGCGCTATATGGACTTCAACTCAGCGGCAAGCGATCAGTTAGTTCCCGATGGTTCTCAGCATGGTTTAGCATATCGCTGACATAGTAGCACAGGTGCATCACGGAAATACCGAAAAAGTATATACTTGAACATTACTCATTTCTTTCTAAAGGAGGTGTCGTTTGCTTACAGGCTGTCGGCATCGGAATGCTTGCGTCCATATACTTGTAGATGACGGGGGTGTTTAATACTTGACGTCTGAAATAACGACATCAGCCGGCAGTTTGTGCTCTCTCGTCCTATCTCCTACGTTTGTGTCAAATACCATGATTAGTGTCTCTCCAGCGCAGTTTGAAATAAATCAACACTCACTTGCCCAGTTCATCACCTTACAAACATCATTCACTAACTCTTACTTAGTATAAACAGCACTTACTTAGTCTGAATTCTAGAAGGCAGTTAACAGTTAGTAGAAAATAGTTATATGATACAGTGAACTATCAATGGCAGATAAAGTTAGTAACTGAATTCGTCACCAAATTTCCACGAACTTCTTTTTTCAAGGAGTGATGGCACATCTTACGGCCAGCTGCTCAATCATGTTGCTTTACAAGCGTTCTTTCGTTGCACGACACCTCTCACATCAAAAAAGAAGAAAGAATAGCCAGCTGTTGCCGAATCATCTAGAAGAAATGTTTGTCGTGTGATTTGAGCGGCACTGATTGGCCATCGTGCGCGACCATGGCTGCGACAAAAAAAAAAGACACTCACCGCTGTATGGAGCGAGGTTTTAGCAGCAGGCGTTTTATCCTGAAGCTGGCCCGAAGTGTGAACCACCGGTAGGGCCGGTCCTGCGTCGCTTCGACGCCGCGCTCCCTTGTCGATGGCCGAGTTGGCAGTGTTTTCTGCAGGCCTGGACGCAGTGTTCAAACTTGAGAAGGTTCCCAGACAGATCGGGATGAACAATTCTGATAGGATACGCTGCTAGTTGTTCTGATTTCCATTTCTCCTTTAAAAAAAAAAACTTTTTGGCCTCCTGCTGAAAATGTTTCACCTTGATCTGTGTAATTGTGAACGCATTTATGTTATAAAATTTATTTATTTATTTATTTATTTATTTATTTATTTATTTATTTATTTATTTATTTATTTATTTATTTATTTATTCTGCAAATTTCGAGCTTCTGTAGGGACAAGAAAACGCTTATAGAGTAAATCAAAATTAAAAAAGCGACACAACGCTATGGACAAGACTGAACAGCGCAAGTGCGGGTGCTCTTCTTGTCCGTGTCTTTTGTTGCGCTCTTGTAATATCACTTTATATCATGAACCACTTAGCCCAACTACAATTACTGTTACGCACACAGTTAAAAGTTACTGATTTAGGATACTGAACCATTTTAGCGCATACGGCGGTTTGTAGCGGACTACCCCAACTGCTTTTTACTCGAATGCGAATTAGTAGGGGGTGACGAAATTCTCGTCGGCACTTTCTATGTGAGATTGTTTGCTACAGTAGGAATTTCTGGTGCGTAACGCCATCTGTTGTACTAAGCATTGCTTTCACGGAATGTTAACAGCTGGCGCTTCACTAACGATGTCACCATAAAAGGCCGCGAACGCTGAACGAAGAGGAGCGACGACTGTGGCGCGCGGAAAGCTGCTGCGGTGGTTTGCAGAAAAATGCCTGGCGGCGTGCCATTGCGCGGGTCGGCGCTGCGTTATTTCTTGCTTTCCAAGTAAATGTTCTGCGTCACGTTTGTCTTCTCTCCGGAACCTACGTGTCCGCAAAGAAGCACCGCTGCACGTTGTGTACTTTCACAAAACCGTGGATGATCAGTTAGCTTCCTACAGCGTGCCTAGCTGTGAACAGGCATTGTTGAAAAAAAAAACGCTACAAGTGCCAAGTAGATGGTAAAAGTCCCTGTATCGAGGATCGATGACGTGAGGGACAGTGAGTAATTGTTTTATTATTTGAAAGCGCACAAGGACGAATTCCTGAATCTTGCTGAGCGTCTCACGTAGCTCCTACAGAGGCAGTAACAGAAACAAAAGATACGACGGGACACTGCCAATGACAGGCATACAGAGTGCATCGGGCAGACACCGTGCACTATATTGAAAAAGAAACCAGTCCAAAACTTAGCAATGCATAGCATAATGCGACAGCATACGCGATAGCATACTTAATTTGCGACCCCTGTCACGTCTCAACAGTTGCGCGACTGCGTCACCGGTGATCTTGCTCACTCTGATTTATCGAAGTGATGTTTATACACCTCCTATCTCCTTTGAGATTTCGTGAGCACTGTGACAGATTCGCCGACGCTCAATGTTTTTCGAGGTTTCTGTGAGACTCCTCCAAAGTGCGGGAAGTGCGCCCATACTGGTGTGGAGAAACGCGCGTCGGAACTTCTCTCTTCCAGCAGGCCGATAGGCGATGATCGCACGCGTGTTTCTCTCGTGCCAACGTCGACCTTTTCAAACCTGGCCCATAGCCAAATGGAGGGGGGGGGGCACCTATAGGGTCCCCCCCCCCCGAAAAAAATACCTGGCTACGGGCCTGTTTCAAACGGCTCACGCGTACGTCAGGTGCCACATGAAAAAAATTACACCCCGGGTTTTCACTTGTCAAGTGCTAGTTTCTCGCAATATTGCTGCATGACAGCTAGCATTTTCAGACACTGTGTTAACTGCGCCGCCTTCGGGATGGACCCACATGTTTCGTCAGTCGGATAAATACACAGCTGCAGAGTCCGCCTATAATTCATTATAGTGTGAGAAAAATTAGGGGTGCTCGAATAGTATAATTTCCGGATCAAATCAAATAGGAATATTCATGAAAAAGTACCTTAGAATATCAAATTCAATTATTTATTACTTATAATTAAAGCATCGCAAAATGGGAGGCTCGCGTAAAATCCGTTTGGTGTGAAAACGAGGCTTAAGTACAATATTTCAAGCGTGTATGCTATGCCTTTCGGAACATTATGTCTGGACAGCCAAACAGCTCGCAAATTAGAAACACAACTCCTCTCAGTATTCAGGGGCACCACGGCAATGACAATAATGTGACAAGCGAACAGCACGTGACCAGATCCATTCACAGTGTTGTGTTCGTCGAAGGAGAGAAGTGTGGCAGTACGGCACCGGATCCTGTTTAAAGGGATGTGTACATGGTGAGGCTGGCCTAATATTAAATAGAGATAACAAATTTCTAAAAGAGTGAGCCACCTACAATTAATAACTGTGAATCACTGGAAGTTATTCAGCAGACCTAATGTGACCATTTATTTTAAGGTGCGCAGAAACCGCACTTTTCCTGCAGCAGAATAGTATGTAGCGTTTCTCAGTTCCGCCATTCTCTCTACCTTGAGACTCTAATAAATGTTATCTTCCAATATACAACCGAAAGAAACAAGTACCTATTGGATTATTCCGAATTGGAAATTCTTGAAGCGAATACGTATCGAGTAGTCTCAGAGGCCATTCGATTCATATTCGAAATTTTTAAATACTTCCGCGCCCCTAATAAAGCGGCGAAACAAAGGAATCTTGCTGAGCCTTCCCCGGAAAGCCGCCTGGTCTCTGCTCCGGGCCGCTGTAGGCCTCCCCGTGTGTGCAGGACACCGCGCAACTGAAGCGTGTGGTTTGTGCTGCCTCTCTTTTTGTAGGTCCTCTCGTGTTTAGGCATCGAAGCATTTTACAACGCGCCTTTCCAACTGACGCAGCGGGGCTCACCGTGCTTCCTCCTTGTGGGCAGACGCCTTCCTGTGGTGTTTCTTTTGGCCGCGTCTCTTGTCCTGCGTGGACCCCTCCGGGGCTGCCGCGGACGAGACGATGTTGCTTGCGTGCTTGCTTGCTTCCTATGCCATGGCGCATACCCACCACGGGGGATTGGCCAAGAAGCCGGCGGTTAAACAGGTGGGTTGAAATTATGCAATCAAACTAACTGATGTTAGAGCCGTATTTTATTTTATCTTATAGGGAATTAGTGTGCTTTTTAGAAGGAGATCAAGGTAGAAGGTAATAAATTTCAATCGCTTTGGCCACTGCCGGGAGTGGTGGGGTCGTTGTTGTCGGCGGCCTCCATCTTTGCGCGCGAGAAGCAGTGCAGGATGATGATGTGTTACATATAGGACACCGATTGGTGGCACCCCCCTATAGCGCGAGCCTTGTGCACGCAACAAAGAGAGGTAGGGCCGAGGCGGGCCCCTCAGAATTTCACCGCCACGCCAGCAGTACGGTTGTGCGTCTCATTTCTTGCTGAGATTGTAACAGATTTGGCGACGAGGGTAAAACTATAATTACAAGATGCCAAAGTACGGTTCCCTTGACCCGTTCGATCCAGACAGTGGTCCCTGGCAAGAGTACCTGGAACGCATGCAGCAATTCTTCGCGGCGAACGAGCTGCCGGACGTCAAGAAACGCGCGGTGTTCCTCAGTTGCTGCGGGTCACACACCTACTCGATTCTGCGAAGCCTTCTTGCACCGAATAAGCCGACTGATACTACGCTTGAAAACTGCCTGAAGACGCTTAGCGACCATTTCTCACCAAAGCCGTCGATAGTGGTGAGTCGATTCAAGTTCAATAGTCGCGTTCGGGAAGAGGGTGAATCAGTGAGCGAGTTCGTTGCCGCCCTCAAGAAGCTCTCAGAACACTGCGAGTTCGGCACATTTCTGAAGGACCTGCTTCGTGACCGTATCGTATGCGGCATAAGGAACACGCAGATGCAGACGCGCCTGCTAGAACAGCCGAACCTCACAATCTAAACCGCGGTGTCGACTGCTCTCGCCATAGAGTCTGCCAAGCACGACGCATCAGAGCTCTGCGTAACTGAAGCGACTGTTTCTGAGAATGTAAATGTGCTCGTGACGTCGGATAAAAAACATGTGAGCTGCTATCGGTGCGGCGACGCCCACTATGCCACGTAATGTCCGCACATTCGCAAAATTTGCAGTTACTGCAGAAGGGTCGGTCACCTAGCAAAGGTGTGTCAGTCGAGAGAGGCTGGCAGGAACCACCGAGCGTCCACTCAACAGTTCAAGAAAAATAATGCTAACAAGCAGGTTCGTGTGCATGCAGTTGACGACTCGCACCACTGCACACCCAAGTCAGTACAGCGCAGCGCCGTCTCTTCATCTGACGAAGAAACTGTCTGCAACATGTGGAACTTGGTCCCAAGGCCCAGTGTTTCTGCACCTAAACCTTTCACGGTGCAGCTTGAAGTACAGGGGCGTCCATTCAGAATGGAACTCGACACTGAGGCGAGTGTGTCCATTATTGGAGAATCAACTTTGCGCCGTCAATTTCCGTCACTACCTCGTCAACCATCCAAAGTCCAGCTCAGAAGTTACTGTGGTGACCTCAAACCTGTAGCTGGTAAGGTGAATGTGTCAGCGAAGTATAACAATCACGTTCGAGTGCTTCCACTACTTATTGCTGAAGGTGATGCCCCATCACTTCTAGGAAGAAATTGGATTGAGGCATTGAACATACACGTGTTCGCTGTCGCTGATGTCTGTGCTTTGAGTGATGTCCAGCTACTAATTGACCAACACTCCATATTGTTTCCGATGGTCCAGGGACATTTCATGGCGTGTCAGTTAAGCTGTCAGTCCAAGAAGGAGCAAAACCACGTTTCTTCAAGGCTCGTACAGTTCCGTTTGCACTAGTGGATAAGGTGTCTGAAGAGCTGTTGAGACTCCAGCGAGAAGACATCCTGGAGGCAGTCGCTTCATCTGAATGGGCAGCACCAATTGTGCCAGTGTTAAGTAAGGATGGTAGCCTTCGCATTTGTGAGGACTACAAGGTGACGGTTAATCCGGTTTCTGATATTGATAAGTACCCAATCCCTAAAGCAGAAGAATTGTGGGCCAGGCTCGCGGGTGTCAAATTCACCAAACCTGATCTCAAGTATGCTTACTAGCAATTAGTTTTGGAGCCCACTTCAAGGAAGCGCACTACCATCAACACACCAAAGGGGCTATTCCAATACAAGAGGCTACCTTTCGGAGTCTCAGCAGCGCCATCCATTTTTCTGCGAGAGATGGAGATTCTCCTTGAGGGCCTACATCACGTCGTGGTTTACTTTGATGATATCCTGGTGACTGGCACGAATGACAAAGATCACCTCAACAACCTGGGCAAGGTTTTCCAAAGAATGGAAGAAAGAGGACTCAAGTTGAATTATACCAAGTGCAAGTTTATGATGGATAGTGTGGAGTACCTCGGTCACATCATTGACGCTGATGGATTACACACGGCGCTACACAAGGTTGAAGCAGTCATAAAGGCTCCTGTGCCAAGCAATGTAAAGGAGCTACAGAGTTTCCTAGGGCTGGTAAACTATTACAGGAGGTTTATGCCCAACCTTTCTGCTGTACTTCATCCTTTGCATCAACTGCTGTCAGCTGGAATCTCGTGGTGCTGGAAGAAAGAACAAGAGGACGCAGTAGCTGAAGCCAAACGACTTCTAAGTTCAGCCCCAGTCCTAGCGCATTATGATCCCAAGCAAGAACTTGTACTTGATTGCGATGCTTCTTCTTTTGGGCTCGGAGCTGTGCTGTCCCAGCGTGATGCTCATGGTATGGAGCGTCCCATTGCGTTTGGATCCAGGAGCCTACAGCCAGCCGAAAAAGACTATTGTCAACTGGACAGAGAAGCACTGGCACTCATTTTTGGTGCCACAAGGTTCCGCCAGTACCAAGACATCTTGAAGCTGTCACAGACCACAAGCCGTTACTCGGACTGTTCGGCCATGACAAGGCCATTCGAGATCGCAGCTGTCCAAGAATTATACGGTGGGCCCTCATGTTGTCTGCTTATGACAACACACTGGTTTATCACCCATGAGAGACCATATGTCATGCGGACGGACTGAGCCGGTTGCCCTTGAAAACAAAAAATTTTCCGGTGGAAGCTCCTGCGGATGTATTTATGTTGGAAGGCAAATATCCACACGTTTTGTCGTCCACAGCCATTGTCCAGGCCTCAAGCAAGGATCCCGTTTTGTCAAGAATCTGTGACAAGTTGCTGTATGATGGCCAGCTGTATGGTGGGGAAGTGTTACATATAGGACGCCGATTGGTGGCGCCCCCCCCCCCCCCCTATAGCGCGAGCCTTGTGCACGCAATAAAGAGAGGTAGGGCCGAGGCGGGCCCCTCAGAGTTTCACTGCCACGCCAGCAGTGTGGTTGTGCGTCTCATTTCTTGCTGAGATTGTAACATGATGACAACGAAGGCCTCGTAAAATGGCTCATACCCACTTTGGGGGATGTGCCAAGTTTTTTTTAACCTCCTTGATGTGCCAAGAATTGTTTGCTTAAACTTCTGCTTAATGTTTTGAAGTATTACATATGGGATTAAACGGTCTGGGTAGTTTAATAAAAGACGTTGAGGGGGCACTTCGGTTGGGAGCGCACCTTGGTTCTTGATGACGTGCGTCTCTGTCTCGTTGGTTGAACCCAAAGTAACACAAGTTACGGCATGGTGTCAGAAGTGTCAAATGCTAGCGGAGCGAAGAGGAACGACCGCAGTTGAAGGAGAGACCACGCTGAAGGAGGTTTCACTGACTGACGGCGAAATCAAGAGGCACCAGTGGACGCGGCAGGGAGGACGACATGGCGGCCATGAAAAAACCCAGCCAAACATGCGTCGGCCTCGCGCCATCGGGGTAGCCGGAATTACAAGGCCCGGTGAATGCGTAATTCAACGATGAACAGACGAGACGCGGAGGATATACTAGCGGCGTCGACGCTTACCAAAGAAGAGCAGGAAGACTTTGATAAAGTGATTGACATGCTAGAAAATCATTTCATCGGTAAAAGAAATATCATATATGAAAGAGCAAGATTCGATCAGAGGCGGCAAGAACCTGGAGAGACAGTGGAAGCGTTTGTAACTGCTTTGAACTGCTTTGAACGAAGTGGTGGCCCACTGCGGGCACGGAGCTCTAAAAGATGAAATGGTCCGTGACAGGCTAGTTGGGGGCTTACAGGATGCAAAGTTGTCGGGAACGTTGCAAAGCTCTTCAGATCTCACGTTAGAGAAGGCTGTACAAAAAGCTCGACATCTGTGGCAGATGTGGTGAACATGAGCACCATGACAAAACCAGTTGCCCGGCATCGAAGACGAAATGCAATTCTTGTGGGAAATAAGGGCACTGGAGGAAAATGTGCTGAACTAAAACACTCGGTCAAGTATAAGAAGACGCAACCCCAACGTCGATATGGGCTTTGGGGACCCTGCGTTCGAACAAAACGGCAGAGGCATGGAGAAAGATTATCTACATTGACGGAGAACAGATGAGCTTCCAGATAGACACGGGAGCAGATGTAAATGCAGTGCCACCGGGAATAGTGACTCCTTTGAAAACTGTTACTCCAACCACGATAAAACTGTATGGCGCCGGCGGACAGCCGCTAAATGTACTAGGCAAGCTAACCGCCGTGCTTAGTTGTGGCGAAAACAGCTTCCATGATGAGCTGTATGTAGTGGAAGGCCTAGACGAGGCTCTCCTTGGACGTCGAGGAAGTTTGGGTTTGAAGCTTGTGCAACTACTACAGCCGGTCACGGAAGACCGACGAGAGAAGTACAGAGCGAAATTCCCTGAACTATTCACTGGTCTTGGAGAAATGGAAGGAGAATACCATATCAAGCTCAATGCAGAGGCCAGTCCAGTATCCGTCAGCACTTGCCGCAGAGTACCCTTGGCATTGCTTGGCAAGGTCGAGGCCCAGCTGAAAGACATGGAGAGCAAAGGCATTATCCGAAAAGTGGAAGAGCCAACTCCGTGGTGCTCAGTGATGGTAGTAGTTCCCAAATCGAATGAGGAAGTCAGAATTTGTGTCGACCTGACGAACCTCAACAAAGCCGTCGAAAGGGAGAAACTGATCCTTCCTTTAGTGGAACAAACATTATGAAGACTGTCAGGAGCCAAGTTCTTTTCAAAACTGGATGCAAAAGCCGGATTTTGGCAGGTCAAACTCTCTGAAGCTTCACAATTGCTCCCAACATTCATAACCCCATTTGGAAGGTATTACTTTCAAAGGTGGCCTTTTGGGATATCTTCAGCGCCTGAACACTTCCAGAGGAGGATGACTCAGATTCTGGAAGACATACCGGGAGTAGTGTGTCACATGGATGACATTTTGGTCCCCGGAGCTACACTTCTAGAACATGACAGGCGGCTGGAGTAAGTTTTATCAAGGCTGAAAGCTGCAGGTGTGACATTGAATGAAAAATGTGAGTGTGCAACAACTTCATTGAAATTCTTGGGTCACATCCCGAGTGAAAACGGGATTCAACCAGATCCAGGAAGAGTGAAAGCAATAGTAGGTTTTCCCATACCATGCTCGGTAACAAAGGTGCGTCAGTTTATTGGCATGGCAAACCAAGTGGGAAAGTTTATACCTAACCTGTCCGATAAGATGAGACACCTCAGAGAACTCCTCAGAAAACACATGGAGTGGTGGTGGGATGTGCAACAACAGCAGGCATTTGACCAGGTGAAGAAAACCATCCAAGAAGCAGCGGTACTCACTGTGTATGACCCCAAACAACAGCTGATAGTTGCTGCAGATGCCTCTTCCTACGGTCTTGGTGCTGTGTTATTGCAGAAGCACAAGGACGGTCGTGTAAAACCAGTTGCTTTTGCTTCGAAAGGACTGAGTGAAACGGAGTACAGGTATGCTCAAATCGATAAAGATGCATACGCTGTTACCTGGGCATGTGAACGCTTCGAAAAGTTTCTTATAGGGACGAAGTTTCATGTGCAAACCGACCACAGACCTCTGATTCCACTGCTAGGAGATCGAGATTTAGACAAGATCCCAGCAAGAATTCAGATATTCAAGCTGAGACTCATGCGTTTTGACTATTCCATCGAGCATATTCGTGGGAAGAGATGTGGACAGCAGACGCACTCTCCAGAACCCCAGTAGAACCTGCAGAGAGTATGGAAGAGGAATTTGAGGCATATGTTCAGGTAGTCACGAGATTGCTACCAGCATGGAGCAGCTACCTAAAAGAAATATAGAGTGTACAGAGGAACGATTCAGTGTGCCGACAGATAAATGTATTGCACTAAAAGCTGGCCAAGCAAAAACAGAATTCCACCTGAGCTATCCTCGTACTTCAAATACAGAGTCAGTCTCACACTGCAAGGCCATCATGAACCCAGCTACCCATACTGTCCTGAGCGACTCTAAGAGCGCTATTCTCAGCTTTACGAGGGGCAGTGTGGGACTAAATACAGCCAAGATCTTGAAAAACTTCAATCAGGACGACAGAACAAAAATCAATCTTGTCTGGGTGCCCGCTCACTCGGGAAATCCCGGTAACGAGGAAGCGCATAAAGTGGCCCGAGGGTTAACAAACCGGGTCACGCTCTCCTAGGAACGGGACTCCCCGATGGGAGAGGTAGTGACTTCCTACAACGAACTTACCAACATATACAAAGAGAACAGGAGAATATACCCAATACCACACAGCAACCTTACGAGAGCGCAGGCCACTATCCTCCGTCGAATTCAAACTAACAGCCTTATCACTCCTCATCGCTTAGCGATCTTCACAGATGGGATCTGAAGGTTGACCCGATATGCCAAAACTGCGACAAAAATGCCGTAGTAAACCAAAGACACATTCTCTGGGAATCCGAGGGTCTTCCCCCACCCAGATAGCTTCTGCCAGCTCCCTCTGAAACGACATGGGAGACCCTAATACGGTCTCCTGAAGAAAAGCTACCAAAAGTAATCGTTGCCTGGGCGGAAGAGGTCGCCGCAGACAAGCGGCCACCTACAACGCCCTGAAAAATATTTTAATAAAGTTGTTTCCTCCTCCACACTGCAAGACAATATGCTCGTAGAAGACAACAGCTTGGTGATCCCAACGACTCTCTCGAAGAAAGTGCCTTTCCAACTGCACGCGGGACATCAAGGGGTGTCAAAGGGACAAGATATCAGTGCGGTGGCCCGGTCTAAGTGCTCAAATTCAAGAGATTGTTGCAAACTACCCCACCTGTATTCAAGAACGGACTCCGAGAGTAGAGCCCATGATAGAGTCAGAGCTACCACATTATCCGTGGCAGAAAGTTGCTGCTGACTTGTCTGAACTGATAGGAAAGCAGTATTTAGTCGTTGTAGACTTTTACTTCCGATATCTAGAAGTCTGTCATCCACGAGAGAGGACTACGGATACAGTGATAGCTCTATTGAAGTCATTGTTTGCCCGTCATGGAATACCAGAGACGTTTGTGATATCGCCTATGCATCCACCGACTACGACGCACCGGAGCGGCAGTGACCAAGCGCTGCTAGCCGCCACCTGGTGGCGTGCCTATTTATACCGGAGATACCATGATTAAAGGGGGATTGCACGAGGGGTTCTGCGACTGTACACTTGTCCTTCCTACCATGTCGTCGGCCGCGGCCTGCGGAGCTATCCCCCTTGTTCTACGGCGGTGCCTCCGCCACCGCCCAAGCCACCGTCGACGACATAACAATTGGCGACGAGGTGAAAAGGACTTCTACTGCTGCGGGCAATACACGTGAACCTTGCCGCTACTACTGCTTCGGATTACGCTTCTGCAATGGACGCCAGGGACTTTGCTGCTACTGAGACGCATCACTGTTCTACTTGTACTACTGATGCTGCGACGCGTCCAAGTTGCTGTCCATGCTGTCTATGAAGAACCCCCTGCTATATACTGCTGCGACGACTTACTTTACGCACCTCACTTGCTAACGCGGAGACACGTCCCTACTTCCTGCGACCACTTCTTTGGACTTAGAAGGGCCCAGACGCTACCCGGGCGCTAATCGTACTTCGAACGCTGCGTCTGCTGTGACGGTATTGCTGATAACCCGGGTTTGTCCTTCCTACTATTGCTTCGGACCACGGACGCTGAACGCTACAGCGCATTTCATTGAAGCGGACGGGAACCTCAACGCTGCCAAGACAGACTGCTGGGACTACTGAAGCTTAGGACACTGCATTCTTAACCGCGTTCCAGTGTACTCCAACTCAGACGCCGACCATGCTTTGTGGAATTCCGCCGCCGCCTGTTATTGCGATAGCAATTATATGGACACTAAAGCGGATTTCTGCCGTCACCGTCGCCGTGAGGTTCCATATGAAGTCAACGGCGATGAAATCGTCGCCGCGCGTCGGACGCTGTATGTGCGAGTGAAAGGGCACGAGGGACGCGCTCTTTCACTGCGAGCGAACACACGGCGGAGAACAAACGCGCGTTCTGCGGCGTGCTCCCTGAAGGGCTGCAGAATTAAGCGTCTCTTTCCTCCTTGACAATAACCATATATATATATATAGAGAGCAAACCCGACTTCTTCCGTCGCGCGAAAGGCCGTGGGGGGACGGGAGGAAGGGAGGAGGAGGAGAAACTTTATTTATACAGTAAGCTATGCGCGGTTTATTCCTGGGTGGTTCCCTCTGACAGGGCTCCACTGGCAATCGCGGCTCGCCGGGCCTGGTCGAGGGTCGCCAGTTGGCTTCCCAGGTCCAGTTCGGAGAGTCTTGCCTCCCAAGACCACGTAGTGAGCGTGTGTGATGTGACTCGTGGCGAGATTGCCTCGTCCGGTCTGTCTGTGCATTGGTGTGTTATGTGCGCGAGTGTCGCTGTGTGTGTGCTACACCAGGGACATGTCCGGGACGTATATCTGTCTGGGGATATGGCGTGTAGTCGGGACAAGTGTGGGTATGTGTTTGTTTGCAGGCGGCGCCAGTCCCTAGCCTGGAGTCTATTGAGAGCTTTGTGCGGGGGAGCGTATTGTCTTCTTGCAAGACGTTGGTCCTCCAGTATTTGTTGACTCGTGGTTAACTCATGGGTCATGGCTCGGTCTGTCGGGGGCTGAAGGACGGTGTGGTCTGCCGCTCGGCTAGTGAGACCTCGAGCTGCGCAGTCCGCCTCTTCGTTGCCCCGCAGGCCTTCGTGCCCGGGGCACCAGACGATCCCGTGAATCCCCTCTAGTGAGCGGCCCAGGATTCCAATGGCTTGTATAGGGAGTGTTCCATTCAGGTATAAACGACACGCTGCTTGTGAGTCCGTAAGGACGCGAGCGTTTCTTTGCTTGCTCTCGGCGTCACGAAGTGCGAGAGCGATCGCTGCTGCTTCTGCTGCTGCGCTGCATGTGGCGCGGATGGAGGCAGAGGCAACGAGGTTCGCCTGATTTACTGCGGTGATCGTGTATTTCGTCTCGCGTCGTGGCGACGAGGGATACGGGCTAGCGTCCGTGTAGTATACATCTGGGTCTCTAAAACAGCGTTTGTGCAACATGCGGGCACGCGCTGCTCTCCTGCCTTGATTGTGAATTGGGTGCATGTTCTTGGGGATAGGGTCTACTATAATGTTTTCTCTAATTTGGTTAGGGAGGAGTTGTGTTTTTTCTTCGCAGTACTGGGGTGTTAGCGGGTACCCTAGGCGTTTAAGAAGGTGCCTTCCCTGTTTCGTCTTGTTGAGTCGCTCCCTCTGCGCTATGAGTGTGGCGTTTGCCAGCTCCTCGAAGGTGTTGTATACCCCTAGCGCTAGTAATTTCTTTGTGCTTGTGCCTGACGGTAGCTGTAAAGCCGTCTTGTACGCCGTTCTTATAAGAGTGTCCATGCGGTCGGCCTCAGTCTTGCGCTTAACTTGATGCGGGAGTGCGTACGTGACACGGCTGATTACAAGGGCTTGTACCAATCTTATGGTTTCGTCCTCTGTGAAGCCATTTTTGCTGCGCGCTACCCTGGCGATGAGTGATGCGATGCTTCTTACTACGTGATTTAATTTGTCTGAGGCTTCATTTATGCCATTGTTTTCCTGGATGTGCATACCCAGTAAGCGTGTTGTCGGGACTCGCTTTATAGGTTGCCCTGCAATCTCGAGATGTATCGCCGGTGCTCGATGCTTCTTAGATTGCTTGGGCCGGATTTGTAGGTACTCCGACTTCTGTGGGCCACATCTCATTCCTGCTGCTGTTAGATATGACTCGATGTGTTCGATAGCAAGTAAGTGTTCTCTCTGTCACCGTATGAGCCCTTGGTGGCCCATAGGGTGATATCGTCGGCATAGAAGGCACATCCGAGTTCTGGGATGTTTTCAAGTTGTAGTGCAAGTTTCCTAAGCCCGATGTTGAAGAGGAAAGGAGATATAGATCCTTGCGGAGTACCCTTCTGTGGTAGATCATACATGTCTGATTTTATGCCTGCTATGCCGATGCGGGTTTTGCGGTGACTGAGAAAGGCGACGGTATACTGATATACCCGCTCCCCGCATCCAATGGCGGCAAGACCATCTAGGATGGTCTCGTGGGCTATGTTATCAAAAGCTTTTTCGACGTCGAGGGATAGGAGTATGTTGTTGTTGCTGCTCGGTTGTGGGTTGAGTACTTCTTCTTTCAGGAGGAGGAAGACGTCCTGTGCCGACATCCCTTTCCGGAATCCATACATGGAATTTGGGTGTAGTTCATGTTCCTCCATGTGTTGTTCAATTCGAGTGAGTACGATTCGTTCAGAGTTTGCCCAGGCAGGACGTTAGCGAAATCGGTCGTAGTTGATCGAGCCTGCGTGGTTTGCCCGGTTTGGGTATAAGGACTATCTGAGCGGTAGTCCATTCATCGGGTAATGTTCCCCCCGGTGTCCATATTTCTTCGTTCAGCTGCTGTGTAAAGGCTCGGATGGTTTCATCGCTTAGGTTCCTCAAGATGGCGTTGGTGATCCCGTCGGGACCCGGTGCCGTGTTTTTCTTGAAGCTCTGTGCTGCCGCGTATACCTCTGCATACGTGATGGGTGCATCGAGCCTCTCGTTCGGAGGTCCCTTATAATGAGGGTATGGCTTCGGATGCCCGGTCCGGATTCCCGTGTATCTTTGCTGGAGTTCCTGTATGAGTTGTTCCTGGGTTCCCGGATATTCACCAACAAGTTTTTGTATGGTTGTGTTTGTTTCTGTTTTTGTACTTGAAGGATCGAGGATGCTGCGGAGTATGTTCCACGTCTTTTTGGTGCTGAGCGTGCATTTAAGCGAATCACAGAACGTGCGCCAATTGTCCCTTTCTACCTTCAGAGCATACTTGCTGGCCTTCATAGTGATGTTTGCAATCCGAAGTCTAAGTTTCCGGTTTAGTTTCTGTTTGCGCCATCTTTTGGTGAGACCTCTGCATGCTTCCCATAAGTGTATTAGATGGTTGTCGATTGCTGGCGTGTCAGTATCGGTTTGGTAGACTTTGGTGTTGGCGTCATATAATTCTTTGATGCGCAGGGCCCACTCCTTGATCGTGGCATCGCGGCCTTTGTATTCTGGTAAGGTTGGATTTATATCTAAGTCGGACCGTTGCCTCTCCCTGAACTTAGGCCAGTTTGTAATTTTGGCCTTCCCTAGGGGTCGGCGTAGTTTGGCCGAGGCGCTGGTGATTTCGATAATGTAGTGATCGCTACCCAGCGAGTCGTTTAGGACCCTCCAGCTTGTTCCTACGGTATTGTTGGTTATGGTGAGATCAGGGGTCGTGTCCCTGCTCGCGCTGTTTCCTATTCTTGTAGGCGTACCTGGTAGAGTAATTAGTGTGTAGCCGTGGCGTTCTATGGTTTCAAGGAGCTTAGTGCCCTTGGCGTCTGCTTTTGGGTAGCCCCACGTGTTGTGCTTTGCATTGAAATCTCCGGTTATGAATAGGCGATCGCGATGTTCCAGCATTCCCTGTAGGTGCCGGAATAGGGACGCGAAGTCAGCCTTCTTGTCGTGGGGGGGACTGTATACGTTGCAAATGACCTGTTTTGGCCTCCCCTTCTTTACGGGCCATATTGTGATGATGAGATGTGGGATTTCCTCACCGGGAAGTACTGTTAGGGTTGTTGCCAGATCTTTGCGAACGAGCGTGGCCACCCTAGAGTGATTGGGGTCGTAGTGTACTTTATATCCCGTAATTGGTTTTGGTTGCTCTCCCGCCTCTTGCAGGCAGATAATGTCAGGGGGGACTAGAGCCACCTTTACGTATAGCGAGAGAGATGCCAGTTTGCTTTTAATGCTCCTGCAGTTCCAGGACCAGATCGTGATACTTTCACCTTCCATTTGGGTTTTACGGGCCATGATGGGACTTAGACGCTATTGTGCTGTCTGTGTCGGAGTTCAGCATGCGTTCAGCATCCTCTGTTTGAGAGCGTATTTTACTATTTTTCCGTTTACATTTGGGTTCCTTGGTTAGGGACTCGTTAACATATTTCTTTAATTCTTGGAATTCAGCAAAAAACTGCTGAAATTGTTGCTGTATCTGTTGTACTATTTGTTCTTGTGATTGTTGTAGTACTTGTTGTAATTGGTGCTGGGTTACCAGGTTGCTGTCTGACGGCGTCGGCGCCTGGGGCTGCTTTGGTGTTGATGCTTGAGAGGTGGGGGAAATTTGTGCTTGCAGTGGTGGATGCGCGGTGAGAGTGCTTAGCTGCGGCAATTTCGATTGTGGCAATTGTTCGCGAATCCCAGCCTGTGCCGATTCGAGCATAGCCACTCGTTTCATCAAAGTTTCGATTTTGAGCTCGTAGTTGGTTAGACGCTGTTTTTGCTGCCTATTTTCCTCAATGACTCTCTGGTATTCCGGATTTTGTGTGATCGGTGTGGATATGTTCCGTTGCTTGGGAGACACTACTTCCGCCCAGCTTACCTCGTGTGATGGCTTCTGCTTCTTGGCTGGTGGCGATGGGTTCCTTTGGGGTGTCGGTGGTGCCTGGTGCTCGCGGCTCGGTGACCGAGAGCGGGATCGATGCTCGGTATTGTCCGGCCGGCCGCGAGTGTCCGCCCTGTAGGTATCTTCTTCGTCTTCCGAGGCGAACCATCGTGGGGCTTTCGGCTTCATCGAGGCCGACGATGGTGCGGGTCTGAGTCGAACTGGTTTGAGTCGCTGCTTGCACGAGTGGTCGCCGGTAGGGTGAGCCTCCCCGCACGAGGCGCAGTTTATCTCGCACTTGTGTCCGTCGGTTGGGTCAAGCAGTCCGCACAGTCTACAGATGGGTCTGTCCGGGTTTGGGCACACGTCAGTACGGTGGCCCTTTTCTCTGCAGATCTTGCAGACCTGGAGCGTCGGTCTAAATGGGTAGCAGTGGAGTTCACCTCCGTAGTAGTACACAAATCGTGGTAGAAGGGGCCCAATGAAGGTCAGCGCTGCACTTTGGGTGGCGCCGATCATCCTGGCTGTAAGGATTTCTACCCCTTGTGTTCTCACTCTGAGGTGGGCCATGAGGGTTTCGGTGGTTGTGTGCAAGGGTATTCCATGTACCACTCCCCTCAGGGTGCCTTCTCCGTGCGCGGTGTATGCGCGCACTGCTTGACTTCGGCCGCTAAGTGTTAAGGTGTGGATGTGTCGTGCTTTTTCGGCGACCTCTTCATACTGGGTCGATAGGATGGCTATGTTGGATCCCGGGTTGATTCTCAGGATAAATTTGTCATCCGTGAACTCGTTCTGGCACGCGTCGATGATTGCTCGTGCGAGTGTATGAGTGAGCACGTTTCTTAATGGTAGTCCTTGATTTGGACGAATGATTATCTTGTAGTCATTTTTCGGGAGAAGTGGAGGTCTGGGGACCCTCCGCGTTGTTAAAGAGTTCTTAGGGGGGGTTGCAGGGTCTTGGGGCTTTACGCTACCGCGTCGCCTCTCCAAGGCTTCTTGCTTGCTTTGCTTTTGCGTTCGGACTGATTGCCAGTTAATATCTTCTCTCACGGTGTTATGGTATAGAGTTTGTTGTCTCACCGGTTCGGTTGTTTGGTCCATACGCTCTTCTTCGGGTCCTCCGGAGGTTGCATGGAGGGGCTCGACGATCGTAGTTGCTTCGTTCACCATGGTTAGGCCAAGGGACGACGCGGGAAACCCCGCCGGCGAGACGAGCGGCTGCCGCTACCGGTTAGGGTTCGCGGCTCACCGGTGGCGACGAAACTTCCAAGAATCCTCCTGGGGTCCCTGGTGATTGGATTTCCACTCGGTTGGTGTCCGTACGTTCCTTAGAACGTTAGGCAACTGGTGAGAGCACTTCCGGGCGTTTTCTTGCGAAAATACCATCGAAAACTAGTGAAACTGCGGAGCCCGATGCGAGCCGGTGTTGACTCGACGCGGCGCGCGTTTCTCCTCGGGAGGAAGGGAGGGGAGGCGACGTTTAGCTGCGGCACCAAATGCGTATTTATATAAAAATGTTGCGAGGCGAGAAAGACTTCCGACGCTGCTCGACGAGTTCCCCGTTCTGATCTCGTCGAAAACCTCCGAGCCGCCGCCCCCACACCGGTAACAATCACCAACGCCGCGCGCGTTCGGTGCGAACGCGGGCAAAACGGCGACGGCGTCGAGAACACTTTTGCGCGTTGCTGGTGCTGCTGCATGTCCAAGTTTATACAGCTGATAAAACTACTATCTTTACTCCGTATAGCTAGCTCTCTACTAAGTTGCTATCGCAATCGATGCTTGGCCTTTCGGGTGAGTGAGTGAGTGAGTGAGTGAGTGAGTGAGTGAGTGAGTGAGTGAGTGAGTGAGTGAGTGAGTGAGTGAGTGAAACAACTGAAACTGTGACATTTTTTTATATAGCAAGGCCACCACGCGAAGTGCTCAAAAGCTAAAATGAGGTGAAAGAATGAAGAAACAAATATTTACAATAAAATCAAAGCCCCTATCTTAAAGAAAGACGGTTGAACGCGAAGCTTTCTCCCATGCACACTGAATCAAAGTTCAATGCCAACGAACACGCAACGAACCCAAGAAATGCTGATCGACCCGATGCGATGCATATGTGATTACTTGTGTAGAATTGTTTTTTAAATGCGAAGCAGTTTTGGCGAACATATGCTACTTTGACAGTATCTATCTATCTAGCCGCCTACGTCATTGTGTTCTCATGGTCGTTTCATTACCTTGGTATGTACCAAAATTGGTATACTATGACAAGAGTTTATGACGAGCATAAATGATATATCATGACATGAATGTCATGACACGCGTGTCATGTAGGTCATGAAACAGCCGCCTACGTATTGGTGCTGTCATAGTGGTTTCGTTAACTTAAAATTGTTAAAGTTAAAATTGGCATAGTATGACAGGAGTGTATGACGAACATAAGTGATAGGTCATGACATAAATGTCATGACATGCGTGACATGTAGGTAATGACAATGACCCAGCGAAAAAGATTAACACTCAAAAACCAATGAAATGGGTTCAGACGTGGGTACTAAGTGAAGGAAACACATATGCTGGTAGAAGTCATAGTCATGACCATGACTTAGCAAAAACTTAAAATGACTCAGCGAAAAAAGCTTAACGCTCAAAAACCAATGGAATTGGTTTGGATGTGGTACTAACTGCAGGAAAAATGCTAAAGGGTGATGGTCGAAGTCATAGTCATGAGCATGACTAATGCTTTCACCTTAAGGTCTCTTAGATGTAGTTATAAAGGGACTTCTGAGGACTCATGGCATGAATATCATGACAGGCGTGTCATGTAGGTCATGAAAGTGCCTCCTACGTCTTGGTGCTCTCATGGTCGTTTTGTTAACTTAGTAGGCTCCCCGCACACTGCTTCGCATAACATCGATTCCTACAGGGCGTGGGATCTGCCGGCTTTTTTTTTTTTTTTTGAACATTGGAGTTCAATGAAGACACATTTCGTTAAGTTGCATAGCCTTTATTTTAGATCATGCAGCCGTTGATTACACGCACACACTCACACTTTCACGGACGACTCTACACTTGCACAGTATTGCCTTGTGATCGCTGTGGTAGACGGTCAGAGGCTCTGCCGTCGCCAATACACAGGATCTGCCTTACGGGCACGATCGCGCTCACGCTTACGTTAGTGTACGGCAGCCTCTTCTGCCGTGCGCTGCACCCGCGGCCTACCCATGGTTACGACCGGGAATGCATTGCGTGATGCGCGTAATGCAATGCAGATATATACAGTTTGTCTGGATAGTGTGGCATTGCAGTTTCCGTTGTTCTTATCGGTACAACTGCGACTGTAAACTGTACTATTCTACGATACGTATGTCATGCGCCGTTGTTCTTTTATGTGCGCAGATGCGCAGCCGTTGTTCTATTGTGTGTGCAGATGCGCAACTGTGTAAGTTGGTGCGCAGATGGGCAGTTCTGTTGTGTAAGTTGGCTTTCCTGCAATGCGTTTTCGGCGCTCACGGACGAATCAGTGAGACATAGAAAGCTTCGCTCTAATATACTGCTTGCGGACTTTGACTTGCATGGTGTAACACTCGGTGTAACTAGATAACGCAGCTTCGCTGTTCACGGAGTGAAAGGGGCTGTGATTTTTTTTTTTTTTTTTTTCAAGCGAAGCTTGTTCGAAGGTACAGATTTCGGTTATTATTTTTTTTTTTCAAGCGAAGCTTGTTAGAAGGTACAAATTTCGGTGGCGTCCGTGTATGCAAAAAACTATCATCAGAAATGGCTCGAACGTCATCGTCTTCTCGGCGCAACTGCGCAAACGGGCTCGTGCCATTCCTCCCGCGTTCGTCGTCTCCCTCCACAGCTGGCTCCGTTCATCATTCCAGCGTAGAATTTCACTCCTCTTCTGTCGTCGTAATAGGGAGGTCGCGTTTACGGGGGTATGAGCCATTCATTGTTTTACGTGACGGACAGATTTCATTTTGAAGCAATTTAATTTCGAAGAATCGCAAGCGGCAATGGCCGGTGCATGCTGCTATAACCACGCCGCCGAGCCAACTCGAGACATCGAATGCAAGCGTTTGTGGTTCGACAACAACTTGTCCCTCATCAGTGTGATCCGCTCCGACGAACAGCGACACAAGTATGAATGAATGAAGAGATTCTGCACCAGGATGAAGAACAAGGGCACATTCCAGTAAACATACAGTTGGTGGCAAAGGAGACGGTTAGGTATACAAAGGGGCAAGCTTCGCTTATCTTCCATCTTCATGGAGTGGATGGGCCGACGCACTTTTCATCCATTTTCATTTCAATTAATTTATCATTTCTTTAATTCAGTTAGTGAGTACAAGTAATTTCCCCTGTGTTGTCCTTGGTGTCGATGTTTGTTGGCTTCCTGTGATATGATTAATAAAAATCGGGCCCCTCGGTTCCCTTTCTTCTCGTTTATTACATAACGAGGGCCTCTAATCCGGCAACATTGATGCCTTTGATATGTGGGTTTATTGACCAGTTGACCAGAAAGGGCTAGCATTTTTTGTATCCCCCGAGGAGAACGGAATGTCGTGCGCCGGAAGCAGTCGCTCCATAACATCGGCAGAAAGGATTTCGCCCCTTCTAAGCACGTCGTTCTTTGTGAGATGATTGTTTCAGCTTTCATTATATTGGTAGGTGAAGTTTCATGGAGATTTTAAAGCCGTTTGCATACCCGCACTTTTCGTTCAGTTTAATACAGAGCACCTATAACTGTGCATATAGTTTTTCCTTTTGTTTTAAGTGAGTCGCTAACTTTCTATTGGCTCTTCGTGCCATGACAAATCTTTTTGTGTTTTCGCGCGTACGTGAGTTTTCAAGTGTATGTAATTTATAAGTTAATGTTAATGCCTCTAATTCCTATTCTGTGCGTGCGTGCGTGCGTGCGTGCGTGCGTGCGTGCGCGCGCGCGCGTGTGTGTGTGTGTGTGTGTGTGTGTGTGTGGTGTGTGTGTGTGTGTGTGTGTGTGTGTGTGTGTGTGTGTGTGTGTGTGTGTGTGTGTGTGTGTGTGTGTGTGTGTGTGTGTGTGTGTGTGTGTGTGTGTGTGTGTGTGTGTGTGTGTGTGTGTGTGTGTGTGTGTGTGTGTGTGTGTGTGTGTGTGTGTGCAAATTCCATCTAGAGCAAATTCCTGCTCTAGGTGGCTCACTATCAGACGCTCTAGCGTACAGGCCTGAGCCTTACGTTTTTTAGCCTTGCGAGCTGTCTAGATTGCCATGGTACTGTGAAGATTATTATTGCGATAGCAATTATATGGACACTCAAAAACAGATTTCTGCCGTCGGCGTCAACGTCGCCGTGAGGTTCCGTATGACGTCAATGGAGATGAAATCGTCGCCGCGCGCCGCCGAACGCTGTATGTGCGATTGAAAGGGCACGAGGGACGCGCGCTTTCACGGGGAGTGAACGCACGGCGGAGAACAAACGCGCGTTCTGTGCTGTGCTCCTTTAAGGGCTGCAGAAGTAGGCGTCTCTTTCCTCCTTTACAATCACCATATATGTAGCGCAAACGCGCCTTCTTCTGACGCACGAAAGGCCGTGGGGGGGGGAGGGGGAGGGAAGGGAGGCGACGTTTAGCTGCGGCACCAAGTGCCTATTTATATCAGAGGCTCCGGCAACAGTCACCAACGCCGCACGCATTTTGTGCGAACGCGGGCAAAACGCCGAGGGCGTCGACAACAGTTCTGCGTGTTGCCGGTACTGCTGCATGTCCAAGTTTATACAGCTGATAAAGCTACTATCATTACTCCGTATAGCTCTCTACAAATTTGCTATCGCAATCGATGCTTCGCCTTTCAGGTGAAACTGCGACAACTTTTTATTATTATTATTATTATAATTATCCTTACAACCACATTGATGGTGTTGAAGCCAGCATGACACATAATTCAAAATATTTTTGGAGCTTCGTGCGCTGTCATTCTTCTAAAGAGAGCGCCAAAGGGGTGTCTTCTTGATGAAAATGGTGATGATGTCTTGAACACTGTTGATGCCTTTGCAGAACATTTCTGTTGTGTCTATGGTGTAAAGGATGCTGCAAGTAACCTTCCTTCTCAGCCTGGCACAGTGTTTTTGCTATCAGTCAATGAAGACCTTGTTTTCAAGTGTATGAAGTGCCTCAAACCTTCCCTTTCTTGTGATGTTGATGGTATTCCTCCCACACTGCTTAAGACGTATAGAAGTGCCCCTGTTGTCCCAAACATCTTCCATAGTTCCCTAAAGTCTAGCATATTTTTTAGCACTTGGAAGGTAGCATGGATATTGCCAGTGCACAAATCGGGTGCTGCGAGTGCAGTTACTAACTACGAGCCTATATCTATCTGCTGCATTGAGTCAAAAGTGTTTGAATCGGTATTGCATTCCCTGCTTTCTGTTAGTGCTAAGAACATTTTAATAGATGGACAGCATGGCTTTGTATGCAGACGACTTAAGGATATTTAAGACTGTCAACAGTGTTCACGACTGTATTGACCTCCAAAAAGACATTTTCTCACTGTCAAGCTGGTGCAGAAACAATAATGGTATGTACTCTTAAATGCTTCCACAACTATGGAATTAAGTTACACGCGCAAAACACACCTTGTACAATTTTCATACGCCCTTCGGGATGCTCCACTGCCCAGGGTCGATGAAATCAAAGATCTTGGTGTGTACTTCGACAAAACACTAAGCTACTGTTCACACATTAAATAGGCACAACGTACCCTTCATGCTCTTGGAATTGTATATCGTATATTGCATGATGACCACTCACCTGTTCTGTTTCTGAAATCGTATGCTGCTGTGTGCCTTCCGCTACTAGAGTATGTCTCTGTAGATTGAGGTACAACGTGCAAATGTAATTCTGACCTCACTGGATGCATCCAGAAAAAAAAATGATATCTGTCTTCAAGCACCACTTTTGCCATTCTGGCGACCATAGTCCAGCACTCTCAAATCTACCTCAACTCACACCTCTAGACTCCTTTAAACCTCACCCCTTCGATTAATAAAGTTGTTAGTCACTCATTCAAGACTTATTAAATCATGCCTTTTCGTTCCTGTATAAGGTGGTCCATGGCATTATACTTTCCCAAAGCTGCGCAATTTGTCATGCTGCAACAGTATACCAGGTAACATTCCGCATTCTCTGCCTGGCCTTGTTCCAATAAAGACTGTCCTATATATGGCTCGACTCCAAAAAACATAATAAGAATTGTGCCTGCATTGACATATTTCAGAGTTAATTTCCTATGTATTGTATATATGTAGATAATCATGTTGTATGATTAACTGCAGTTTACGCTTCCTTGTTTTCTTTTCCCTTATATGTTTCTCTATCTCGCATTGTTTTTTCTTCCACATTTGTGTTCTCTGTACATTTTGTCTCGCATATTGCTTTTTAAGTGCACCAGTCAGAGGCCCTCTAGCTGTTTCAGGGCCCTATAATAAACATTTGATTGATTGGTTATTGTTACTGTAGTACGAAATCGATCTTTAAATATGTACTAGTATATTAGTTTAGTTCAGTAGCTTTTGTGCAATATTATTATAGTGTGACAGTTTTTTAAAGCATCCATTAAGTGTAATAAAATGCTGTTTCCTTAATCATATGCATTGTGCCATTAATTTCTTCTGGGGTTTAATAATGGTTTGCTGCCATGTCCAGTGTTGTGCAATATAATAATATGGCACAGCAATTGTTACATGCATCACAGAACAAATTGAATGTCTTTCTCAATAAAAACATCATTGTAGGCTGAAAACAATAAACAAACTGGTATTTTTTTTTTTTGTGGCGACTTGAAGTGATAAATTTTAAAAATAACCTTTTTACGTATATTTTTTCATATTATGCAAATGAGCTGCCGCATACATTTGAATAAGTGCTTCAAGAGTACGAATAACTGCTTCAAGGCCGCCCGATGTGGTGTTGATGCTTCAAAACAACCTAGAAAAACTAAAGTATAAACCGCATTCACGCGATCTTGCGCGCGACAGCGACCAGCGACGCGATGGAGATGGCTGTCGCGTTCGCTCGTCGCCTACAAGTCGTACCGCATGCAAGCGACGAGACGAGCGACGACATTGAGCGACGTCTCCCCGGTGTTGCCGGTATGAGGGCAGAAAACAATCGCCGAAACTGGCGTGACGCTTGCTTTATTAATTTAAGTTGATGTGTTTTAGTGTAAAGAGCAGCATAAATATTTCTAAATGTCTTGCACTACGTTATTATCCTTGCAGGTATCAAAATCTAGTCGTTTGCTCGTTCCGTGCGACAATCGGTAGTACTTGACTGACGTTTATCCAGTTCCGGCTTCGCGCTATTGGCTAGTCGCTCATAGCACTTCCGGGCGACGAGCGACGAATTCTAGATTTCTAGAATCGAGCGATTGAGCGAAAAGACCGAGCGATCTGTTCGCGCGACAGCCCGTTTCGTCGCTCGAAGCCGTCGCTCGTCGCCGTCGCGCACGAAATCGCGTGAATGCGGTTTGGGCTTTAATGTTCCATGGGAAAGATTAGACAGAAACAAGAATCAGGAGACAAGCTACGAAACTGGTAAATTTTGGCTGTTCTAAATGTCTCTTTGTGAGCGCCACAAGTGTTTCAATTCTTTTTTTGCTGATTTTCTCAGAACCCGCTTACGCGTTTCATTCATGCACCAACAAGCATAATTATATTTATAATACAGATTTTTCACTGATACTTTGCTTAGTTCTTAGGTAATTCTTACATAGTTGGCTGTGCAACGAACTACAAGCCATGCTTGTGCAGGTGTTTGCAAAGTGATCTTGCAGACGACAACGCGCACACGCGCACGCAATCGCTGATGTCGATAGCTTGTGCAGTTATGTTACTTCAAGAAAACCGTTGCGGCAGGCGTACATTTATTAATCAAACGTGTTTTTTTATATCTAAAATAGCATACAGATCACTAACTTATTCTTTCAAGCTCAGCTTACAGAAGGTTGTTTTAGGCCACACTTGGACGGTTGAAGACAAAATGGTCAAGCAACAGTGCACCGCAGCAGAGGAGCGAGAGCCGGCACGCGTCAGAGCTGGTATCCTGTGGTTGCGCGCCCTTTCCCTCCAGCCGACGCGAAGCGACGCGTTCGCTTGTCGGCGCGCGCTGAAGCGTGCCGACGCATGCCTGTGGTTGGGGCTTTAGTTCGCGTTGCAGCGAAAGCCAGCGCGAAGGTCAATTTGCTCGCTGCCGCTGACGCGCTTTCTCACTCGAGCGTTTTGACGAGCTCCCGCGGTCATCGAGCAAGATGTGTTCATGTTTACCTGTGTGCGCGTGACACTGTCCTTGTTAATTTAATTAGTAAGCGAATATTTACAACTTCATACAGCCGATAAAACTACTATCCTGACTTCGTATAGCTGTCTACTAAGTTTCTATCGCAATCGATGCTTCGCCTTCGGCGAAACTGCGACTTTTTTTCGAACAACCTAGCAGTCCGGTTCGCAACCTTCGGCGCCGCCTAGAACATTCTGTAGTTCAGTGCCGTCAGTTATGTAACACTTGCAGCGATTTTCAGCGCGACTACGAATTATTTTGTTGAATTAAAACGAACGATTATCCTCTTTTCGGCATATAGGCTTATGAAAGTGAGTTGATTAAGCGAACGTAAAGATAAGTCAATTAACAACCGCTCAATGATATCTTTTCAGCCGTCGCGAAGTAAATAGCCGTACGCAAGAAAGCGAAGTAACGTAGCTGGCATATATTTTCGCGGATGCTAATAACGTACAAGCCACGCGCTTTTCATATTCTCCCTGAACTCTGCTAAACTTTATATCTTGAATGCTGTAAGTTAACTATCAATGGCCATAGTCTTAAAAGTTTCCGTGTGAGCAATCAGCCTTTTTTTTTTCTTTTTAGAGACTTAGGGCCATTCCAGAGGTTATGGAATACAATTTCTCGTCGTTTCAGCGACGGAATAGAGGCGCGTGCGTTAAGTTCTATATTGCCTCTTTCGCAAACACAGCACGTATCTAGCACAGTGGCATTGATACAAAGGCTTTTGGCCCACTCAATTCGGCGAATTCGCTTTAAATAACCTATCACGCCTTCTTGGTTACTTTCTTTGAGCTTTTTAAGAGCCACGATTATGAAACAAATTCTCGTGTATATTCTATGCTGCTTGCATTATATGCGCTCAAGACACGTCCGTGTTACGGACAGCCCAAGTGGCGACGGAGAGGCAAACCGCTGAGCCACTGCTTGATACTCATTTTACAGCGTAAGCTGTTATGGGCTCATTCCAATAGCCGTTTCGGTTAGCGATGGTGTCGGCCGCCGATGGCGCCCGCCGCCGTAACCACTATCGCCGGCAATGCGGAAAAAGTACCCGGTTCCCGCCTGGATCCAGCCCGCGGCCACTGCGTGGGAGCTAGATACTCTACTACTGAACCATGCAAGCGCTTGCTATCGGGCAGCGGAAGAAAGCCCTATTAACGCTCCCTAGGCAGACGCGCAGGCACAGACGACCCGAGCCTCCGCCAGTATGGTAGCGCCATCAAGGTAAGGCGCCTGCAAACGCAGCGTGCGCAAGCGCAGACGACGAGATGCGATTCAGACGAGGCGCGCAATGAAAAAAAAACGCGATCCCCAACCTCCGCTAGGGTGCCTCGATGCCAGCGCCGCCGTTCAGGGTGGAGACAACCCCGCTGGCGCCGCCATATTGAATCACACGAGCTCAGACTCGGCTACGCTTGCGTTCATAAAGTGTTACTCGCGGCGCGCTTCCAAGTGCTTTGTCTTGATGAGAATTTTTTTATCGGTATCGCATCTGCACATCTTTATAACCAATAGCCGTTAACTAGTCGAAGGTCGAAGACGTAAATGTATGGCGCCGGGAACATGCCCCAAGTTGCCTAATTCAATCACATTTAATATGCCGTGTGTATGTTTGAAATACGCACTATTTTTTTGCGCTTCAATGCTTGGTATATAAGGTTTGCGACCCCCTGTGTGTGGAAGTTTTTCTTTTTCTCTGTTGTATTTTGGTTTACACGTCACGCCTCCTTTACCGTAGCCAGCCACTCGCGCACGGCGGTTAGTTTCCCTTGCGTTGCGCGTGCTCTTCGCGTTCGTGGCAATTATTTGACGATATTTTGCTTTTTTTGCCCACAAAACTGTGTGCTGACAGGATTAAGCTGGTGTAAAAATAACTGCGATGTGAAAATAAGGTTTAGTTAGTGCTGTAGAGAAACATGTAACGTAACTTGTCTGTGTCAATCTTGCGTAGTACACACAAGAAACCAAACGATGCACGAAATACATTTACTTAGTGATGTCTAGTACAGTCAATCATGAAACATCAAAAATTATATGTACTGTGTGGCGCCTGAAGGTTGTGTTGAAAGACGAGATAAAAAAAATTCGCAAGGTAGGCTCGACACACACATGCGGGATAGGGAGTCATTACATGGGGGGGATTTCAAGTGAGTACATCAACCTTATTACACACAATATAAATCGAAAGCAAGAATACAAACAAGAAAACGCAACCGCGGGTAATATTAATCAAGATATCCAGCCAGAATAGATCAGCTACCATCGAATACATCCCATCAGCCAAACACATCGCTACAGTACAGAACGAGTACAGAACATTTTATAAATAACCATTAGAAGACTGATAACTACATTGAAAAAATAAACAACACTGCATACATATCGCGTACAAAAACCGTAAATAAAACTAAGACAGTCAAATACAGATTAGCAATGTTTTTCACTTCGCAAATATAGTCCATGATGATGTAAGGCTGTTGACTTTAACAGACGGCGCCCATCCTGTCGATTTCCCTCGTACTGGTCCTCTTCAAAGTGTTTCTAAGTACAAGTAAAACAACAAAAGTGATTATTGATATGAAAAGTTGCCTTGTAAATGCAGAGAACCCGTTACAGTGCTTAAAAATAAATTTTCGCAGAAGTAATGCTGTATACCTCGCTTCACACGTTTCGAAGAAATGCACAGGCTACAACAGACACCACGCCAGAAAGCGCCGAAAAATTTTGGTCCCATGATGCCCCTCAACTCTACTGCACCTGAGCATACCGCGCACAGGCATTTAAAGACCGTCACAGTACCCATTACGATCGGGAATGAGCACGAATGACCATCGGCTTACGAGCACCACGCTACAAATATATTCGTCTAAAAAATCAGCTATATAACGTAACAACCTGAGATCCGCAAGATATCTGCTGAGAAATCAGAGAAAATCACAATGCTTCGCTTGCCACGTACACAACAGCCGCTCTCCCCAGAAGAAGCACTGCATTCTTTAGTCCTAAATAACCAGTAGCGAAAAAAGAAACTGAGAAAAAAAAGAAATAAGAGACACACACGATGTGTGCTTCCCGTGATAATGTAAAATAGGTGGTTTACGTGACGATTTGTAGCTAATGTAAGACTATTTCGCGGCGAAGCAACTTCGTCAGTCCTTAAAATAAGGGTACTACTCGCATAGACTGCGCTGATCAAAACGGCAAAAGCCTATGCGACGCGCCCGCAAACCATAGGCTACACAGACAGCATCGGTGCAGTGCTTACTTAGTTCGTGAGCGAACGTAGGTACGTGAGCGAGGATCAGAGAATACTTTCTTATTTAAATGAAAAACACGGTGCGGTAGTCTAAACATTCTTGACACTTACCTCGCAAATGCAGGAGTTATCCGTTGCCTTCCAGTGATCGCGCTTTACTTGGGCTTCCCATCTCTTCCGTCGCTCTGGGTCCCGGGGGAAGCGAAAACAACGCATTCCTTTACGCGTCGATCCGGCGCACTTGGGAACACAACAGCCCGTCATGTCGACACGATGCACTTGATAGCTTGTCAGTCATGCGGCTGAACACTGTCTAGCAAGTAGAAGCGTCCGCGAAGCATCCGCGCGCACTGTGCCTCGAACTCAGCACCGGCACCAAGCAATCGCAACGGCTCGCTGTGACACAATATGGCGTCGCAGCGAGAAAGCGGCGGCGCGGGGGCGGTCAAAGGTTGGCACCACCCTGAACGGCGGCGCTGGCATCGAGGCACCCTACTGCTGCGCTTCCTGACAGCGCCCCCAATGTGGAAATTTCAAGCAGCGCGGTCGCTCCGCGGTGCAGTCTCCGCTTTGTTTACATTGTTTCGCCCGCGCTTTCCTTCGCTAACACGGCGGATGTCACTGTACGATTCAACCACGCGACACGTCTAAACAAACGGCCATGCGCTAAATAGAGGCACATTACTATTGCGTTTTTATCGAGCGGCCGTGATATTGCACGCGCATGCGAAAGTACGTGACTTACTTGACTCGGCGCACTGCAGTTATCCACGCTTGTCGTCTGTCCTCCTCGTACCACCTCTCCGGAATTCTGTAGAACTTCACGGGCGGCTTTCGACTTTTCGAGGCTCTTGTGGCAATCAACAACACAGCAGTATTGCTGTGTTGTTGTAGAAAGTACAAAATATGTTAATAGTCATGGCTAGGTGGCGTATGCCACCGCCCGGTTTAAAGGGTTTAGCCTAGTCCATCCATCCATCCATGCAAAGGCGGATTCAGGAGTTGGCATGAGGTCAAATTCTCCTGATTAACAAAAACACTCTATCACTGTCTTGTATTTATTCATTGATTCTTAAATTACTTCGAGGAAAACACTGAAGAAATAAACGTCGTCATCATCCTTGGTGTCATTAAATTATTATAATTATTGGGCATTTTATTTGCTGTGGGGTTCCTCTGGCTAAATCAAGGCAAAATGCAAAGTGCATGCACCCCCCCCCCCCCCCCCCCCCCCTCGGCAGAGATTCTGGGTGCGCTACTTTCAAATACGGCGGAGCGGAGAAATGAGCCCACATTACCACTGCTGCCGCCTTGCGCAAAGCGGAGCAAAATTTTACTACATCTCCTGTGGCCTGCCCTGCGTCAAAAGGGATCAGGACCACTCGCTTACTTACTGACTCGAGAGCCGTAGCGTAGGCGAAGCTGCGCCGCTTGTCCACCTCTCATATTCTACCACCGTGGTATCTAGTTCACAATAACTAGCACCGTGGTCTGTCCACGCCGTGGTCTGTCCACGCCGCTGGTCTCAATAGAGATCGGTGGTACACGCTTCCGCAGGCTTCCATGCGCCGGAAACGCTTCATGGTTGCCTTTTTTAGGACTACTTGACCGATGCCATTTTGACAGAAGGGGGCGTTGCCGTCCGCAACGGCCGTTGGCTGCGCCATTGCCAATGAATGCGTAGACAACGCAGCAGACAGCTTGTTATCTGGTTGCTTGTGCCGCGATTCAGCGCAGCGGTTGTTTGATCAACATCGTTCAGCAAAAAGCCCCGAGAGAAGACCCCGGATAACAGCACGATATTTCCCAGGGCAGCACCATGTCACTGAACACCGCTCATGCACCGGGCGGCGTTCTCATCTTCAAAGGCGAGTTGTAAGTGTCCGTTCCCGTCGTAGTTCACATGAAACCAGCGCGAGCGGGTCGAGTCAGAAATCGTGCCGACCCAGCCTGACGTGACCGCGTTAACTCGTTTCTGACGAGTCTGTACGATGACGGCTGGAAGCGCGGAGACATCAACGCGTACACGAACTAGGCTTCCGGTTCGCGCAGCTGTCTGCAGCAGTTCTGTTTCATGACGAGGTTGCATTGCAATTCCCGCTGCCGGTGCATACAGCCAATGCCTCCTTTACTAGAGTAAAGGAGGCATTGATACAGCTCTACCTTTCAGTCGCTTCACGCAAGTCTCGACGCTGGCCGGCGCGTTTACGTGCACGCTGGAAACGGATCGGGCCGGGTCTTAGCCCTGGCTGACTCAGGCCGACCGGACACGACAGGCCGCTTCTGTCGGGCTCGTGGAAACACCGTGATAAAGTTATCGTTTGTTTAGACTGCTGACTGCCACTCGCGCGATCAAACGAAATGTCGTCGGCAGCGTCTGTGCAGTCCCTTCGAAATCGTCCCAGGGAACGTATCCGAAAGTATGCCCCGAGTGCTTCGCGAGCTAAACAAACGGCATCCTACGTCGCTGCTTTGGCAAGCTTTATGTGTACCTTTTCGAGCGGTGACGCATTGCATGAGATTCACGGTGTACAGCCGAGTTGCTACCTATTGCATCATGTAGGAACCGACAGTACTGATGTCACCGCGGCGGTAAACAGCGCTTCTAGAATTTTCTGTAAAGCAACAGCGCTCACTGTACACGCCCAGCTGTGCCGGCGCTTTTTTTCGTTTCGCATTCGTTTCCGTGCAAGATAAACTTAGTCTCGTAGCGAAGGAAACCCATGGTGTTATTCGAGACAAAATCAGGTGGACAGATGAGTGACGCGATGCCCAATTTTGCGCTCGCGTGTGTGGAGTGGTTGCACGATTGCTGTGATCGAGCGTTGCATGTTGCTCTGATTGCACGAGTTCGAAGCTAGAATGAGGCCGTCCTAGCAATGGTTGAGACGCTTGCAAATGTTATACATCGCGCGCGCAACATTATTGTGCAGCTCGTGTACTCGTCCACGCGTCCTTTTTCATGAACACAACAGTGTGTTTTGGGACGTGAAATGCCGTTCAATCAACCGATGCAACAGTCCAAGTCGTAGCGTCATTTGTTGTCTAAGTTTAGTCGTATATTGGGGTGTTCACGTCTCTTGGTTAAAAAAAGAAAAAAAAAAGTTCCAACTTTAGCTTGCCTCACTTTGCTTTTCATTATTTCGATCTATTGCAGCAGTTTCACTAGTGAAACAAAATCTGCTTAATAGGTTGTCAAAACCACTTGACTCTGCCATATAATGTGTCCTTCTATTTAATAAACGAGTGTTACTGGTTTGTATTGATTTTTATTTTAAAAAAAAGTGCAGGCATTATGCAAGAGTAATTAAGTAGTCTTTTCTGGCCATGTTCCTGACCAGTTTTCTGACCAACCTTCCTGTTTATCTTGTCTAATACGCTGCCACACCATAAAGCCAATTCTGAATCAGTTTAGACTGATAATAATTTTAACTGGTCATTTGCATGCATTTGGGGAGAAAGGATTTATTATGAAAAAACAAAATGAAGGCCATAATGTTTTTAATTTTTCCACTGATGTCCCAGTACTTGTATGTCAGTTTGGCATCACAGGTTTCACACTATAAACTTGCGTTTGAACAGTATCAATTGGCATTGGAAAAAATTTAATGTTTCTATGTTTAGTCATTGGTGCCTTTATAATGCCATGGGGTAAGCCTTCTTTGGTGGCAAACAGCTATCAAAATTCAAGTATGCACTGCCAGGACCTATCCCAGTCACGCAGGACATTTCAGATCGAGATCGAGCTGTATCCAGGATCGAATTTCTCAATTTCGATTGGCTTCCTTCGGCAACTTGCACAATTGGGCCAATTGCAGCAGAAAAAGTCGACCTTGACCAGGTTCGATCGTGGTTGAAAGTGCCCCTGGTGACTAGGGTATTACGAGATGGAGCCAAGCATATGATGCGAGTGCCACCCATCTTTTGACCTTGCATCTTCTTTGGCCAATCCATAGCCCCAGTCATGGTGGTAATAGTGGGGCATTGCACTATTGGGGAAGTGTCATTTACTAAAACAGCTCAGCCTGGTATTCTTTTTAATGCTGCTTGAAAACTTGTCTTCCTGAAAATTTCCAGGGCTGTTGACATTTCCGGCTCCTTCATGCACTGATTTAAACTGACACCAATAAGAAACCTTGGATCACTTTTATATTGATAAAGTATTCATGAAGAATTCTTACTTTCATTCATTTCGCTGTAAAAGGTTAATTATTAGAATAAAAAAATCGCAGTCAGTTTTGTTTTTGAAATTCAAGCCGGAACCCCAGGGCGAGTCAGCATCACGAATTGCAGAGTATTGTTTCGCATTTCTGTCATTGTGGTTTAGTAAAACATCTGAAACTCTCTATGTTCACCCTATGGTTCTTTTACAATACGATGTTTATTACTGATAAAAAATTCAATGAGATCATGGGGAGCTGCTGTGGGAATTTTAAGGTGCCGTCGCCACCCGTCTTTCATTTTTGTCTTTTCTGGCTACCAAGCGTCGTCTCACTCTGTGTGCAAGTTGGTTGCACACGAAGTGATGTTAAAATATGTGGTGGAAAAGACAGATGGGTGACTTAATGATTGGGTACTAATAACTGTAAGTCGAGGCTAGATTTTAAGTGGCTTATGCTGGAAGTTCTCTTTTTAATTAATAGGGATACAGTGAGCACAGTAAATTTTTTTAATGAATGTTTTAAAGTTTTATTGGGCCAGATCCCAAACTGATGCGGCGTGTTCATGTTTTGTACCTGAATGAATAATCATAACAACATAATGCAAACATTTTAGTGACAAGGTTGTGTGTGAAAAGGGCTTCTGAAGGTATCCCAGAGCTTTTTTTTTTTTTTTTTTTAAGTTTTTAAGCATTATTGGTTACGCAAATAATGAGAGCTGTCCAAGGGAGGGCAGTTAAAATTTGAATGTCTAGGTATGTGTAACAAAGCTGTTTCTAAAGGAAGGTTATTAGGATAATAAGGTAGCTATCCATAAATGGGGATTGAGCTATATGCATAGATTTACATATTTGCATTTAATATTGTTCATTGCTATGGCACCATGTTATGCAATAATTAGAAATAACATTAAGGTCTGATTCAAGACAACTTCACCAGTGTGGCCCATTTTGCAAGAAATTAGTCAACAAATAAATGCATAGGAGATGAAACACAAGTAGGTAAGTCGTTACTATTTACGTTACCTGTGGGATACCACTGCAGCCGAAGGTCTCACATCGGTCTGTCTCCTCTGTATGTGCTTTGAAATGAAAATGAGCCATGTGCCATATTTCTTCCTCGTGCTGTGTTCCTTCTCTGTAATCACACAATTGGCATTTGCTGCTTATTATTCTGTGTTGGCCAAAGACAGTTTGCCAGAAACTCCGTACTCAATGCCAAACTCGGCGAGACTTTTTTTTTTGTATGGTAACACTCATTCATAGAAGGTCTTACTATTGTATGAAAGTTCCTTAGGAAAACTGTTGGACACTAGTAAAACAAAATTGTGGCAGGGGGCCTATAGGCAGGGGGTGGGGAGGCAAGGTTGTTGTCAACTGGCTAGTGCTAAAAAAAATGATTTTAAAGAACTAGGGCCAGGATGACTTAACAGTTCTATTCCTATTCGTTTTCTTTTCGGGCTTTGCCAGTGGTTCTTAGCGTTTCATTGCCCAAATTGTCACCAAGGTCGGCCATTTGTGTGGTGGTTAATAAAACATTAGGATGGAGTGAATGGATTTGCTGCATTACACCAGGCTAGATTTGTTTCCTTTATTTTTGTTGACAAGCAAGCCATATTTGCCATTGCACAGTTGACTCAATATTTCATGTATACAAGATGACTGCCTAAAGTGTACATAATATCGGTGTAACCATTGTGTGGGATCTGCAACAAATAGCTTTTCATGCTCTATGCAGATAAAACTACTCACCTCTCAATACCCATTCACCGGGAGCCTTTGTGGGAACAAAAGAAAAAGAAAGCACTTTTTTTAAAGTTGTCTACCGACGTATTTCCACAGCATGCAACTGACTTTGTTGGTTCCACAGACGTGGTATTAGAATGGATTGCCCCTGTTTCATAATTGACTTCAGAAGGATCACACCTTGTAGTTGGTAGTAATGCCTAGCTTGCAATAAAACATGCGCCACTCATTCATCTTTTAGAAATTCAGAAACATGGGGCACCAGCAGAGTTGTTTTGCTGTTTCTATAGAAGAGCATGTAAATGGCATGATCATGGTTTCTATTGGAATGCGCTTCAAACCAAGGCGGCGACAAATAGTCACCTAGTCCGCTAGGGCTAATCAGAATTGGATACTTGCATATTGTCTGGTATGTTGTCGATCTCTCCTTGATCTTTCCTCTCTGCATTCAAACCTCTACATCCATGTGCCTGTAATGACACCGGTTCTATCAGTCTCTTTCCTGCATTTGTTTCTACCAATTCTCTGAATGTCTCTTTCTTATATAGACTGCTGAGCAGTTAATTCTTCCATCCGCTTTGAATGCAACCTGCGTGAATCTGTCATGCTTTGCCAGAAGCCCTCGCCCGACGATAACACTATCGGGCTATTGCACACTTCTCACTAGAAGGATGGATCAGTGTGTTGCAATGCAAAGAAATCTGCATTACTGGATATTTGGGTGGCAATGCTAGTGAATTCCTCAAAAATGTGCAAGGTACCTAACCATAGGTGCTGTGTTATTGCTCTTTCTTCGGTGTGCAGCAGAGCACATGGGTACTCTTGATGGGAGTGTGGACGTCTGTACTTGCACAGACTCACAGATTCATCTCTTCCACAAGCCATTCTCCATGGTTGGAGCCTTTAAAACACTCCTTCGAGCAGTCAATTGCTTTAAGCAAACCTCTTGACATCCTGGCTCTGAACTTCACACGTGTACATAAGGGAGACCAGAATCAGCCATTTGCTTAGAATCTTAGCCATTCAACGAAGCTGTGTAAGTCAATAAGTGTTTAGAAACAAAGTGTTTACTGCAAGCAGTTGCTCATTCAGGGGGTGCGGCTCATAGCAGCAAATGCAGCATAGTAACACATGTTGCCGGCCTATAGTTAGTTCATACTTGCATATTTAAGAAGCTCACTCATTTTAAGTGGGACAGTGACACAAAACAACCGCTATCTTGAGCAAAATCTTTTTTAAAGCAGTGCTGTGATTTGTTTTTTGGTATGCTTTGACTCCGATGTTGCTGGTGCGGTCTGCGTGCCTTTATTGTGTCCTTGTCTTTAAGCTGCCTGCCCCAAATAAACCGTAGTTGCCGTCTCGCATCCACTTCCCTGTTCTTTCTAAGGTGTGTGCTTGTTAAACCTGCCACAAATGGAGGTTGCTAAAATCCTTAAGGAATGCAAAAAGTTTCTGATGAGGAAGTTCTCTTTTCTGGGAAAGATCTCTGCGGCAGTGACGAGGAGCACACAAAGTAACGGCAGAAAGAATGCTTTCGACAACCTCTTTGCATCTGTCGTCCCTTGTTTGGTCCCCCCCATGTTGCGCTGCAGCTCGTCCCAATTCGTCTGAATGTTTTTTTTTATTCTTTATGTGGATCTAAGGATCCGACGCTGAGGATTTGGTGTGAGTTGTGTGTTTATCAATTACTGCAGATGGTCCCAACAAATTCACTTGATAACATTGGGGTACTCTTTACAGCTATGCTGAGAGCTGCAAACTTGATGCATTATTTTAAATTTTGTTTTGCAATTTTTTTATGTTCGGTAATTTTTGTAAAGGAAATTATAGGTCTAAAGTCAGAAACTTGTTCCCAGGAGTTTCCATGCATTCAGTTCTTTAGAATGCAACAAACCCTGTCAAAGCTGGTTTACTGGGTGCTAAGCAAATTGTGGCCCCAAAGTTGAAGTTTATTGTGATTTTGACAATACAAGATTGTCATGGCGCCGCAGCAAAAGGCGAGACTATGCACGCCTGACTAGGCTCCTGGTGCCACGAGCACAGAAGTAAGGCTTCTTCTTAAGAGGAAGCTCTAGCTTGGTGCCTATTCCAGTGCCACCTATTTCAAGCACATATACCATACAGAAGTGCTTTTATGAGACAACCACTGGACTGATTTGAATGGCATTTGTTGTATTAGGGAGAAAACGGCAAATTCTAGCAACTCTAGAAAGCATGAACTTTTAAAATCTATACCTCTGCACCAAGAAGAGCTTCATTCATAAGAGAATTAAGTGAAATTATTGCATTGTTTTTGAAGGTCTTAGAAAAGTCCTACTTGCACATACTGGCATATTTCAGAGCAGGTTACATTACATCAATTTTGTTCACTTCAGATATTTCAGATATTTGAAGTTTGCTAAAATCCTTGAGGAATGCGAAAAAGTTCCTGATGAGGAAGTTCTCTTTTCTGGGAAAGATCTCAGGGGCAGTGACGAGGAGCATTATGAGGTGTTGTTTACAAAATTGTATCGTTTTTGATTGCTTAGTTATACTTGTAAATTTGACAGCTGAGTTTTCTGAAATTAATTTTTAACATTTTTTTATTGAGATATTTATGGCTTAAATAAAAAAAGTCTACTTCACACAGTTACTATATTTTATCGTTTTCTTTTAAACTACAAAAACTTCATCGAAATCAGTGCAGTGATTGCTGAGAAAAACTATTTCTCCTTTTGTATATATTTAGATCGGAGCTCCCAAGCTAAAGCTTCCTCTTAAGCCAAAAGTTATTGCTTGGCTGTTGCATTTGCGACACAGCTAACAATGCAGCCTTTTTAGACGAGGCTCCACAGGACTTAATGTTGTGTCCTCCTTACTCATTGCTTAATTTGAGCTGTTTGATTAACCACTTGAGCCAATTGTGTGCTGCTGCAGCAAGGAGAAGAGGGCAGTTGCTAAGCTGCAAGGCCTTGGCAGCCACTTTCAACAAGTTTGTGGGCCTAACAGCGAAGGGAGCGCAAAATGTCACTGGCCATCCAAATGAGCTTGTAATGTGCTCCCCTGTCTTTCTGTATACCTGTCGCGGTGGGTCAGTCAGCTAAGGCGTTGCGCTGCTGAGCACGAGGTCACGGAATGGAATCCCGGCCGCGGCGGCCGCATTTCGATGGAAGCGAAATGCAAAAATGCCCGTGTGCTTGCGTTGTAGTGCACGTTAAAGAACCCCAGGTAGTCAAAATTAATCCAGAGCCCTCCACTACAGTGTGCCTCATAATCAGAACTGCTTTTGGCACGTAAAACCCCTGATAGAAGAAAAAAAAAGTATTTCTGTATCTGAAAAACCAATCCTTCAATGGTTTCAGATGTCGCCATCTGGTAGATGTTCTGGAAACTGGCGGATTTTTATTACCAAGTGTCATAAACATTAGACAACTACTGTGGCAGCAGTAAACATTTTCACACCCTAACCATTTTGTAAAAGCCTAGCTTGCTAATGCCACGCTGTTATCTGCCTCATTATTCTTTTGATGTGTTACACTTGTGCAGGCCCACTAGCTTGTCACTTGGATGTTGCTCGTTCTGTCATGTGGAATAAGTAATTTTACAAGTTTAGAAGTTTCAGTGCTGGAGGTTTGGTGTGGTGATGGGCCTTGTGTCATACTTGGCAGCCTCTACCCCCCTGTTAAGAATCTCATGTTAAGAATCTTATGTTATGAATCCAGAGAGGCCACCACTGGAAACTGAGCCCTGAAGGTCTGACACACAAGCCCTATTGAGTGAATTATCAGGCTTTACCCGAGATATTGTTTGGCTTAGTGAGGTTAGGTTGAGGGCACACACAGTGCTGAGTAATGGCCATCTGTACAGTAAAAGTCCTCTAAATAAGATAAAATGCTATGGTGTAAGGTTTTGAAATTGTATAGGAGTAGGCAGGCAACTTTGACAAATCTCACAGCAATAACAAAAGGGTATTGCTCTCAGTGTAATAGAATAAGTGTTATAAATTTAAAGAGGTACATGACATTAAATTAGCGATGAAACAGGTCAGGATTCAGCATACTAGTGCATACGGGGGTCAGGGAAATAGCAGGCTGGGTGACATGGCTTTTGTGAAATCTTGTAGAGGAGACTTAAGATTGCAAATTGGGGCTAGTTGGATGGGATTCGTGATGGTTATGCACTTGTTTCTTCGTCCCTTGGCTTAGCTCAGCTGAGTTAAGGTTGTTAATTTGAGTAGAGGGAGATCTATTGCGAGATTTAGTGCAAAGGAGTCGGTTGCAAATAATGAATACCTTTTTTTTTAATGTGTATTCAGCAGTGTGTATTGGGAAAACGCAACTGCGGAAAGAAATTAGACTTCATTCCCTACACCTTTCCCAGCATTGTGCAGAATAAATAAGTGTCGAGCAGGCTAAAAGGCAGTGACAACATGCATTGTTCGTGTTTTCAAGGGAAAAGGGATACAATTGGCAATGAACTGGTCAACCTGGCAGCAGAGAAGGGAGAAGCTCAAAAGTTTGGGATGCTGCTCACAAACAAGTATTGAGTCTTTGGTACAAGAGAATGGTAGATCTTGGTCTCTCCTTTTACAAAGTCAAGTCTTTTGGTGGTTGTGCACTTCAGTAGGCTAAAGTCTGGCATACACTGGCAGCTCCACCTGTTTCGCAGCTTCCTTGAATGGCTACTAGCAGCGCTGCACAGCAGATGGGAAGGACGCACAGTTATGAGACTGGCACTGGACTTCGAACTTGCATTTTAGTAGAAGAACCAAAACTAGAAAAACCAAAAATGTATAATAGATATGCATATGATGAGGTGTGGAGAAAGCAAAAAAAAAGTAAAAACCCTAAGGGGGGGTTCTTACGAAAAGAAGATATATTAAAGAAATTAGCAAACTTCAACGATTCCTCTGGCACTGGACTCATTTACTGTGGCAAGAGCATGTTTTCAAAGTTGATGCCTCCATGTTTTGAAGAACATGTGTTGCATGTCATATTGTTTTTGTCTGCTACACTATAGCCTGTTGTGGCCTCTAAAATGTGTGCAGAGACGGCACCACTCTGTGTAATGCCCAAAACCTTGCACGAGTTGCTGAGAGGGAACATTTCCTGTGCTGGTAGGAAAAGGAAATACTTGAGGAGAGAAGACAACAGGAATGGTGCTGTCCTGTTCTGTTTCTCTCCTCATGTGTTTCGTTTCCTGTGATCTCTGGAAATGTCGCAGATGTCCCAGCTTTCATCTGGGCTAGTTAAAAAAGTTAACTCTTTCACGGGCAGTGGGAAGTACAGTAGAAGGCCATTGGAAGTATTATTTCCGCCACAGGGACTGTGTCACTAACTTACAGAACCTTTACAAAATTTTTTCAAGTGGTACTCTCTGTTGCCACAAAAATTATTCTACAGCACTTCGTACACTTTGAGCCGATCTCAGCAATGCCATCTCATTATTTAATTTTTGCATGAATTGCAGCTTCATGAGGCGGGTAAAAGCTTTGAAGAAATGTCCTTAGCAGAGAAAGTATTTTTTCATTAAATTTTCTGCAAGTATGTCTTGTTGTGGATATGTGCTGGCTCTGCAGCCTAGAGTGTAGCAGGGAAGCGGACGCAATACATTTGCCAAGGCAGCACTGTGCCATTTGGTGTTGATAGCTGCAGAGGGATGGAAAGGGAAGTTGTCAGGTATTTTTTTTTCTTGCTTTGTGTGCCAGTTGTTATGTAGTTTCTGAATTAATACAAAAAACAAGTCTTTTTTTTTTTCTTACGTGCAACTATTGGGCAATGGGAAAGAGTACTTTTCACCAGAGTACTTCTGCAAAAATCGGACATTTTCACAGGGATCATTCATGACCATTTCTTGTGGAAAACCACATCGGTAGACTCCTGCAGCATGTATGAAAAATTTGCCTGTTAAAGAGCTTTTAAACCAAGCTGGAATTTAGCACAATAAGTGAAGTGCGGATTCTTGCAGGGACCTGTTGTTTAACTGAAGCAATGGTGGCGTGATCACAGAAGGAACAAATGTGCTACAACAATGGGAAAGACAAGCTGTGTTTCTCATCTGTGTCCCATCTGTTCGCAGTGCTAGTTGCCATTCATGAAGAACATGCAACAAAGTGCTGTGATGTTCTTTGGGTGTAGTACATTCTGACATGCTCTTTCGTGATATTTCTGTTCCTCTCTGGTCCCTGTTGTCAGCATTCTGCTGTACTGCGATGGAGTGGAGCTGACGTTCGAGGGTCCGGATGCCCACCAGTTCCATGGCACCAAGAAGGGGCGCATCTACCTCACCACGCACCGGGTGAGTGCCACCTGGTGTTGGCACCGGCTGCTTCGTGTTGTCCCAAATATCCTGTGTTCAGAAAGAGATATTCACTCACTCTGCATGGGACTTTCCATTTACCAATGCAGATAAGTGAGCTGGTTGGTTGACATTCATCATGTGGACTTCTTTTGCTCGCAGAAAAAGATGAGAAATGGTTAAATCACAGGACAAGGCATTTACTCTCAGCTGATTTGATTGAACAAGCTTGATATATATATATATAGATGGAAGTATTCATGCATGAGGAACAGATCCTGGGAAAGAAACTATAGTTTATTGTAAAGAAACTCAAAAACCGAAAGCCATACTTGCACGTCTTAAAAGCCAATAAGTGCAAAAATGTGTGGCATGGCAAATGAATGGCTATATCATTAATGGCTATATCATATCATGCAGCCATATCGTTCCTTTTCCTAATGTGAAAGGCCTCTGGTAATTTTCATGTGAGCTGATGTTTATTACTTCTGAAAGCTGTTTCATTAAAATTGGGATAGTATTCACACCTACTGCAATGGCATGTCAGATCAAATGGCTCGGATGGTGTTAGTGATGCCTGATGCTCTCTTAGATGGACAGCAGCCAGATTGACCCACACGGATCATGCTGCAGCTAAAGCAAGTCACGTATACAATGCCCGACATGCATAGTAGGAAGTGGTAGATAATGTTTAGTTTCTAGAACCTTTCTTTAAGAGGCTCTTTAAGGGATGGGCTCAATTTCTGATATATGGGCGAAAGCATTGTAATTGTACAAACTACGGGTATGCATAACACCTGTTGTTATTTCAAGCCATGGGGTTTTGTGTACTACTATGTGGTGGAAAATCCAATGCAACACTCCACCACATGTAACTGTGTTTACATGGATACAGTATAAACAGTGGCGCACCGACGGGGGGGGGGGTTTGGGGGTTGTAACCCCCCCCCCCTGAGGCCGACTTAACCCCCCTCTTTTGTTTAACCCCTTTTCTTTCCTTGCGCATTTGAGTACTGCAACTAAGATGTAAGACGTGCAATCGTCTGCACACTCACAAAAAGCGCATTTTTTGACAATTTCCCGTGAAGAAATTGAAATTAGTGTTATAGATGGTATTGGGGGGGGCAAACTGTCAACCCCCCCCTGGCAAAGATCCTGGGTACGCTACTGAGTATAAATGTATCGTATAGTGTGGCAGCAGCCACCACTGGTTGTTCGGTCGATTGTTACCACGGCAAAGGTGTTACCATAATTCCTGATACAATATGCTTCAATGTACATGCACCTGCTTTGAGTACTGTTCACATTTATTAATACCCATACAAGCCTAATGCAAGTGATTAATAGAGACCGGATTTTAGGCAAATGCCTTTTTTGTTCCTTGCACTCCTATCGCCCCACTTTGATATATGAGCATGAATTAGAGGTTAAGAAGGGCTTTTGTAGTGTTCTTATAGTGCCTATAAATGCCTATTTTGGCGTTTGTGCCTAAATGCCTATAAATGCCTATAAACGCCTATTTTCAATATCGGCGCCAATATGAACACTATTTAGCCTCAAGTTTTGCTTTCGAGTGCAGTTAGAGGTTATTAATCTTACCGGGCAGCATTGACTGTTCGGAACTTTATGGGATTCAACCTAGTTCTTAGTTCAACCAACTCTTGGAAAACAACTGCTAGCAGCATTGAAATGGGACGCGCTGGCCAGCATACGCCGCCGCGCTGACATTGCGGAGAGCCGTCAGGGGAAAGGAAAGTGAAGAGCGAAAGAAGAAAGAAAAATGTGATGTGCACGCGGATTTTGTTTGGCTTGTAATTTACTTTTTAAGGTGTTCACCGCCGTCGGGCATTCCTTCTCAACATACGAGATCATTTTCAGTGACAAGAGGCACAATTTTGAATCCAAAAATCTGGAGAAGGTGGTAGTTCGCTATTGTTTCCGCGATCTTGAAAGTGATTCTTAGACTGCGTTCCGCGTGATCTCCAAATATATTTCTTCAAACATGTGCACTTCAAATGGGCGGAAGTGTATTTGGCAGTGTTGGGACGTCTGGCCTGTACTATTCGGATAATGTCATTGTATATGACATTATACAAGAGTTGTACCTAGAGAAGAGTTGTACCTAACGGTCCTCATGTAAGAATATGCGAATTTCTTAATAAATGGTAGTCTCTCTTGCATTTGTTATTTGTCTGTTTTTGTTGTGTCTTAATTTAATTGCGTCAGGCAGATATAAATTATCGTTTTTTTAATCAGTATTCCCAGCTTTCAAGTATTCTTTTTCATGCCTGTTTCACTATATGCGACGCTCGAGTACAGTGGCCATTCAACATGAATATGAGCAGTGTGCTTATAGAATGAAGCCAATTGATCGTCATTAGTCCAGCAGTTTTATGGGACAATTGCACGGCTATGTTCAACTGTTGGAGCCTTTGTGCCACCATAGACAATAACATGTCTTGTTTTCCTATCGTAGATATAGGCCGCGCACGTCTTCGTTTGAAATTATTTGCATTTATGTAAAAATTTATTGTGCCTATATTTACGACGTTGGAGGCCTAAAACATTGTTTTGCCTGCCTATTTTTGGCGCCTAAAAAGCGCTCTTTTGATGCCTAAAGATCCGGCCTCTAGTGATTATGTTTGAACAGTAGCATCTTAGCAGCAAGTTTTAGCTCGGGAGTTCCTGTTTAAAGTACATGGGAACTATTGTGTTGCGTGGGTCGAGGATGCATTGAAATTGATACAGGTATGCGTAACTGGCGCAACACACCAAAAAGCCGGAGCCAGCGGCTGCAGTTGGCTGTTTTATTGTTTTTTGATGTCACCAGGAGGCAGCAGGTTCGCACCAGTTGCAGTGTTGCAAATTTCTTACTTCCACTGAATACAATGGTGGCTGGGCATGCGAACAAAACAGGATTGGAGTTGTTTTTCTCGGCAACCACTGCCCAAATTTTGACTAAACTTTTTTTTTGCATTTAAATAAAAAGTGAACATTCAAGTTACTTGAAAAAGTAGATGTTCAATTTATGCCACAGAGTTTCTAGAAAAATTATTTAATTTTGAAATTTCAGAAAAATGAAGTATCAACTCTTTTACTCAGCCTGACATCACACACCCACCTATTAAGAAGTTAGCTTCATGGATCGCTAGACTCCTCTATTTTTTTTTTTTGTCTGTGTTTGTGTGTATGTGTGCTCACAAGGGTTTTGGTAGAAATTTAGGGCGCATGCTCCTTTCCCAAGTGTACCACCCCTGAAGAGAGCCAAACCCCAGGCGTGTGTGTGTGTCTATTTGAACCACTGGGTTGAGGGGTAGCAGTGACAATCGAACCCACGACCTCCCAGAGCCGAGGAACATCGCAATCCTCTAAACTGCACCTAATATCAGATCTAAAATAGACAAAATTTATGTGTTATGTACTGCTCTGAAACATACCACTAATTTGTGGGTGGGACTTTGGAAGAAGTGTTGTATGCACTAATAATTACACATCAGTTGTCAACTTATATATCAGATTTGTCCACTATAAATGCTCTATCATGTGCAGTTCTCTTTTTACAAATTTATAAAGTTACAAATTTTACAAATTTGTGAAGCTTCTGCGTCTATCTTGTTTTGTACCTACCAATAAAGTTACAAATTTTACAAATTTGTAAAGCTTCTGCGTCTATCTTGTTTTGTACCTACCAATAAAGTTACAAATTTTACAAATTTGTGAAGCTTCTGCGTCTATATTGTTTTGTACCTACCAATTTTCAGCAATCTCTATAAAACATCTGAGGTCCAAAATTAATATTTTGTTGCTGGGTTTCTATAATTGGCACTTTCTTTCTGAAATGAAATTCAAATCATTTTGGTAGTTTCTATGTGCTTGAATGGGGAAATCGAAGTTGGCCGCTAGCTCTTTTACAGGTCATTTGCACAGAAATTTTGGGCAGCATAAGAAGCCCAGTTAGTGCAGATATAGTGCGGCCGTTTACAAAGTTTCGCATTTTTAATAATAGTGGATGCATCACCTAAAGTTTGCAAAAATAGATGTTTTTGATACTGAAACTACAAAAAAGGACATGTCACTGCTTATCAGAAATTGCACAGAACCTGGAATGTTGAGTATATCAGCAGGCCTCCGAGATTGTGCGTTGCGGTGATGACCTTGGATGTCAGGGTCTGATGCCATAACCACGTACCACTGACTGCATGCATCATGTGCTTAGGTAGGGGTTGCTGTTAAAAAAATGGGACAGTTACCATCCTTGCAGTTTTGGCAAGACTGCTTCGATGCTAGTACTTATTTAGAACCAGCTTAGCCAAAGTTAATGCTTTTATTTTCTTTTTTTTATTCACAATTGCCCTTTAAATGCTATTTTAATTTGTTGTGACAATTGTGACAAGGCTGCCAGGCCATACTGGCATTTTTGTGAAAGCGGTCAGTGCATTTACTGGCATTTCTGTGCTTCAAACAGCCGCACTATTTTTCCCTTTAGGTAATACCCTCCAACTGAGGGCCTTTAGGGTATACTGAAATAAATTGCAATGAAGTTCAATGTTGCTCTTCTGCAAATGCACTTTAGTGCAAAATGAAGGAAGTTGTCAGTTATTTCAAGTTATTTACAAACAAAGCTAGTGTTGACTTCTTCTTTCCACATGTGTCAGCTTTTGTTTGGGCCGCAAACCTTGGAGCAAAATTTTGGCATTCTAAAAGTGCTTGCACTCTACTTATTTAATAAATCATGGGTTCTCAAAGTAGTTTCCGCGGAACCCGGGGGTTCTGCAAGCCCCTGCTCGGCGTTGCGCGAGCCACTGATAAATTTTCTGGGGTCCTGTGCTAATCAAGTGGCTAAAACAGCGAACACGAGGTGCGCTCAATCCACAGAACCTACATTACCCATGCCCGGGTGTCAAAAAGCACATCACAGTGCGTAATGGCAATGCACGAACTGCGCAATAAATCCGTAAGCAGCTTGTAGCCACCCAACCTCCGAAAACAGGCAGCCATGGGCTGCGCGCCTAAGCTTTTGCACTTGAATGTCGGAGGCCGTAACTTAGCACCATGCGTATTTCTCCCGTTTGTAGACAGGGTAGGTGCCGATAGCGTGTGCACGGACGTATATATCGGCGGAATAAAAAAAACACGCGGAGCACTGCAAATGCACGCTGCCAACGAGCAAAAACAGCGCTAGGGTCCAAAACGAAGCAGCGCATAGCACCGCATTGGTGGCTAGCCGCATGCCCTTCATAAGTACGTAATCACCATCTATGGTCGCTTCGATAGCCACCACAGTTTCGTCTGCTGCGGTTGCAGTAAACAGTAGTTTCGTTTTGACTGTGCGCGCGTCGGCTGCGTGCTTTCACAAATGCATAGTCGCCATTCATGATCGCGTCGATAGTGACCGCGGTTTCGTGCACACTTGTTGCAGCATTTCGTTTTGACTTGACGCGTGGGTCGGCCGCCTGCTATCTGAATTGCAAGGTCGCCGTCCATGATCGCATCAATAACGGCCGTGGTTTCGGCAACCAGTAGTTTCGCTTTGACTCAGTGCAAAGCTGTCGAAGATGAAGAGCACCGGCTAGATTGCGATAGACTGACAATTTGTTGGTGACCAGCTCACTAGCGAAAAAATAATCAGTATGAGAGCGCTGTAGTGAAAAGTGTGTCTCAGATGAAGACCCGCGCCGCATCCGCGCTGCGAAGGATGTCGCGAGGCCTTTGCCGCTGCTAGCTCTAATCAGTCATGAGATGACGAGAATTTCAGTTTCCACACTGCTCTTGTGCGAAATAGAAGCAAGACTTGCTGATTCATTCAGTTAATAAAAGTGTGTTGACGTAGTCAGCATTCATTTATTGTTTTCTTGATACCCTGGATAATTCGACATTCGGTTAATTTGGACCACCTTTTTAATTCGGTTTATTCGGGGGGGGGGTTCCGTGGAGCTTCATGGAGCTTAGCAGGGTTCCCTGGAATGAATATGTTTGAGAACCCCTGTACTAAATTATACTTCCTTGGAAATGTAAGTTTACGTTGAATTACATTTCAGTATGGTTGTTTGATACGTATGAGTAAATAACTTGCAGTTTTTAAGAAAAAGGTGTTTCCAGGCGCTCCAAAGTTTGACAACCTGCTTCGGTAACTGTGAATATCTTTGTAGCTTACCATGTCTGATTGTTGTTTTGGTTATCATCATTGCTCTTCACACTTTTGTTTGGATAGCTTCATAGCTAACGTCAGTCTCCCCACTCTCTCCTTTCAGATGGTGTTCACCAACGGCAACAGCAAGGACTTCCTGCAGTCATTCAGCTTCCCCTTCTTCACTGTGAGCAACCTCGGACTAGAGCAGCCCATCTTTGGCGCAAACTACATCAAGGGCACCGTCAAGGCCGAGCAGAATGGTGGGCACATTGGGCTCCGGCCACTACCCCTGTTGTACGCTGGTCGTGTTGATCTCGGCCAGGACAGAGTCTATTTGCCTCCTAGGCAATGTTGCACACTTGGGCCGGTATTTTATAGCGATGCCTTTCCGGATGCTAATGCCTTTTCGCATTTTTCGCACTTGGTCAGTGGTCAGAGCGACGGTCCGCTCACGTTATCAACGGGATCAGCCGGTTGTGAGCGGTGTATGATAAGACTAGTATAGAATAAGGCATAAGGCATCACTACAAAAAACTGGCCTTGGGCAGGCCACAACGCACTGCTTGCGCTTGCTACCAAAATACAGTACATTCGACTCCTGTTTATTCGACCCTTGTGGGACCACAACATCTGGTCGAATTATCCCGAAGGTTATATCAACGAATGGTGGAAAAGTGAATGAATTCAAATATTATTTACTTATTTATTTTCATACTCTCAATCAGCCAAATGCATTACAGAGAGGAGGGCAAGAACTGATATACGCAAGTGTCCGCAGCTGTCTGGGATGTTCTTGGTTTTAGAGATGGCAGTGGTGGAGGCAGGCAGTTTCAGTCTTCCGAGGTTCTTGGTACGAACGAGTTCAAGTAAATTTTGGTGCATCAAGGGGTACACCAACTTTTGGGGAATAGTCAGTGCGAGACGATACGTGCGATGGCTGATGCTCGAGGCAGTCCGCAATGCATTTCTGCTTCTTGTTCTCGAAGCGTGAATCCACCGTCATGCACCAACAAGCGACGACACCTTTACACACTGCTTGAGCATTCAACTTAAAGGAAAAGTAAAGTAAAACAGCTTCACGCCTAGGGATGCAGTAACAGCTGTATGCTGAATTCGTTCTTTTCATGTTTCCAAGCTGCATGCATAAGGGGACATTGGTTGGGCTCAAATTAACCAGAACAGCATACCTTCACATTCAAAAGTTTAGTGCAGGGATGGAAGAGCTGCGCCAAGCCTTTGCCAAATGAAACATAAAAACGCGAGCCCCCTTCGGTTGATACTGTCTCGGTAGATATACTGAAACCAAAACGTAAGGCACGTTGTCATCATCAACTTAACGGAAGTCAACAGAGTGGCCACAACCAGTGATAAAACTGATGCCATACTCTATTCGCTGTTTTCATGCTTTTGTTGCAATTCTCCAGTGGATGTTTCAATGTACTGCCACTGTTCTGGCCGTTTGTGCTACTGTACAGTATCCCTCGTACAACTTAGTGTGGCACAGACGAGCTCACTCAAGGAGGATGACGGATCAAAAAGAAGCCTCCAATAATCTCCGGTCGCATATTTTTTTGCATAGTTGTTGGCAGTGCAACTCTAAAATATGTCTCGTGGTATAGCTATCCAGCTGCTAACATATAATTTGCCTATTTATGAATGGGGACCTTTTTCGCAACCCTGTAAGATCGGAAAAGCAAATTTCATGCCTTTCATGGCACAGTGAAGCAGAAGAAATTGTGCACAAGAGAAAAAAAAACCTATGGGCACCTTCCTTGTCACTTCGGTTTAATCGTGTGCAACCTTGAACATGGTCTTGTTGACGTGCTTTTTAGTTCTGTGATCTTTTCTTTCTTGCTCACTTGAAGCTCACTGAATAGGCAGCGCTTATTGCGAGTCTAAATCGTAGAAGTGGCTTTATAACACACAATATACATGCAGGGAACGCCATACTATTCGAAATTCATTAACCTCAACACTGTAGGAAACACACAACACTGTAGGAAAAGTTGTACAAATAAACTTCGATATAATGAAGTTGGTAAGATCGGCAATTTGCTTAGTTATATCGAAATTTTGGGATATTGAAATTCAATCTTTTATTCAACTAAGCACAGTTGCCAATGGATTTTTCTTGCGCGAAAGGGGACGCAAAATTTTCCGCATTATCGGGCAATTAAAAAACCAAATTTCAATGAGAAAAAGATTCATTTTGTTCAACTTGAGAATCTGCAAGAGAACATACCATATTTAATTGAATCTAACGCGTAATTTTTTTCCGATAAAACAGGTTCAAAAATCGTCTACTGTCTTCATGTTCTCTGCGTCTGTTCTATCAGCATGAAGTACCGAGTTCATCATGATGCCGCTAAAACGAAAAGTGATCATGTCTGTAGAGACGGATGGAAATCGGGCCGCATCGCGGGCGTTCGGAGGATCCGAAACTTGCGTGCGGGACTGGCGTAAACAGGAGAGGATTTTTGCCAGCAAAGCAATGCGGAACGGTTTCAGTGGACCGAAGCAGGATGTAATCTGCGACGATCCACTTCGGTGATACTGTCACGTAGTAGTGACGGTAAATAAAACAGTCGCAAAACTGTGTATGACGAAACTCGTTGTTTATTGGGCGAACCTGTGCCCACAAAAGCAAGCTACACTCAAAGCACAACGATAGCGGCGAACACAGTCGGCGATCGTTGAAAATCTGATCAGCGGCGAAACGCGTCGGCTTTTATACTCGAGTCATCGAAGGTTCCAGATTAATCCCTGATGCCCGCGGGTCTTCCAGAAAGTTCTAGACAATTCGCGTCGGTCATACAATCAGATAGCATAAGCGTCGGTGAAAACAGGCAATGGAAAGAAGCATCGATAACGTTCTAGAAACTTCCGATATAGGTGCGTCCTGCGCCGAGCAACAACGTTTAACATTTGTTAGCCGGTGGAAAGCGGCCATCGGCGAAAGATAAACATGTATACGTGTCAATACGATTGCCTTGGTGCTATGTTGAAAGCAGTCTGCGACGGGGAAAGTCCGCCGTGCGCCTTGTTTTTGCTGCTTATAGGTCACTTTGAAACAAAAGGCATGATAGCAGGAAGGTCAATTCGCTCGCCGCACTTCGTCACTCCAGCGTTTTGACAGTTCGTTTCCGCAGTCAACGAGCGAGATGTGTTCATGTTTGCTTGTGCGCGCGTGACACCGTGCTTGTTAATTTATTTAGTAAGTGAATGTTTCCAAGTTTATACGGCCGATAAAACTGCTATCCTTACTTCGTATTTGTTTACTAATTGGCTATCGCATTCGATGCTTCTTCTTTCTGGCGAAACTTCAACTTTTTTTATTTATCGCAACTTCAGTGTATTGGGAGGAAATCTGTTTTTCCAAATGAGAGAAAGTTGTATTTCTGTTTGAAAGCATGAGGTGCGCCGTACTGAAAAGGACGTTTTTTTTTTCGGTCATCACGGAAAACAGGTGCACGTTATAATCGAGGGCGCATTAGAATTGAGTCAATACGGTAGTTTCATGCCGTGTCAACGATATCTTCACATCAGTGCTATAAACCGAAGCCAGCCAAGCTTTCGCACCCCCTCCGCCCCCGTGGCTGATAGTGTCGCCCGCAGTGGGATGATACTATTATGAAAAGGGCCGGCAGCGGGGAGCGAATGCTTCGTTCTGCTTCTCGCTTCACCGCGCCTCTAAAACTCGCGATTATGAAACCGCTAGTACTAAATGTGCAGGAAGACGGTTCACATGATGTCACGCCCACTCTTTGCACACATGGCAGATCACCTCTGCGTATGATCACCGCTGCGTATGCGTGCAGCACAGCCATGAGTAGCCCAGGTCGTGCTAAAAAAGGTGATGAATGCCAATCTGTCCCCCACTTCCTCCCCTCCCCTCACATACACTTGATCGTTTTGCCGCCAGCTCGCTCTACTCCCCCCTTAGCTTGCGTGGGCAGACGGTGATCATCGAGCCACCATCCTTCTCGGCTCACCCTCGCATGCTTTCACTTGCACCTAAAGCAGAAGCACACGGGGCGCGACGATAGTATCTTACCACGCTTGGACTTTATATGGAACATGACTCTGCTCTGCTTCGGCGTCACTCTTGGTCGGGCGGATACAATTTGAGAGGTGCGTTCATAAGCAGTCACTTGTAATTCAACCATGTGACTGTCTATGTCCACTGAAGATTTTAGTTATTGTCTTAGTATTCCTTTGCAGTGGCAGTGAAATTTCGTTATATTGAAATAGTGTATAAACACCCTTCGTTATATTGAACTTTCTAAATACATGGTGTCCTATGGACAAGAGGCTATAAAAAGTTACGTACTTCATTATACGTAGGAAATTTTATTATAATGAAGGTCGTTATGTCCAAATTTAGCTGTGTTTGTAACAGATGAAGTGGTTATTCCGTATAAGGCATTGCAGCTCAAGAACAACTGCACTGCAAAACATGCGGAGTGACTTGTCACTGCATTGTTTCTGCTGTGTTGCCTGCTGAGTATGGAATGGAATGTAGGTGTCATTGCTTATTTCACACGTGGGCCAAGAAAGGTGTGCCATATTCTTGTCACTTAATCGTCATTTTTGGGGATTCCATAAATTTCACGTGACCAGCTCGAGGGGCATTGGCATCTACAAGCAATGGCATTCTGGCACATTGCAAAAATGCAGCCACCCATCCACGCGTCCACCGCTTGTCACGCGAAATAAAAAAAATAAAAAGTGAGTGTCCAAGAATACAGCCCAAGATTATCAACACGTTGCTCCCACCATCACGAATATTGTTAGGCATTGTATTTTCATTGACAGTGTGTGGCACTGTGTTGACAGTTCTGCTGGGCTCGTGAGGCATGAAGTGATGTAGCTAATGCTAAAGGTGTGTTGCTAAGCTATCGTAGCTCAGAGTTGGGAGCCTTCAATTGCTTTCGCAGCAGCAGCTCAAGTGAGAAAGGGTTCTTCCGGCTCCTTGATGTTTCAGACTATTGTCCTATGCTCTCGTAAAACAGTTTGTACTATTCTTCTGGCAATGGCACCATTTAATTGCTGTTGTTTCTTTGTCTGAATGGGCTTCCTGGGGTAGCAGCTGTGATGGATAACTTGAGCGAGCACCGATTCCATTAGCCTGTATGGTGCCAGAAATTGTGTAATGACAGCTAAACTAGTAATTGTAATAGTTAAATGTGACCCATTAATTTAAATGAAGCAGAGCTAAAGTAAAACCTGAGATATACAGTAAAACCATTAATTCCACCCTCGTTAATTTGCAAAATCATTTAATTTGGACTTGTCCACTGGTCCCGGCACACCATATGCATTATTTAATATCGCCAAACCCTGGGTAATTTGGACGTATTTGGCTGCACAGTGGTTAATTCGGATAACCCTCAGAGAGTGGCAAGCGTGGAACACTACAAATGTGCTCCGCGAAAGAACAATAAAGAGCACTAACATCCAACCGAAATGAAGCGGCAGAGCCCGCATCCCCATACTGATCAATAAAAATCACACAGGAACAACGGGATCAATGTTTCATGCCAATTTGTGCCTTTTTAGCTTTTATTCTTGCATTTACTGCAGCCTGTAACACTACGTTGGCCGCATGCTTTCAGAACTGGGTGGTTGCCATCGGTGATCGTGTCGACAGTGACCGCGATTTCGTCTGCAATGCTTGTGGTCAACAGTATATAAAGTTTTGTCTTGAATCAATGCACGTTGACCTCGTGCCTTCAGAACTACGTAGTCAACGTGTGATTACGTCAATAGTGATCACGGTATAGCGAAACCTCTATACTATGAACACCACATTAACGAACTTTTCAGATGAACAATATTTTCGGAAATCCCCTGCTGACTGCTTACAGCTTCAATGGAAAAATATTTCACTACAATCGACTTCCGCTATTTCGACCTTGACGGGACCGATGAAATAGATCAAATTATCCATCGGGTCGAATTAAACAAGACGCAGGAAAAATGCTAGAACACACCGCTGGTCCATTTGGCTGTATTTGGCCGATTTTAGCATGCCCCCAAGCCAAGCGCACACGAACTTTCCACTTGTCCAAAGTAGCAAACTAATGTAGAAATGACAATAAAGATCCTAAGCAAAGTAGAAACCTAACGTGCACATAATTTTTTTAGCAAGAAAAATTATCGCACAATGGTGGCCTGTTTCTTAAAGTAAATTTCACCGCATGGTCCTTTTTTTTTTTGTTAGCTTCACTGCAATACATGTTATATGGCAAAGCATACGACTGTTTCGAAGGCAGTTTGGGTTTTGCTTTTGTGTCCGCATGCACCGCACAGGCAATTTCCGGCCCACTTTTCTTTAAAAAAAGAAGCGCACATTAGAATCGGGTAAAAAGTGTAATAGAACATTGAGAGGTACTGTTGTGGCTTGAAAATCTTCCTCAGGTGGGCCAAAAATGGCCGTTTTTGACGAGAGGTGACGTGTGTTCAACGCATTCACTGTCCCCTAAGCTCTGCCAAGACAGACACTGCCACTAAAGGGGTCGGGGTCACAATCGTGGTTAGGCATGTGCGTGCTGACTGGTCAAGTTTCAATTATCCAGTGAAGTTCAATTTTAGGATTGAAATAACGAAAGCTTGGGCTCATAGAAATTCATGGGTTCTGGCTGGGACCTGCAGCCATGATCTCGCAGAAAAATTGAATGAACAGGAGTCGAAATAATGAAAGTCTACTTTACTATGAACTTCAGAATAGTAAACCTTTCAGAATAATGATCGTTATTCAGCTTCCGTGTCATGTTAAGAATCCCTCAGTACTACCAATTACTGAAATCTTATTCATTCTTATTATAATTATTAAAAACTTATTCCAAGATCTAGGGATTCTTCCATTTCTCTATATCCTTCATGGCAGCGGGAACAGCAGGCTAGCTGGCGACAAGGCGTGGAAAGCGGACCTCGTGGCGCATGGGTGCGCAAAGCCAGAGACAGCGCCGAAGGAGAAAACTTCGAAGGGGATTGTTTTTTCTATTGAGAACGAGCCGACGCATAAGGTTTTGTGAGCGCACGCTCTTCCGAGCGTGCGCTCACACGCCTAGATAGATATGATGAGCCTGCTGGTGTCTATGACGATAAGGAATAGTGTTCTCAAATACCTCACGCACCCGGTATACTCTTTAGGTGGGGACACTTCTTGGCTTGCTTGCGAGACACGATCGACCAGATCAAGTAGCAACGGCGCGCGTCCATCGTCCCGGTGACGGCAGCAAATACCTATTGGCGGGACAGCGCAACCTCAGTTAGAACGCAGGCGAGAGCTTGCGCAGACAAGAAAGATGCCTAGTGGTAGAACGCCCGCCTCGGCTGCGGGAGGTTGTGGGTTCGATTCCCACCGCCGCCGGGCACCCACTGGTTCAAAAGGGTACAAGCGTACCCCGGCCTGGCGTTCGGCTTCCTTCAGGGGTGATACGCTTGGGAAAGGAGCCTGCGCCCTGAATTCCCGTCGAAACCAACGTGAGCACGGAAAACAAGTGATGTCTGGGCCGCTCCCATGGCGGTCATTTCCCATGTGGCGCCCCAAGCACCTATTGAGGTGGGGGCACCTTCGGGTTGAGGTCAAACACCCCTTTCCAAGCGTTCAGGTCCCATAACGGCCGAGCACCAGGCCGGGAGCGCGCTTGTACCTATTTTACCGGTAGGTACCCGGCGGCAGCACTTGCCTCCCACAGCCGCGGCGGATGCTCGTCTACAAGGCCGTCTGTGGTTGGACAAGAGGCGCCCAGAGACAAGAGCTGAAATATCTATTGGGCCCTCTTTCGAGATGTGGACCCCCACAACAGCCGAGCACCAGGCCAGGGGACATCTCTACCCATTACAAAAACCGATGGGTTCCCGGCGGCACCGGGATTTGAACTCGGTACCTCCCGTATACGAGGCGGATGCTCTACCGCTAGGCCATCGCTGCGGTTCGGCAGTCCCGGTGACGGCAGCAGATACCTATTGGCGGGACGACGCAACCTCAGTTAGAACGCAGGCGAGAGCTTGCGCAGACAAAAAAGATGCTGATAACACGAGCAACCGAAATTAATCCGGAGCCCTCCACTACGGCGTGCCTCATAATCAAAACTGGTTTTGGCACGTAAAACCGCAGAAAGAAGAAGAACACGAGCAACCAAAAAAGAACAGCGTCTGCACGCAGCGCCGCAGCGCTGTATTGGCTCCGTCGAAGCGCTGCCATCTTCCCCACGCTCTCTCCTAACCACGGTGATCTACTTTCGCACGTCACTCGCTCATTTCGGATTTCCCGCGAAGTGCCAGTTTAGCAACCATAGAGAAAACCTTTTCTTTCTTGAAGTTGTACCGTCCCGCCGATAGGTATCCGCTGCTGTCACCGGGCTAGTGGACGCGTGCAGTTGCTACAACCTTTGTCCATAAAGTTCCGAGACTGAGTCAATTAAAAAAATGCATTAAACATTGAAATAATTTGTGCAGCACCTCTTCAAAATAGTTTCCCTTGCAGCCTATACACAGCTTCCAACGCTTCTTGAGATCTTGGAAACATTTGGAAAATGCATCTTTTGGCAGAGCTGTCAGATCCTTTGTCATGACGGCGTCTTGAATGGCCTCCACGCTCCCCATCCAGTGACCTTTTAAGGCTCTTTTCACACGAGGAAACAGGAAAAAATCGCATGGAGAGAGGTCAGGCGAGTATGGCGGATGAGGAAGTACAGTAATGCTGTGCTTGGCGAGAAATTTTGTCACGCTGAGAGCAGTGTGCGGCCTTGCGTTATTGTCATGGAACAATAAGAACAAATAAGGCTGTCATGGAACAAACAAACAATAATTGAATTCAACTTCCACCACTAATTCTTTCAAATAATCATTCTTCCGTCTAGTGAATTGTGACTAAAGGTGCTTGGACATAGTGGTTAAGGATGCCTCAACATTATTTATTCATATACCCTAAGGGCCCTTGCGGGCATTAAATAGGCGGGGTGATTTTAATACATTGGAGTTACGTTCACAAACTAAAAATAAAAAGCACAAGTTCGCTTGCAACATGAAGATACAATACAGTGCAATGTACAGTGTAGACCGCGTATAACGTAAGTCGCCGGAGTTGCGAATATCCACACTATAAGCGGTACCGCACTATAACCAAAACAACTATTTTATTGCAATAATGGACACTCCAGGCACATTTCTGCCGTCGCTGTCACCGTGCTCTAGGTTGTGTATTCGCTTATTAAATAAATTAACAAGCACGGTGTCACGCGCACACAAGCAAACATGAACACATCTTGCTCGTTCACCGCGGAAACGAACTGTCAAAACGCTCGAGTGACGAAGCGCGGCGAGCGAATTGACCCACGTGCTATCATGCCTCTCGCTTCAACACGACCTATAAGCGGCGAAAACACGGCACGTGGTGGACTTTCCCCTTCGCAGATTGCTTTCAAGATAGGGCCAACGCGATTGTATTGCTGAAGTGGATCGTTGCAGATTACATCCTGCTTCGGTCAACTGAAACTTCTGCATTGCTTTGCTGGCGAAAATCCTCTCCTTCTGTTTGTGTCAGTCCCGAATGCAAGTTTCGGATTCTCCGAACACCCATGATGCGGCCCGATTTCCATTCGTCTCCGCACACATGATCACTTTCCTTTTAAATGCAGGATCATGATGAACTTGGTACTTCATGCTGATAAAGCAGACGCAGAGAATGTGAAGACAGACAGTAGACTATTGCCTAAGCACGTGTACTGCAGCACATGGAGGAGGTAGCTAGGCTCGACGCGCGTGCGAGGCGGCCATTTTGAAATGCCGACGGCTATATGGTGACGCAGATTTAGGGTCGTACTCGATTTTAATGCGCACACAATTTTTGGACCTGTTTTATTGGAAAAAAGTGCGCATTGGATTCAAGTAAATATGGTATTTGTGGCTTGAGGGAAGCATTCGCCATCTCTGCTGACTTCCGTACTCCCAGGCAGCCGCACTGTAACCGGTATTTCGTTTCCCGCAACTGCACTATAAGCGATACGTGTATACATGGAGTACTATGGGAAAATTTACGGGAGTCTGAAAAGACTGTATATTTGGTCCTGCACTATAAGCGGTTACCGTATTTACTCGCATAATGATCGCACTTTTTTTTTTTTAAATTGACGCAAATTTCGGGGTGCGATCATTACGCGGGGTAAATTTTCCGCGAAATAATATTTTGAGCACCGAAAACGCAAACAAGTCGCGTATCAGAATTCTTACGGTAGCTATCATGAACATAACCAAAATAAAAGTAGAGTAAGGCTTACCTTTGTAATAAACGCACACATTACGCAGGAACTACATGCATTGCATATTGCCCTTTAATTTTTTTCATTCACTGACCCCCTAACTTTCATTCAGAGTCTGAAGCATCACTGGCGTCAGTGTCGTCGCCGCTCGATTCCTTGTCAGAACCGGCAGTGTCATCGCAGTCCCACAGAAGGTTATCTTCCGTTCCGTCGAGCGCGTTTGATATGCCTGTCTTCTTGAAGCTGTTGGCGACCACCTCGTCGGAGATGCTACTCCACGCTTCGACAATCCATGAGCAGAGGACTTCCACGGACGGTCTCCTGATTTTCCTGCTTGATGTGAAATCATGGTCGCCCGCCGCCATCCACTCTGCGTACAGCCTCCGAACGTTGTCCTTGAACGGTTTGTTCAGTGATACGTCCAGAGGCTGTAGCAGCGACGTTAGACCCCCAGGGATCACTGCAAGCTCCGTGCGCCGCTCCTTAAGTTCAACACGGACACTGTCGACAAGATGGCCTCGAAAGCTATCCAGCACAAGCTGTGAAGGAAGCAGAAGCGCTCCTGCTCTTCGTCCCCAGACCGTTCTAATCCAGTCTACCATGATTTCCGCCGTCATACACCCTTTCTCTTGAGCGCGGATGTGGATCCCACGTGGAAACTTTCCCTTCGGAATAGTTTTCCGCTTTAGAATAACATATGGCGGCAGCTTCCGCCCGTCTGCCGTCACTGCGAGCATCACGGTGCATCGCTGCTTCTCCGCACCACACGTTTTTACAAGGACACTACGAGCACCTTTTTCGTTGACGGTAGTGCTTCGAGGCATGTCGAATGTCAAAGGTGTTTGGTCCACGTTGCCTATTTGTGACAACAGGAAGCTGTTCTTCTCGCGTATTCTCGTCACAAATCTGTGGAAGTCGATGACTTTGTCTTCGTACGCGGATGGGAGTCGCTGGCACAACGACGTCCGCCGCCTCAGTGATAGTCCGTTTCGCCGCATGAAGCGTGTCGTCCAGCCGGAACTAGCGCGGAAGTCCTTTGTGGCAATTCCCAGCCTCCGGGAAATTGTGCGTGCCTGCGTCTGTATCATTTCTAACGACACTGCACAACCGTCTTTGCGCATGTCCTTCACGTATTCTAGGACTGCCTTCTCAACGTGAGGGAACTTGCCAGTTTTCGGTCCGCGGAAAGCCCAGCGCGTGCTGTTGGTAGCCATGAGCTTCTCACGCTGATTTTTCCAGTACCTAATTCTGATTTCGTCGACGCCGAAATGCCTGCCGGCAGCGCGGTTGCCGTGCTCGAGCGCGTAATCAACCGCCTTCAGCTTAAACGCGGCAGTGAAACTCGCGTATCGCCCCATCGTGAACCGGCACTCCAACAAGCAACACCAAAGCACGCCACCACGCTACGGAATGGTGAAAAGACGCGGCTTTTTCAGGAATTATGGGAACACGTCGGCAGCTTGTTGCTGCGGGATGACAACAAGTCAACCAACAGGCGGCTGCCGCTGTAACACTGCGGGATATCAAAACCACGTGATCAAAACAAACATGGCGGCTGACGGAGCTAAGCGATCGCGTTTTTCCTCGTGAGTCATGGAGGTCATGAGTGCGTCACGCGCGTGAAAACAGTTTCTTCCGTCGAAATAATGAATTATTTCGTTTAAATCGGTAAATTTGCGGCAACAGCATAGCCATGTCCGCTTTTAGAGGACAGAAACAGAGATGGGCGCGTTCAGCTGCCACAGATGTAGAAACACATGGCAGGCATGTCGTGAAAACTACGGCATTTGTGTTTACTGCTATGCTAATACGGAACGTTTCCGCCAAGGGTTGGCAAAAATTGGGAATCTGTTTGGTGTGTGCAGTTCACTTGGTGAGTCTTGAAGAGTTATTTACGTAACGTTCGACAGATGGTAAACATGATGATCATCAGCTAGACTTGGCACACGACATATCGCTGCGGCAAGTTCGGGGTGCGATCATTACGCGGGGAAAAAAAAATCGAATTTTTACGACAAAATTTAGGGGTGCGATCATTACGCGAGTGCGATCATTATGCGAGTAAATACGGTACATTATAAGTGGTCTATACTGTAATACAAAATACAGTATAGACCACTTATAACGTAACCGCTTATAGTGCAGGACCGGATATAGTGCAGTCTTTTCAGACTCCTGTTAATTTTCCCATAGCACTCTATGTATACATGTATTGCTTATAGTGCAGTTGCGGGAAACGAAAAACCGGTTACAATGCGGCCGCCTGGGAGTACGGAAGTCAGCGGAGACGGCGAACGCTCCCCTCAAACGGGCGCTCCAAGGAGTGCTCGAGGAAGAAAGAGAGACGAAGTGGAGGAGAAGGGCACGTGGTGCGAACGAACAGCCAGTGAGGCTGAAACCAGAATCTTGAGTGCAAGTCGGGAAATATCACGGCGCGCATAGCGAGCGAGGGTCACGAAATTGCCAACGCCAGCCAACGCTCGCTTCAAGATAACGGCAGTAACGAAACTTTAGGGAGCGGGCGGCGCCGGCACAGCACGCACGGCGAGGGGCGCACGTGGAGACCGTGGAATGTGAGGGAGGAGGGCGACAGGGAAGCGGTTGTCGCCTCAGCAACTCCGCCGCTTCGGTGGTTCCCCTCGCCCTTCCTCGTAGCTCCCTCACTTTCGACTGTCACCGTGCGTGCCCGCCGCCATGCAGGCGCCGCCGCTTCAGCCGGCCCGGTGCCAGCTCCCCGAAGTTTCGTTTTCTACCGTTATTGGGAAGCGGGCGTTTGCCGGCGTGGGGGCAGTTTCGTTGGCCGGCCTGGGACAGCACTGCTGCTTCGCTCTGCGCCGTAGCCGCAGCGTGCAAGGTCAACACGTGACTTGAAAGTAGAGGAAGCATAAAGGAGAAAGAAGGGTTCACTGCCATTTTCTACGCGTGGCTACGTTTTTTTCTCATTCTTTTTTTTTTTGCGTTCGCGCGAGACATTGAGGGGTCTCTCCTAAGATTTTACTCTATGTCGGTGCCAGAGCAATGCCGGTCGGAGGCGCCACCGCGTGATTTGGTTCGAATTAACGAGATTCGACTGTAAATTGAATGCAAACATTCTAGCCGCATTCCTTGACTGTCGCATACGTGTGGCGGCTCGGTGCACATGTTTTGCATATGTGCGGGCCTTGAAAATTGTTGCTTTGGTTATAGTGTGGTACCGCTTATAGTGTGGATATTCACGACTCCGGTGACTTACGTTATAAGCGGTCTACACTGTACAACATATATATGACAGTACAAGTGTTAGGAATGGTGTGACATGACATTATACATATTATAAAAACAAGGCATCGGCTTGGAAGAGTCGAGCCTCAAGACTTCTTTAAATAAAAAGTTTTCAGGAAAATATAGCTTAATTACAACTTTACATTGAACAGGCGTTTTAATGCAATAACAAATGAGTCATGATCGCGCACAGTTACAACATCGCTTGGCAGCTGCGATAAATTCTATGATAAAGTGTAAGAAACAGTGCTGAGTTTCGAAGGTAGTTAGGGCGCGCAAACATGGATTGTATTTTATATACGTGATCCAAGCACAGAAAAATGAGATGGGCTGGTCTGATGTGTGAATGTATAAACGGCGAATCACTAAAATAAAGTCTGTGAAAGTGCGAGAGTAGCGCAATAAGGCTTCGCTTTTCTAGTGTGGGTAGATCCAATGAGGCTATGATAGCTGTCACACTATGGAAGCGTGACTATTTTCCTGTGATAAAGCACGCTGCTTCATGTTAAATGGTCCAAGTTTGTTGATTAGGTATAGCTGATTAGGGTTCCAAATAAGGGCGGCGTATTCTATTTTCGAGCAAACTAAGGTTACGTAGGCAAGAAGTTTGCAGACGGGTTGGCAGAGTGCAAGTTATGTTTAATAAGTCCTAGTGCTTTTGACGCCTTATTGGTTACTGCATCAACATGCGCATTCCATGAGAGGTTAGAAGAAAGATGCCTAAATGTGTTAGTGTAGATTCATTTTCGACTGCCACATTGTTAATTACGTAATAGTGCGGCTCGGGGATGCTAGACTTTGTAAATTTTATATACTTCATTTTTGAGACATTTATTTCCATCTGCCGTTGTTGGAAGCAGTGCGCTACAGTGCAGTCCACTTATAACGATATCGAGAAAAACGAGAAATCCGATCATTATACCCGATTATCGCTATATCTGGACTGCGAAAAAAAAAATGCCGAATATACCTTTGCAGTCCTGAAACCGAAACTGACACTTGCGATAAAAAAATCGACGTTGTAGAAAGTAGGCCGTGAAAAATGAAACTTTTATTCATACCTCTAAATAGCGTCTCAATCGTTAGGCATGCTGAAATAAAAATCTGCACTTGCTTTCGCGGAAGTTTCGGAGTCACAACCGCCGTGTGCATCACGTCCATCTGCTGCGCGAACACTGGCGGCTATAATTTAGCGCGCATGAATTCAATGAGCGACTCGATCGATAATGTTGCACTTTGGTTGAACCTCGGGGTCGGTGTCAAAGGCGGGCAGTTGTCAGTCTCGTTGTCACTGCTGCTGCTGTCATCGCCTCCGTCGCACAACGCCGCCGTCTGTGGCGACAACGATCGCCCCCGTCGGAGTTCTCTTCGCAGAACGAGGCAGCACTATTTTCACTCAGCTCCTCCATCGAAGCACCACCTATTTCATCGTCAGTAGCGACGTGCTCCCAGAGATCGGACACCACCGTGTTGGTTTCGCCCATGGGGTTTTCGTCGTGGCGCACGAAGCCCGCCTTTTCCGTTGATCGGCATGGACACTGCTTCTAGCCTTCATGATCGTGGTGCTCCCGTATTTCATAATCGTCATATCATCCACTGCGCGAGCTCGTACTTCAAGTCTTGCAAAATTTGCAGCTTCGTCTCGAGAGACGCAGCTTTGCGCTTTGACGGCGCACCTCCCGCTGCTTCCGCGGTGCATAGGCCGCGCAGGCGCCGCTTGCTTATCGCTTTCTCCCCCCTCTTGCAAAATTAGTTTCGTCTTAAGGGGTGCACCTGCCGCTGCTTCCGTTGAGAGAGAGCGCGGCAGGGAGCGCAGGCGCACCTCGCCAGAGGAGGCGTTGCCTTCGCTTATCGCCTTTCTTCCACCCTCTGCTCGCGCGACCGCCGGGGACGCGGGGGTGAAGCAGCTGGCGCCATCTTGTGCACGCTCACCAACTTGCGATGCTCTCCGGGGCTTTCGCAATCGGCGCGCAGGCGGGATGCGCTGCGCGGTAATGGTGGCAGATACGAATTCGCGTAGGCAAACTTTTCGCCCCGTCTCGGTTAAGGGCAACGTAGGAACGCAATTTTCACAATTATTCTGCATGAAAAGCACTGCCCAGAAGCAAAATTTCAATCGTTATATCCGATATGTGGTGAATAATATATCGTTATATACGTTTTTTTTTTCTCATAGCCCCAATGCATAAGTTGATACTCTTAGGTCAACTCATCGTTATAGCCGATATATCGTTATATGTGGTATCGTTATATGTGGACTGCACTGTATTTGATTGATGTCAGATTGCAGTGCACTCCCATCGCCAGTATTAGCAATCTGCCAGTGTACTACGCAATCGTTTGTGAATAGTCTGATTGGTGAAGACAAGTGGTTACTAGTATCGTTAACATAAATTAGAAACAAGATTGTCCCTAACACAGGGCCTTGTGGAACGTCTAATTTTACCTTTATTCATGAGGATAAAGTCTAAAATTTCTTAAAATTATCTTTGAATAAATTATCAATGCAAAACATTGTCTCATTCTAGGCCCATTGCAGTAGGCAGGCAGGTTCCTGTCTTGTATCTATTTGAGCCTCTTACAAAAAAAAAAAAGCCGGCACATCCCACGCCGTGTGGGAATTGATGTTATGCGAAGCAGAGTGCAGGGAGCCGACCAAGTTAACGGAATGACCATGAGAGCACCAAGACGTAGGCGACTGTTTCATGACCTACATGACATGCAGGTCATGACATTCATGTCATGACCTATCATTTATGTCCGAATTCATTTTAGTGGATTTTGAGTGTTAATATCTTTTCAAGGAATCATTGCCATTTTTGCTTAGTCGTGCTCATGACTATGACTGCTATTATCGTCCTTTAGTGTTTCCTTCACTTAGTACCCATGGGCGAACCCATTCCAGTTACATACCAAGTTAACGAAACGACCATGAGAGCACCAAGATGAAGCCGGCTGTTTCGTGACCTACATGACATTCATGTCATGATCTATCATTTATGTTCATCATATACTCTTGTCATACTATGCCAATTTTGGTACACACCAAGTTAACGAAATGACCGTGAGAGCACCAAGACGTAGACGGCTAGATAGATAGATAGATAGATACTGTCGAAGTGGCAAATGTTTGCCAAGAAGTGCTTCGCATTTAAAAACTGAAAACCATGCCTGATGCTGGATTAAACCTCGGCCTCTCAGCAGGACACCCCAGTGCTTTAGCAATTTAGCGCACTCACGCGCATAGATCTCTCATGCCGACACCATCTAGCTCTTTGACATGACAAGCACGGGCGTCACATTGTGTAGCAACAGCATTTGCTGGAGTAGAGCCACGTTGCACCAGTTTCTTTCAGGCCACAAACAATGCATGACTAGAACACGCAAGTAATGGCCAGCTTTACCACTGTCTTTTGTGTCTGTCAAAACGCATGCGTGATGATGTGTGCAGCAGCCATTGATATGTGTGAGATGATCATGTGCTTGAAGAAAGCAACGCTGCACATAGACTGATGTCTTCCTCTGTGTCTGCAGGGAACTGGACGGGTAAATGCGCCTTCAAGCTGAAGTTCATGAAGGGCGGCGCCATCGAGTTTGGCCAGGCCATGATGGAGGCCGGCAAGATCGGTGAGCACCGCCCCTCTGCTGCTCCACTGGACTGTTCTCATGGCTTCGAAAAGATGCGTGGAGTGTGCACTAAAATTTTATTAATGGGAAGTGCATGTGCAAACTGTTAAAGCTAGGGTAGTGCAGGTACTACTCAGTTATGCCACTGGGAAATTTAAAGAGAACAAAAGAAACAAATGCTAAAGAAAGCCACTTCTTGTATACAAAAAGAGAGAAATTATGATACAGCCAAAGCTCGATATAACGAAGTTGTACTTGCAGCGAAAAACTTCATTATATCGAGAATTTCATTATGTCAGGGTTTCGTTAATTCCATAAAAGATGGGAAAATAAATAAAAGCCCGCAGATCCCACGCCCTGTGCGAATCGATGTTATGCGAAGCAGTGTGCGGGAAGCCTACCAAGTTCACAAAACGACCATGAGAGCACTAAGACGTGGGTGTCTCTTTCATAACCTACATGACACGCATGTCATGATATTCATGTCATGACTCCTCAGGAGTCCTTTTAGCTACACCCAAGAGACCATCAACCTTTAGCCTTTCCTTCATTTAGTACCACATCCGAACCCATTCCATTGGTTTTGAGTGTTAATCTTTTTCGGTAAGTGATTCTCATTTTTGCTGAGTCATGGTCATGACTATGACTTCTACAATCATCTTTCAGTGATTCCTTCACTTAGTACCCACTTCAGACCCCATTCCAGTGGTTTTTGAGGGGTAATCTTTTTTTGCTGATTCATTGTCATTTATGCTGAGTCATGCTCATGACTGACTTCTACCAGCATTCTTTAGTGTTTCCTTCACTTAGGATCCACATCCGAACCCATTTCAGTGGTTCTTGAATAAAATTTTTTCACCGAGTCATTGTCTTGACCTACATGATACGCACATCATGACATTTATGTCATGACCTATCACTTATGTTCATAATACGTTCTTGTCATACTATGCCAATTTTGGTACCTACCAAGTTACGGAAGGACCATGACAGCACCAATACGTAGCAGCTGTTTCATGACCAACATGACACGCATGTCAGGACATTCATGTAATGACATACCATTACTATTCATCATATACTCTTGTCTAGTATGGCCCGTTTATTACATACCAAGTTGACGAAACGACCACGAGAGCACAAGGGACGTAGGCGTCTAGATAGATAGATAGATAGATAGATAGATAGATAGATAGATAGATAGTAGGTAGGTAGGTAGGTAGGTAGGTAGGTAGGTAGGTAGGTAGGTAGTTAGGTAGGTAGGGGTAGGTAGGTGGTAGGTGTAGGTAGGTAGGTAGGTAGGTAGGTAGGTAGGTAGGTAGGTAGGTAGTGGTAGGTAGGTAGGTGGTGAGGTAGGTAGGTAGGAGGTAGGTAGGTAGGTAGGTAGGTAGGTAGGTAGGTATTTAGGTAGGTAGGTAGGTAGGTATGTAGGTAAGGTAGGTAGGTAGGTAGGGTAGGTAGGTAGGTAGGTAGGTAGGTAGGTAGGTAGTGGTTGGTAGGTAGGTAGGTAGGTAGGTAGGTAGGTAGGTAGTAGGTAGGTAGGTAGGTAGTAGGTAGGTAGGTAGGTGGTAGTAGGTAGGTAGGTAGGTAGGTAGGTAGGTAGGTAGGTCAGGTAGGTAGGTAGGTAGGTAGGTAGGTAGGTAGGTAGGTAGGTAGGTAGGTAGGTAGGTAGGTAGGTAGGTAGTGAGGTAGGTAGGTAGGTAGGTAGGTAGGTGGTAGGGTAGGTAGGTAGGTAGGATAGGTAGGGTAGGTAGGTAGGTAGGTAGGTAGGTAGGTAGGTAGGTAGGTAGGGTAGGTAGGTAGGTAGGTAGGTGTAGGTAGGTAGGTAGGTAGGTAGGAGGTGGGTAGGTATGGTAGGTAGGTCGGTAGGTAGGTAGGTAGGTAGGGTAGGGTAGGTAGGTAGGATAGGTAGGTAGGTAGGGTAGGTAGGTAGTAGAGGTAGGTAGGTAGGTAGGTAGGGTAGGTAGGGTAGGTAGGTAGGTAGGTATGGTAGGTAGGTAGGTGGGTAGTAGGGTAGGTAGGTAGTTTAAAAATACATCCTCATTCTTGTACATCAGAGTCGCACGACGAAGCTTTGTTTTATTGCGATATGGACACTATCGCAATCGATGCTTCGCCTTTCGGCCGAAACTGCGACATTTTTTATATCTATTTAGTTGTGTTAGCTTGCAAATGAAGAGGCTCTTCATAACTTTACTATCTACAGTAACCTGGATACAACGAATTGACAAATTCCCGAATTTCGTTATATGCAGGTTTCTCACAAAAATTCGAAAAAGAAACACTTACCGTATTTACTCGATTCTAACGTGCCCTTAATTGTGACGCGCAACCCGTTTTCCATTTTCGTCGAGGCACTGATCCTTGGAATGTCACACCAGGTACCGATGCGTGGACGCGCGTCCGTGTTCGCACAAGCGCGAGGCATCGGAAACAAAGAGCGAGCGTCACGATTGCATCGTAGCGTCGTATAGTGTTGCAGCAGAACCCCGCTGTTACGTTCCCGGGTGCTGCGTTTTCCCAGCTGTTAGGAGTCGTTTTCGGCCGGTCCCGGCACGCTCCCATAGAACCCAATGCAATGGTAACCCTGCTGTTGCGTCCCAACTGTGGGACCGTTCAGCATGATACGTTGCGAACTGCCTCTCCGCGCCGGCCCGAGCGGCCATTTTGACTTTTCATGTCGCTTGGCTTGGTAGCTTGACGATGGCATTGTGCTGCCCAAAGTGCCGGGGGCGACAACTATGAGTATTTTCGGTTTCCGCAGCTAAACTATGGCCCTTGAGATCCGTATTTGCTATATAAAGGTGGTGTCTATGACACGTTGTGGCCCTAAAATGGTTTTGGCTCATAGATATTTTGTATAAGGTCCAAGGACGATAACACAGTCGCCGCACGCCGTTGCTGTATGTGCGAGTGAAAACGTGCGACCGCGTCGACTGCTCTAAATCGTGCGCAAGAAAAGCGGGAGGAAGCGCGCCTTCTTCCGTTGCGCTCGAGGCAGTGGCGAGGGAGTGAGGGGGGAGGGATAGCGGGCAGCGTTGTGCTCTGGTATCAACTGCGTATGCGCGGCGGCACACGGTCGCACGGGCCGTATCTTGAAAGTGATCTGCGTTGGGTAGAGTTTATAGCAGTGTAGGTGCGTCGGCGCTCGTAGCTTTGTGCGTGCTGTGTGTTCTCGGCGCTCAGTTACGTTGGAGCGATAGACAACAGCACGAAGGTCACTTCGCTCGCTCTCCAGCGGCGCTTCCACACGCCGCCAGCGTTTGACAGCGTTTGAGAGCGCGTGTCCGCGTTCATCGAGTGTGATATGTCACAGCGTGTACCGCGCGTCGGCAACATCAACCGGAAAAGGAGAGAGTGCCGGCTTGGCGGGCTAGGCCAGCTGCAGCAAGGCACAGGATCAGGCTTGATGACGGGAGGGGGAAAGGTCACACCCGCGGCGGCAAGATCGCTAGATCGAGGGATGCAGGCCCGCGTCGCAACGCACGGACGCAACTTCGCATTCCGTCGTGGCGGAGAAGGTGCTTCCGGTTGCTGCTCGCGCAATATGACGAAATTTGGGGCGAAATCTCTAGGTTGTCAGAGGGGAATATTCGTTATATCGAGGGGGTCTCCCGCTGCCACTTCGTTACGTAGAGGTCTCAAATACATGTGCTTCTATGGAGTAGCGGCGGGAATATAAAACTTCGTTAATCCAGGAATTCGTTATATGGAGGTTCGTTATAAACAAGTTAACTGTTAGGTTGCTGTGCTAAGCTGTGGCCACAGTCCACTCTGGTACCTAAGTGGGCTTGAGGTTATTGTAAGGACTGCCATGCACACTCGCAACTGCCACAGATAATAAACATTATGCTGCATTAAACTGGCACAGTAGTGTTATTAACTATTAGCTGATGCCTATTAACTAAGTGTGATAAACAATAAAACTGATTTTTGCAGCACTTTCAGCACCTGTCTGGGTATGGTTACGTTGTATACCAGTAATCTTTGGCCAGCATGGCCTCCTTACATGATGCCATCATCTACGGAGCTTCATACATCAGCAGGCATTGCATTCTTGGCTCGGGACATCCGTAGCGGCAATATGTGGGCACTACACAAACCTCCAGAAGGTAACACGAATCTCTGGTGGGCTGAAATACACATTATGCTACCAACTGGGCACATTCTCTGCATGCCTCAGTGAGGTCTCCAAATCATTTTGAGTGGCATTGTATATCAGCTCCAGGGGCACCGGTTGTTTAAAACCACTTTGATCAGTTCGTTTTTATATGGCCCTGTGTATTGTATATCAGGTGACACAGATTCCTGCCGTATAGTCAAAGAATTTAGATGAGGAGTGCCTTCGTCTTCAGGCAAGTGCTTGAATGTCCCGGGGGAGTCTCTAATCGTGTCCTGTATTTACCTCAATTTCTTGATTACTAAGGCTCTGTTCGCGATAATATTGATGCCTTAGAGATTCGCGAGCGCTAATCTATTATGATCTTTAGCTTAATTTAATATTTGCCTTTAGTATCCCTTTAAACTGAGAACTTTGTTGAAAAGCCAGTAAAATCAGCATCACTAATTCATTAGTTTCGAGAAAAAATCACTTCATTCTGTTCAACGGAAATTCTATTCATAAAAAAAAAAAAACATATTCCAGACCTCATACCATACTAGAACTGAGCTTGTAATCCGTGCTGGCATGCTACTTTGGTGTTGCCTTTTAATAAGAGTAGGCCATACTGTATGGCTTGATTTCTATGTACCTGAGTTACTGATAGCTTTCTACATTCTTGTTATACAATGCTTGGAGACTCCTTAGCAGGTGCATCACCGGTTTTCTTGCCCAAAATTGGTAAGCATTAATTTTATGAAAAACTTTCTGATTAGATTGAAATTAACTTTTTTTCTTAATTAAATTTGATTAGAAATGTGCTAGTCTGTTTTCACACACGCCTAGTTTTTCTTCAGTTTCGGTATTATGTGAAGTTTCTGGCTGAATGTGTTTCGGCCAACCCTGAATCACAGCAGTAAGGGTCATTTGTTGGTTTAGAGCAAGAACACAGGACGAGGAGGAGTTCGCACGCGACTCCCTTTATCTTTAGAAAGTATGCGCAGAGGGCAGACCTATTCAATATCTTTGGCTGCAGTAGTGTCACACGCACGTAAAGCAAATGAAATGTGAACTATGGTTCACATCGATGAGATCTGTCTGTACAAATTCCAAACGAAGCCTATACTGGCTTGGTGTGAAGCCCACTTCCAGTTTTGCTGCCTGGTGTTCCCCCCTATTGCTGAAAAATTTTACAAATATTTTTCTTTTCGTGGATTATGATATCTCAATGTGTTTTCCACATTTAGATAAGTAATTTGGTGTATTTATATGGTGCCATGCCGATAACATGGGCCTACTGCATTTGTGTCATGCAACTCCCACTTGACATCTGTGCCGCTTGCAGTGGTTTCTTGCCTGTGGTTACTCGTGGTTTGCGTTTGTGTCTGTGTTTGTTTATGTTTCTGTACAGAAGTGACCCTGTGGGACACATTGGGGGTTGGGTAGTGAATGGGGCATTGCTGAGTGCGTCTCCCCTCATTTGCAAAATGGCTGTGTCTCACCTGGCTGTCGCATCTAGCACTGCAGCGTCGCAGCATGCGGCTGGAATGGCTCCTCCCCATACTTCCCGCCTCGGGTCCGTACTACTGCCCCCCTCCGCCTGCAGACACGCCAGGACAGGGTGTCGACTACGGCTTCAACGTACCCTACAACGTGTTCCCGATGCACCTCCAGGTAAACTGGTTGAGTTTACTTATTTATTGAATTTTATTTGTTTTTAAAAAAATTGAAGTAGATCCCATGCACTGTGGGAATCGATGTTAGCAAAGCATTTTGCGGGAGCTGGCTACCCAGCATCGTTTCGGATTATGCAATGCGTTCCCAGGTTAGATCGACATTTGTGTAAGACAAACGGTATGTGTCTGATGCAAGCTGTTCGACGTGACATATGACATACCATACCGATTGTTGTGTTCTGCATACGTACTGGATGATGGAAGCGGAGAGAAATGATTTTGATGTCATCATGTATACAACTGTACATACTATCATGTACATAACTGTCCTGGGGTGCATGTTAAAACACGATGGCGTTTGCACTCTGGCTAGAAACTTTTACATCTGTTCGACATCAATCATCAAGGCGGTACAGCATGCACAGTTCTACATAGGAGATGCTCTGAGAAAAGTACAGTGGAATATAATTGAACCGCTTATTCAACTGACAAGGTTTGTCCTCTCAAATTATTGTACAGTTGAACCCACCTTTACAATATTCAAGTGCCTCGAAAGGGGTTGATGAAAAAAATGCAAATAAGGGATGACGCAGCTTTGTAATAAAACTATATAGCTGGGTGGGCCAGTGCCCCCTCCTCACCACCTTCCTTCATCTTGATGCGGGTGTTGACTTAGAACTGTTAACTCTGCTTCCTGCACAATCATATGTACAAGCTAGGCTGTCGGCATTCATAATGGCATGCTATTACAACTGCAAAGAGGCCACCAGGCGGCAAGTGACATGCTAGCTATGATGCTTCGTGGGCCCCAAAAGAGTCTTTTTAAAAAATGCGAGAAGGTTGCCGGGCACCTCTCAGTTTGAGAAATCGAAAAAATTGCTGGGGCAAAATCGCCTTCACTGGCTTGCAGGAGAAACCCCATGTCCGTCAGCCTTGCTTGCCTTATGCGAAGCTTGCTGTCGTCCTTCTCCAAGGCATCCAGGTGCTCCAACGTAGCACCAGCGAAAATGAAGCCTTGGAAGGAGAATCATCTGCAGAGCGTCCAGCGAGGGCCTGCCCTACCGCGTCATTGCTTTCGTTGTCACTGTCGCTGTCGCTATCTGATGTAAGCACTTCGTGACGATCGCCTCATCAGTTAGAAGTACAGTAGCCTCATTAATTCCCGATTTCACGGGACCGAAAAAAAAATGGCGGATTGTGATTAGCGAGGGTATCCAGAAACAATAAGCAAATGCTTACTATGTCAACAAGCCTTTATTTAGTGAATGAATGGCAAATCCTGTTGTATTTTGCACAAAAGCAGAGCGAAAGGTGGAATTCTCGCCATCTCGTGACTCATGGCTCTTGCAGCGGCAAT